>NC_041225.1:52424746-52454285 GCF_002837175.3 Physeter macrocephalus
AAAAAAAAAAAAAAAAAAAAAAGCAATTGTTAGCTTGCAAAGAGGGTTGAACATTACAATAAATTATTTATGAGATTGGTTAGGTTTTACTTTGGGGAGAAGGCATAAAGACGTGAATGATATGAAACAGAATCCCCAGGAAATTAGTGGCTGTGTACAAGACAGCTCTTCCACTAGACTGTAACTCTTTGAAAGCAAAGCCCTAATCTTCCTTATTTTTATATCCTCCATTTTGCTCAGTAGAGTGCAGTATACCCACTCAATATAGAATTTTAAAAAGTGATTTCAATTGATAGAAGTATTAACAGGAATGGAAATTTCTCCAGGGAAGAACTACTTAGGAACATCTTGAAAGTGGAGATGCCTAAGCGCAAGTGTAGGCAAGAATGAGGCCATCAACCATACAATCAGTTGATCTTAATTTGGTTTTTGTCAGCATCCGGACCAGGTCCTCGAATAATCAACATCCAGTTAAGAAAGAATCCAATTCAAGGGGAAACCAAGTTAGCCTCTTGCTCCGCTTACAGTCATACTGCAATAGAAGAAATGTGCCTAATCCCTTTGCAAATGCTCAGGAAAATGTACTTTTGGAAGTAAGCGAATCAGTGTTGAATGCGTTGACAAGAGATGGATAGAGATGAGAACAGTGCCTCACGATGGAGTGTTAGTGGGGTAGCAGGAGAAGCATAGGCTCTGAAATCCCAAGATCTGGTGTTAATATTTTGTTATTTTTATTAATGTAATAAACTAAAATTTTATAAGTCAAAAAAGTTATTTACTTTGTTTAATTCAGGTTCTAAGGAAACCAGAGTAAAGAAAATTCTTCGTTCCTGTCCTGATTATTCCCTGTAGAGAAACAGAGGACTATTTCATAAGTATTTTAATTACATGCAGCACCTTCCTAAAATAGAGAGTGAACTTTAGCAGGGGATTTATCATGACTTTCCCATTTATTTAACCATACTGATTCGTTGAAAAACATGGCAGTGTGAGCTCTCCCCACCTTGTCATCTCAAATCCACCACCTAGTCTTCACATTTAATTAAGTTTGTATTTATGAAGCCCTCCTGTCCTCTGAGCAATTCAAAGGAGACATAACTAATACAAAATTGCTAAATGTCAGCCTCCGGAGAAGTGAGATTTCTTCTAAAGAACCAGGCTCTCTGCCCACATTCCCCAACCCACACTGATACACCAAAGGACACCAGTCATATTGCTGATCTTATGAAATATGTCTTAAAATAAATGCATACAAGACCTTACTTCTATTTCTTTTCATCTATAAAGAAACAAAGTTGCCAATTTTCAATTGTGCATTAAAAAAAATGTTCCCATCAATCCATATACAGATTTATGTTGAAAAATAAGATTAGGCACCTCTCCCTTTTCATTGAATATATATCAAGAGTTCAGGAAGAAGCAACTTTTAAGGCTATTTTGGCTAGCCATATAATACCCCTCTTCCTGACTCTAACTCTTTATTCTATTTCCCATTATTTGCATTCTCCTACTTTTCTTCCCCTTTTGCCCTCATTTGCTCACTTTCGTTTTATTTACCTATTGTTTTAATCATTTCCTGCTCACCCATTTGGTGAGGGAGAGATTCCCATTCCCACCCTTTGGCTACGGCGATGGCCATGGTCACACACACACACAACACCAGACACTAGACAGATGAGATAGACAGCAATTTATTAATCACATAGACTCACAGCATGGGGAAGAGGGCAGCACATGCCATGCATGGCCACATGGGGTTGCACTAAGGAACAGAGTGAACAGGTCGGCAACGTGGGAGGCAGGATTTGTAGAACCAAGAGGATGAGGTGATCCCTTATTCCCACAGGGGATGTAATCAGCTTGCTTGATACTTCAGAGGGCTGGCAAGGAACTGAAACCTGCTACTCAGAGATAAGCAGGAACTGTACCTTGTCCCCATGATAAGGAGGATTGCTGGGCTAGAGGACCTTATCCACAGAGCAGAGTGGGGAAGACAACTTGCCATTAGGCCATTTGAAGCCCTCCCATATTTACCAGATGTCAGGACAGCACACATAACGTAGGGCCTTAAATTTAGGCTTTCTACCATATGCATCTTCCCTTTTAAGTCAGCAAATATTTACTGTGCACTCAGTATGTCTAAAACAACAAGTTATACCATCTCAACTGTGGCTACAATCTTCGGCCATATGTTACCCAATTTTAAATTATATTTGTCCTCAGCTGAGTAACACCAATAAGGCAAGTATTGTTTCCCCCATTTTACAGATGAGGAAATTGTATTTTGAGAAACCATGCTTTGTCTAAGATTCCACAGTTAATAACTACGTGTACTTCAGTTTGAAACTAGGTCTTTATTCATTAGATTACTTCATTTTTTCCTCTGTTTGGGCTTTGAGTACCCCTGTGATATTCAGTGGACTTAATAAGCTTGTTGAACTCTGGGCTAAGAACATTCTCATGTAATCACCCAAACATGGAGAAGGACTGACCAAGCTACCTTTCAGGGGATGCTGCTCAGGGTGCCCTGATCTCTTTTTTTCCAACAAACAAAAGTCCTTTGTTATACTAAACAATTAGACTGGAATGGGTGGGGAAGCATACACTCTCAGAGTTGAATGTGCCATCATGTATTCAAAAATTTTGCTGGCCCACCCAGGGATTCTGGTAGAAGCAGAACTCCAAGTGACATTAGACAGACATATTTTGTTTCAATTTTAAAAATGGATTGGTGGCCTTATGCCAAAACTAAGGACAACATGCAGACATAATTCTGGCTGTCTGTGCAGAAGCCAACATGAACCTTGGATGCCTGGGCAAGATGTAAGTTCTCCCAGCACTGCAGCTGCCCTTGTTCCTTGGGGCAGTGATTTGATATAAAGATAAAGATGAACCAACATAACACTTATAAAACATAAGACTTAAGATCATCTGAAAGTTTCAGTGTCTCTAGCATCTCTTGAGAAATTCCAGAATTTATAGGCCAGCAAATGTTGACCCCTTCACTTATATAATCTGGAAAGATGGCTTTCTGTGTCCTTCAGTGGACACATCAGATACATTAAAAGGGAATATACCATGAAAGTGTAAATTTTCAGGTTTACCCAACACTGGTGAACATGACTATCTATAGGGGAAAGGCTCCTTTCTCTTGTATACTTTGTGTGTGTATGTGTCTGTGTCTGTGTGCTTATGTTTTCTTTATGAGGTAAATAGAATTTTCTGGATTTATTGCTGTGATTTCTCCCCAAGCAGCAATTTTTGTGTCTTCTTGTACTAAAATCAAATGGAGAAGACAGTGGAAAGCTTTTCCAAAACTGCTGATGGGGGAGAGTAAATAGAAAAGATTTGCAGCAGATTTATTATTTTTTGCTGGTTTGTGGACTTCCTTTTGAATGTGATGAGAAGAAGCACATTCTTAACCAATTGTTTTTCCAGTTTTGAATGTGAATAAGAATACAGGAATTGACAGATATATTTTATCCTGAGCATTTTAATAAGTCCCAGAAGAAAAACAAAAGCCCAAATAACTATAATATGTAATTCTGATTCAAATACAAATAACTGAGTTCAGTATCCTTTAGGATTGTTAATCACTTTGTTAAAAATAACTTTTGGAAATGAGTTGTCCTCCTGTATGTACCATTTTCATGTAACATGTATGAATACTAATACATAATATATTCAAATATTTCCCAATACACAACAAATCCATATGAACTTTTAAAATTAACACAACTTCCAATTTTCAATTTTAAATAGTATACTTAATGATGTTGTGAGCTAAAACCCATCTCAGAAAAGTAAAGAATTAGGACTTAACTTAGTTTGCTCTTTCATCACCTGCACCACTAACTAATCTCAGCTGTCCCGGCAAAGACTATTTTTCTTTTTAACTGATAAAAGTTGAATAGATATGTGTACTCCAGAGAATGTTTATGTGGGGTGTGTGAGCACATGTGTGTGCACATATGTGTAGTGTGAAAAGTAGGGTGGGAAAACATAGTTACATTGAATAATAGTGTATGTACTGAGAATCCCCTTGCCAATACTACTTCTGAAAACACACACGCATGCATGAGCACACACACACATACACACATATCCCTAACATCAAAAACAAACTCTCTTTTTTTCTGTGATGATCAAGAAAATTGATTTCAAGGTAATCAAAGATTTTCATTAAATCTTTAAAATCAAGCTTTCCTCAACCCTAAGACATAGGCAATATAATCAGTGAAACTACAGGTAAGTATCTAAATTAATCCAGGCTTAGTCCTAATTCTTTTATTTTTTATTTTTAAATTTTTTTTATAGTTACTCTTCTGAGATTAGTTGCAGCTCAGAATATCACTATGTGGAGGCAAGGTATTTTTCCTTAGTTCTTATTGTGAAATAAATTTTTTATGTGATAAATCTTTTTTCTCCAGAGAACCTAGTATACCTTTTCTCATGGTCAATAACCTCTTTAACTAGTCTTATTTTCCATTTAATTTTCCTGCCAGGTAAACTTGGAAATGTATCTACTGCCCAATAGCAGTTACTGGATTGAGTCTCACGGCCTACAAGCTGACTATACATATTTGGTCTTATCTTTTATTCTAACCATATTTTAATGCTCTGACAATATTCATAAATCACCCAAATTTTATTTTGGAATGTGTTAGTTATAATAAACAATCAATGGTATGTCTCTCATTTCTCTGTCCTAAAGACATTGGGTCTCAAAACATATATATTTGTACTTCAATGTGAATCAACTGAAATAGCTGCATTGATTTATGACATTTTGTTCTTTTCTTGATCATGAGACTTGAGTCTGGATAAGATTGGTAATTACTAAAGAAAGTCATTTTTGCTGTGAGATATAGAAACGTTTAATTTTTCCTCCAGTACGATGGATCCTGTAATCCTCACAGATATACAGTCAGCCCATATGCTTTAAAAAGCAAATGAATAGTGTATTTTTTTTTACTAGAAATCTTTGAAAAATTCCCTGAGTCTTCATTCAAGCAATGGGATATAAGGATGATTATGTCTACAATAAAAATAGCAGCTACCATTTATTGAACACTTACTTTGCATCAGGCACAATACTAATTTATTTTTCTAAATTATTTAATTCTCACAATAAACTTGTATATTGAGTATTCGATCTTTAGTTTAAAGATGAGAAAACTAGGGCTTACCTGGTGGCGCAGTGGTTGAGAGTCCGCCTGCCGATGCAGGGGACGCGGGTTCGTGCCCCGGTCCGGGAAGATCCCACATGCAGCGGAGCGGCTGGGCCCGTGAGCCATGGCCGCTGTGCCTGCGCGTCCGGGAGAGGCCACAACCGTGAGAGGCCCGCGTACGGCAAAAAAAAAAAAAGAAAAAAAAAAAAAAGATGAGAAAACTAAGGACCATGTGCTAAATTTAGGTGCATGTTCATAAAATCAATAAATGACAGAGCTTGCATTTGAATCTGTATTTGTTAGAAATAATTTTGTTCATGGATATTACAAAATCCCTGAGTAATAAAGTTTTAAACAAGATATAGGTTTATTTCTCTTTTTTGAAAAAGTCTAATATCATGTAGCTCAGAAGTCGGATGGAGGATGTGCTCAAATCATCCTCAGAGATCCAAGCTCCATTAGTCCTCACCCTTCTATCATCTCTAGGTGTAGTCATTGTCCTCACGGTCCAGGTGGCATTATGTTCTAGGGAGCAGGACTGAAGACGACAAGAATAGACTAAGACAGCGCAATGGGTATACTCCAGATGTCTTTTAAGGAAAGTTCCAGAAAGCTACCTAGTGACATGCTTATAACCAGTGGCTGTAATTGGCTGGATAACCAAACTACTGACTGAGCAGATTCTCGCCAAGTAGACTTGTACCTCATGTAACATCATGAGAAACAACCCTTGTCAAAATGACATTCTCTAGGAATGCTACTTCGCTGGATTTCCCATTCTGGACATCAGAATCTTAACCAGAGGAAACTGTATGTTTCTATAATAATATTTGGAGTTGTTCCTTATTCACCCTTTTATGAAGACAGCAGAAGAGCCATTTGAGAGAGAACGCTTGTTGCCCAGTGGTGCTCGGTAAGTGTTTACCAAATGAATGTCTGAATGCATTCATGAAATGAGAACTGTATGAATTTATTTACAGTCAAATTAAACCAAATAAATACAAATGAAAAACAGTGAGAAGAAACATGCAAATATAAACCGCTAGTTTATCCACACTAAGTAGGGAGTGAAAGCCACTTCATATATTCATTTATCTGTTCATTCATCAAATTTTATATATGTATATATATATATAATATATATGTATGTATAATATATATATTATATATGTATGTATAATAGATATGTATGTATAATATATATATGTATATATATACATGTAGTTGTCTTAGACCAATTGGAGGATGGGGCACAGGAGCTAGAGATCCAGTTCTGCCCTCGCCCTCCCCCGCTACAAGCTCTAATCAGAACGGGATTCTCCCTAATCCCAAGCTTCTCATTGTCACCTTCCTTTCCTCCCTCTGCTTCCAGTACCCTAGTGATGCCCCTTGGCTCCTCAGGGACAAATACAAACATCCTCTATTATAAGGTCCAGAAACTACGCCAAGTGTTTTCCTTTGCAAAACCCTTTTGACCATTATACCTACCTGCATATGCTAAATACTACTGTCTCCACTTTGTAGAAAAGGGTACAGAGTATGACAAGTTTAAGGAAGATTCATATCCTGGTTCTATAACTTCTTAGCTGTGTAATTTCTGCCTCAACACTTACTCTGCCTGAGCTTAGTTTTTCCTCACCTATACAGTTAGAATAATAATGCCTCCTCTTCTCGGGATAATTGACTCAGTGTAAAATTCTAGAAGAGTGCCTGCTCATAGTAAGTGTACAATATATTAATATTGTCATATTTATTCTATAACATTATACTCCCAGTAATTTTCTTACATTTCCAACCTTCTTTATTCTGTTTATTTTCTAACATACTCAATGGTGGGTGTTACTTAAGTCAAGAGTTTCTTGACTAAGAAAGGTCTTAGTGTCATGATTTTTTTTTCTTCTGTGTTTGCTCCTCCATTTGGAGAACTCATTTGTTATCATATTTTTAAACATCATTTCTAAAAGAAGTTTTTTCCTCCCTCCTTCTCACTTTGATTTAACCAGATGCAAATTGATATAAGTGGCTACTTTTTCTCCCCTCTTTGCTTTATTGAATACCTCAAGTCTTTGACACTGCCCTATAGCAAGGAAAGTAAACAAGGACAAGGAGAAAACTGTCCTAAGATCAGATTAGCCCTTTTAACTTGGGAGCATCTGTCTTGCTCACTGTGAAAGTCTGGTGTCCAAACCTGCCTCCTCTGAATGATGCGACTTTCTTTGAGGTAAAACCTTTTACTCACCTGGGTTTACTATCCCTCAGTCCTATTGACCCCTTTAAAACGAAGATTTGCTAGTACCATTTCTTGTACTCGTCTCTGCCTGTGTGTTGCTCCAATGTCCCTCCTCCCCTCCCATGGTAAAATTTGTCCTAGTGTCACCCACAACCCATCTTCTGATAATTACCCAATTTGTAGCACAGGGCTTATCCTCTCACAGGAACTTCAATCATCCGACTTCAGAATGATGGAGGGATGTCTGGACATGCAAGTTTGCATTCAGTCAACTCAGACTTCACACCTTCCCTGTCTTCCTTTCTTCTGAGGGGATCCCATGATTCCAGTCAGCCAGATGCAAAATCTTGGCATCATTTTTGGTGCAGCCTCCTTTATGATGGTCTAATTAGTATCTGTCACCACGTCACACTGCTGATTTTGCTTCCATAATTTCTACTCAGCTCTACTGCTGGCGCACCCATCTCAGAGTGACATCCCTGCAAAGGAATCTGCTCTAGCCTCCATCCTGCTTTGGCCTCCACACGCCCAGCTTCCTTAAGCCCTGCTCTGAAAACATCACTTCTCATCTCAGAACCTTTTAGCAGCATTCAGTTTTCAACCGTTCAAAATCCCTGCCTTACTTTCAATGTCTTCTTCAAGCTGTTTCTACCTATACAGCATTAATTTTCATGATTACTCAGCATATTTCTTCTACTTCTGCCTATTCAGTGTTATTTTGTGTACTCTTTTATGCTATTTCATAAACTCACACTACTTCTGTATCTATTTTAATTCTCCTTTCATCTTAAATGTTCTGTTCTCTGCCTCCCCAGTTTGAGCCAACTTTCAAGTCTCAATGCAACACTCACTCATCCCTGGATGATAGATAGTCTCCTGTTCCTCAAAGTTTTATTTATCCCTATCCACTCTGAACTATCATTTACTATTGGTAAAAATGCTTTAGCATTTAAATACTGACACCTGAATGTACTCAAAATGTATGCGTTTTAAGTTGCTGATCTCTTAATTTCAAATGCATTTTAACAACCCTGCATACTTAACTCTCCTCCCCTCATGATTACTGTTTTTGATATCATATTTTATATCTGATTGTTTTGTGTATTCCTTAACTGCTTATCGTGGATACATATGATTTTACTACTTTTGTCTTTAGCCTTCCTACTAGCTTTGTACATGAATGGTTTATTACCTTTACTGTATATTTGCCTTTACCAATGAGAGTTTTTCCTTTCATAATTTTCACATTTCTAGTTTTGGCCTTTCCTTTTTCACTTAAAGAAGTTCCTTAAATGTTTCTTGTAAGGCTGGTTTGCTGGTGCTGCTGAACTTTTTTAGCTTTTGCTTCTCTGTAAGATTTTTGATCTTGTCATCAAATCTAAATGAAAGCCTTGCCTGGTAGAGTATTCTTGGTTATAGGTTTTTCCCTTTTATCACTTTAAATGTACCATGCCACTCCCTTCTGGCCTGCAGTTTCTGCTGAAAAGTCAGCTGATAACCTTATGGGAGTTCCCTTGTATATAACTTATTGCTTTTCCCTCTCTTCTTTCAATATTTCCTTTTTAATCTTTATTTTTTGCCATTTTAATTGTAATGTGTCTTGATGTGGACCTCTTTGGTTTCATCTTGTTTGGGATTCTGTGCTTCCTGGACTTGGATGTCCTTTCCCAGGTTAGGGAAGTTTTCAGATATTTCTTCAAATAAGTCCTCTGTGCCTTTTTCTCTCTTTTCTCCTTCTGTAACTCCTATAATGCAAATGCTAGTAGGCTTGTTGTTGTCTCAGAGGTTTTCAAAAGTATCCTCATTTTTTCAAATTCTTTTTTCTTTTTTCTGTTCAGCTTGGATGATTTCTACCACTCTGTTTTTCAGTTCACTGATCTGTTCCTCTATATCATCTAATCTACTGTTGATTCCTTTCTAGTGTATTTTTTATTCCAGTTATTGTATTCTTCAGCTCTGTTTGTTTCTACTTTATGTTTTTAAATTCTTTGTTAAACTTCTCACTGTGTTTATCCATTCTTGTCCTGAGTTCAGTGAGCATCTTTATGTTCATTACCTTGAACTCTTTGTCAGGTTGATTGCCTATATCCACTTAGCTTAGTTATTTTTCTGAGGTTTTGTCTTATTCTTTCATTTGGAACATTAATCTGCCTCCTCATTTTGCCTAATACTCTGTGTTTATTTCTATGTATTAGGTAGGTTGATTATGCTTCCCGATCTTGGAGAAGTGGCCTTATGTTGGAGTCATCCTATGGAGCCCAGAAGCACACTTCCCTGTTGGCTTCCAGGACCTGCCTTGTGTGGTGGCTGCCAGTCCTCTGGTGGGTGGGGCCTTGTCCTGTTATAGCTGGCTGCATGACCCAGGGGATCCTGGGCTGGTGCTGGCTTGCTGGTGGGAGGAGCCAAGTCCCAGGGTGGCTGGTTGTTGTGGCTGGGGGTCTCAGAGCTGGTGCTCGCCAACTCTGGGTGAGGCCTGGTCCCTGCATGGCTGGCTGCTTGGCCCAGGTGGTCATAGGATTGGTGCCAATCCACTGACAGGGGGTAAGCTCCTGGTGCTAATACACTAGAAGGAGGACTTCAAAATGGTTCTTGCGAGCACCAGTGCCCTCATGGTAGAAAAAGCTCCCCCAAATGGCTGCCACCAGCATCTATGTCCCCAGGGGGAGTCCCCGTTGCCTCCTGTCTCTTGGGAAGGCTCTCTGAGATCAGCAAGTGATTGTGACCCAGTCTCCTTTCAAATTACAGCCTCTGTGCTGGGTTTCAGGACGTGTGATATCATGCACACACCCATTAAGAGCAAAGTCTCTGTTTCTTGTAGCTCTCTGGCTTTCTTACACACAAGCCCTGCTGGCTTTCAAAGCCAGATATTCAGGGAACTCATCTTCCCAGTGCAGGACCCCTGGGCTGGGAAGCCCAATGTGGGGCCTCAGACTTCTTGCTCTTTGAGGAGAACTTCTGCAATTGTAATTACCTTCCTCCTTGTGGGTCACCTCTCCAGGGCTGTGGGTCTTGACTATGCCAAGTCTCTGTTCCTCATACCCATCTCATTGTTATTCCTTCTTTACACCTTTAGTTGTGGAAAATCTTTTCTACTAATCTTCAAGTCATTCATGTTGATAGTTGCTCTGTAAATAGTTGTAATGTTTGTGTGTCTGTGGGAGTTGGTGAGCTCAGGGTGTTCTTACTCCACCATCTTGGACATTTCCCTCGTCTATGCTATTTTCTGTATACCTTTCTGAATAAATGATAGCTAAATTCACACATCAAAAAAAAATTGCAGATTGCATCTAAAAAAGTGCCAAGTATAGGTGCTTGATGGATGGTTTTATTGATTAACATATGTGGCACACACAGTTTTTCAACACGGAATCTGATGCACATAAATCCATCTAATTTTTAATCATAAATAAATTTGATATTTAAAAACATATTATCTTTCATTAACTAGATTAAATAGTTTGTATCTTTGAGACTACTGGTTGGGAGGGGGCAGAAAGGAGCCTTCTGTCCCCTCAGTTCTAAATCTTGATCTGCATGGTTATTACATAGGTGAATATATATGGAAGATCAGATTTACTTAAAATTTGCACTCTTCATTGTGAGAAATACCTCAATAAATACATTTTAAAATATTTAAACCATGTGAGTAACTCACCTTAACACCCACCAGGGAAAACCCATAAATTTGTGGTAGAGAATGTGATACTGTGGAAATAATGACACTCTATAAAATATTTTGTTTAAGTTAGAATTGCCATTTCTGTGACTTTTGAAGCACCCTATAATCACTAAATAAATATTTAAATAAAAACTCAAAAGTCTAAATGTAAATGTGTATGTAGCTTCTGGTAAGAAATAGTCAAAAAGGTAATGCTATAAAATATGGAATGCAATTCTGGTAAAAAGTGAATAAGAAGGTAATGATGCTCTCTTACTTTATACAGTGCTCTAAGGCATAGGCAACACTTTGATATTTCTAATTTGGTGCACATAACTGTGCTATGAACTAGTCAGAGCAAGTAGTTTCATCCTTATTTCAAGGAGAATACTGAAGTCTAAAGAGGATATGTTATTAGCACAAAGTCCTATAATATGTTAATGGTTAACTCAGATTATAAATTTATAAATACATTTCTCCAGATTATCCTTTATTAGATCTTACATACAATTTTATAACCATTTAAACGTGTGTAAACATATGTAAACTCATGTGAGGAAGTAGGAATAGGATCTAAGCAGAATGGTATTTATTTTAAATTGTCTTATGCCCCCTTTCCATTTTTCTACCCCTCCTCCTTGTTGCTCCAGTGCTACCTAGAGATCTGTTCTGACAGTTTTCCCTGGGTGACCATAATTTCAACAGAATATCTCCAATTTCTTATATTTCTGACTCTACTCGTCTCTATCACAATATGACTTCTTGCATTTGTGTTTGAGGCCAAGATTGTTTAAAAACCATTTTGATAAGAAACTTGTTATGAAACACCAGAAGTTAATAACAGCATGTTGTGCTATGTTTTCCATTAGGGTATCTTGTTCTCCTGAACTTAAAACCATATGCTGAGGTTTCTGAGAATCAGAACATAAGAGATCTGTATTTTCAGGATATGCATCATTCCTAGAAAGAGTTCCTTTCCAGAGCTCCTGATCCCTGTATTGTCTTGGAATCAGAGTTAAAGAACCAATCCAAAGAAATGGTAAATATCTTTGCACCCACTTGGATACCATTAGCTCTCTGGAACCTAAGATGAACCCCAAGTAAGCAATACTCTTAAGCTGAATGAAATGAGAGGGAGAGAATAGGGGAGGGAAGACAGGAAAGTGGAAGTGCAAACTTTTGCATTTAATCTGTTACAACATCACACATCATGTAGCTTCTGGAAAACTCCATTGCAAACTTGTGAGAGAATAAGAGTGAAAATAATGTTTTAATATTATTATGAAAGTACTTTTAGCTTTGTGAACCATTGAAAGGGGCCACACCTTGAGAACCAATTGTCCGTAACAAGTATTTTATGTGTGACCAGCAATTCTCTTAATATATTTTCATATAACCATAAAAACCTTAATCAAAAAAAGAGTAAGACTTTAATGCATTTTGATATTCCATGAGTATTCATTTTATGATGTGGAGGAGTCCTCATCTACCACCACCCTTCCAAAAAACTCACAGTAGTCGTTTACACACAGAGCCAAGTCTGCTGAGCATAGAAATAAAGTGCTACAGAAATTTCTTTAAACATAACATGTAAAAATAATGTATATATGTCTAGAGGAAGAATTTAGGCGATAGGAGGTTTTGAGTGTGAATGATTAGACAGCAATTTATTTTTAATTTTATAGGATCAATGAGTTTTCTAACTTCTTTCTGTACATACATAATCACAAAATATGATTCTTATAACAAATGAAGTCCAGGACAGAAAAAGGCAGAGTGGTGCTCAGGAAAAAGAAAATTACTTGGACTCTCCTTAAGGATAGCTTAATTCCAAAGGCTAGAACTACTTTTTGCATAATGCTGAAAAGTTGTCAAGATATTTATTTTTTTTTCTGCTAAGACACGTTCACTGCTATTTCAGACTATGATCTGTGAGTGCCAAGTGTCTGCATTTCTCAGTTGCACACCAACAAATGTCTGTTCTTAACGGATGTTTTACCCAGCAGGAGCCATTATAACCCTCAGCTCCAGATTGCAGACCAAATCTGCAGAGCATATGGCATTTGGGTAAATGAATGCGAACTGTTCTTCATTTTTTCTCTATGGGAAGCTTATTTCTCTTTCCTCTGAATTTTTTACTTTGATGTGAAGATTTCAGAAAACAAGAATTGAATTTGAGTTAAAAAGTCATTCTTTGTCAAAATAAATCAATGAAATCATTTAGAAAAATCATTGTGCTGCTGTTGTACCAGAACAGGGTTGACTGAGAAATTGATAATGTATATACACCAACACATAGAAAATCGGAATGTAGAAAAGTGTAATCAGACCCTGAGCTTAGCCAAGGCAATATCATCTTATCGGCTAATCAGTCATCAATATATTTGTCCTTTCATCATTGGTCTAGCCAAACTAGAGTAAACAAGATTTCTTTGTTTATTATCCAGATAATCTTATACTTGTGAAATCCATTTTCCTTAAGACATAAATTATAAAATCTACACTGCTTAAACAAGGCACATGTCACTTCCTTTCATCCTATGGATGAAAGTCTTTGATCATATTTTTGAGTGAAGGAAAGAGAAAACTTTACTTCTTACCAGCATAAGAACAGGGTTTTAGTTTTCTACAGTCTGTGCTGGTACTAGACGAATGTCTTTTATTTTATTTTATTGTAGTAAAAACATTTAACAAGAACTAGCCTCATAAAACTCTTTAAGTGTACAATGCAGTATTTTTGACTATAGGTAGTATATTGTACAGCAGATCTCTAGGACTTATTCATCTTGCTTAACTGAAACTTGATGCCCATTGATTAGTAATTCCTCATTTTCCCTTCCCCAACCCCTGGCAACATTCATTCTACTCTTCAATTCCATGAGTTTGACTATTTTAGAAACCTCATTTAAGTGAAATCATGTAGTATTTGTCTTCGTATGACTAGAAAATTACTTAGCATAATGTCCTCAAAGTTCATTCAGGTTGTCACATATTGCAGAATTTCCATGTTTTTTAGGGCTCAATACTAGTCTACTCTATGTATTACCACATTTTATTTATTCATTTTTCTGTTGTGGACACTTGATCCACTAGGTTAAAACAAGAGATGATTAACTGAGACTTCTGAGCTTATCTTGTAGAAAAACAGGAAAACTACTGATAAGGAAACGACTTGCTGACAGCCCCTCTTTGACTGAACATTTCCCAGGCACATTGAGAGACTAGAATAACTGATCAGTGAACTTGGGATGTCACAGGCCAAAATTCCACCACATGTAGCACACCGAACCCTTCTGAATTTGCACATGCTACTCATGAAGAGACAAGAAAGACAATTGAGTCTGTGCAGAGGACTCTTGAAACTTCCCTTTACCCTTTCACCAATCATTTATTAGTCCAGACACCCTCCTACTCCTTACTCCCACAATAAATATTGTAACCAAGCCGAAGCTCATTTCACTTGCCACATGACAGGCCAGTAAGTCAAGAAACAAGATGATGGGGCAAGGGAAAGTGACTTTATTCATAAAGCCAGCAAACCAAGAAGATGGTGGACTAATGTCCTAAAGAATAGCCTTAATTTGGGGCAACAGCTCATGGACATTCTTCTGATTGGTTGGAGATGAAGTAACCAGGTGGTATTTCAGGAGTCAACATCATCAACCTTCTGGCTTCATATGGTCAGGGGGCTATGTGCTGGTGGTCAGCATGCAGTTAACTTCTTCCACCTTGTGGGGGAGTTTTCAGTATCTGATAAACAGCTCAGTGATATGCTTCAGAACATTATCTATAGCCCTTGAATAGGAACTAAACATGCTTGACTTTGTTTTATGTCTAAACTATTATTATTTAAGACTCAGATCAGGGATTGATTGCTGGATCACAGAGTAGTTCTATTTTAAATTTTTTGAAGAACCTCCATATTGTTTAATACAGCAACTGTACGATTTTGCATTCCCACCAATGGTATACAAAGGTTTTAGGAGATTGGTTCAAGATGACAGAGTAGAAGGAGGTGCGCTCACTCCCTCTCGTGAGAGCACTGGAATCACAACTAACTGCTGAACAATCATTGACAGGAAGACACTGAAACTCACCAAAAAAGATACCCCACATCCAAAGACAAAGGAGAAGCTGCAATGAGATGGTAGAAGGGGTGCAATCACAATAAAATCAAATCCCATAACCGCTGGGTGGGTGACTCACAAACTGGACAACAATTATACCACAGAAGTCCACCCACTGGAGTGAAGGTTCTGAGCCCAACGTCAGGCTTCCCAACCTGGGGGTCTGGCAACGGGGGGAGAAATTCCTAGACAATCAGACTTTGAATGCTACTGGGATTTGATTGCAGGACTTTGACAGGACTGGGGGAAACAGAGACTCCACTCTTGGAGGGCACACACAAAGTATTGTGTGCATCGGGACAGAGGGGAAGGAGCAGTGACCCAATAGGAGACTGAACCAGACCTACCTGCTAGTATTGGAGGGTCTCCTGTGGAGGCAGGGGGTGGCTGTGGCTCACTATGGGGACAAGGTCACTGGCAGCAGAACTTCTGGGAAGTGCTGTTTGGTGTGAGCCCTCCCAGAGTCCACCATTAACCACACCAAACAGCCTGGAAGGCTCCAGTGCTGGGTTGCCTCAGACCAAACAACCAACATGGGGGAACCCAGCCCCACCCATCAGAAGACAAGCAGATTAAAGTTTTAATGAGCTCTGACCACCAGAGCAACACCCAGCTCTACCCACCACCAGTCCCTCCCATCAGGAAGCTTGCACAAGCCTCTTGGATAGCCTCATCCACCAGAAGGCAGACAGCAGAAGCAAGAAGAACTACAGTTCTGCAGACTGTGGAAGGAAAACCACATTCACAGAAAGATAGACAAAATGAAAAGGCAGAGGACTTTGTACCAGATGAAGGAACAAGATAAAACCCCAGAAAAACAACTAAATGAAGGGGAGATAGGCAACCTTCCAGAAAAAGAATTCAGAATAATGATAGTGAAGATGATCCAGGACCTCAGGAAAAGAATGGAGGCAAAGATCGAGAAGATTCAAGAAATGTTTAACAAAGACCTCAAAGAATTAAAGAACAAACACCTAGAAGAATTAAAGAAAATGGAGATGGAGGAATCAGACTCCCTGACTTCAGACTATGCTACAAGCCTACAGTAATCAAGACAATATGGTACTGGCACAAAAACAGAAATATAGATCAATGAAACTGCATAGAAATCCGAGAGATAAACCCACCCCTATGGTCAACTAATCTATGACCAATGAGGCAAAGATATACAATGGAGAAAAGACAGTCTCTTCAATAAGTGGTGCTGGGAAAACTGGAGAGCTACATGTAAAAGAATGAAATGAGAACACTCCCTAATACCATAAACAAAAACAAACTCCAAGTGGACTAGAGACCTAAATGTAAGACCGACACTATAAAACTCTTAGAGGAAAACATAAGAAGAACACTGTTTGACATAAATAACAGCAAGATCTTTTTTGATCCACCTCCTAGAGTAATGGAAATGAAAACGAAAATAAACAAATGGGACCTAATGAAACTTAAAAGCTTTTGCAAAGCAGAGGAAGCTACAATCAAGATGAAAAGAAAACCCTCAGCATGGGAGAAAATATTTGCAAATGAATCAACAGACAAAGGATTAATCTCCAAAATATATAAACAGCTTATGCAGCTCAATATCAAAAAAACAAATGGGCAGAAGACCTAAATAGGCATTTCTCCAAAGAAGACATACAGATGGTACAAACAACAAATGCTGGAGAGGGTGTGGAGAAAAGGGAACCCTCTTGCACTGTTTGTAGGAATGTAAATTGACACAGCCACTATGAAGAACAGTATAGAGGTTCCTTAAAAAACTAAAAATTGTCCCTTTTTGCAGATGACATGATCTTATATATAGAAAACTCGAAAGACTCCATTAAAACGAATACTGTTAAGACTAATAAATATATTCAATAAACTTTCAGGATACCAATGAGCATACAAAAATCAGTTACATTGCTGTACAAAGCAGTGAACCATCTAAACAGGAAATTAGAAAAACAATCCCATTTAAAATATCACCAAATAGAATAAAATACTTAGAAATAAACTTAAATAAGTAGGTGAAAGACCTGAATACTGAAAAGTAAAAAATAGTGATTAAAAAACAAAAATTAAAGAAGACACAAACAAATGAAAAGGCATCCAGTGTTCATGGATTGTAAGCCTTAACACTATTAAAATGTTCATGCTAACCACAGTGATCTACAGATTCAATGCAATCCCTATCAGAAGCATCCCAATGGCAATTTTTACAGAAATTGAAAAAACAATTCTAAAATTCAAAAAAAAAAAATCAAAAATAGACAAATCAATTCTTGAGAAAGAATAACAAAGCTCGAGGCATCATGTCCTGATTTTAAAATGTTACAAAGCTATAGTAATCAAAACAGTATGGTCTGATGTAAAGACAGATATAGACTGATGGAACAGAATAGAGAGCTCTGAAATAAATCTTTCAACAGATGTTTATTGAGTACTTTCTGAAGGCCAGGCTCTGGTTTAGATGTCAAAGACAATAAAACAAGACAAAAAAATTATTTGTCTTCATTAAACTGACTTTCAACTGATGAAAAGTATATCTTTTACTGCTAGGAAATAAGTTTAGTGCTTTTAACTCTGATATTCACCTATCAGGGATCAACACAATAGAACAGGCTGGTACAAGATGCAAATAATGAAGTGATCCTTATTTTGAATTGTGCTTAGGAGCAATGTTTGGTATTCTGATGCTGTTTAGGTTATATCATTCTGTGACACTGTTCGGTTGTCTCTGCTGAATGATTATTTTGAGAAACCTTCCTTCATCTCAGTTTGGAGCCTCTCATCATTTTCTGTCTCTCTCACATCTCAAATCCAACCTACATTGATTCCCATTAATTCTGTTTTCTAATTTCCTAACTATCTCTTGGCTTGACCGTTTCTAACTGTCTCTAGACTAGCTCTTCTCTCATTTCCAGTACCGCTATGCTCAAATATTACTGGTTTAATGCAATACCTCTTATAGTTCTATACCTCTATCTGTTTCTCTTCCAATCAATTTCTATGTCTACAACCCACCAGAATTGATTTTTTCTGAAACACAACTCCAATCAAATGCTTCCCATATTTAAAATCTTTAATGATTTACCAGCATGCCAGGATAAAGGTGGGGGGGACTTAGTATATACTATAAATTCTTGTCTGAATTGTTATTGAGTTAATTCTTATTTTTACCTATGCTCCTCTGCCTCACCATGCTTCAGCTACTGTGACCTTCTGTCAACTTCATAAAACTGTGTTGAACTTTTTGCCACAGACTGTTGCACATGTTCTCTCTGGCCAGATTATACTTCCCTCTCTTCTATGTCTGATTAACTTCTAGTCATATTTAAATATCAGAGAGAGCTTTATTTTCCCAGAGAAACCTTCTTTTACTATTCTATGTCAACTCCTTTAGAAATGTTATTTATTTAGTAATTATATGTTTATTAGTGTTATTTGAATTATGTTGGTTTCTCTATTAAGACTATGACCTCCTTGAGAAGAAGGAAGAAGTCAGGTTTTGTCCATCACTATTCTTAGCATAGAGCCTATTGCCGAAATAATAAATGAAAAAGAAATATTTGTCTTGACAATTCTTATGCTTTCATATGTTTTTATATTCTCCCACAATGTGCTTTAATACAGATAGGCTACATCTTTGCAGAGTTCCAGGGAGAATACTCAGAACAGTAGAATCATGGCATGTGGCATATACAGCCAACAAATAAAATAATGCCCATATATGTAATCTGTAAATTAGGAAGGGCTATTCAAATATTTCTTATAATTATGATTGCTATAACTACTTACAGATGCTCAAGTGAGGATTAGCCAAGGAATAAAAATGGTTGTTACTTCTTTCAGAGTCTTTTATTAGTAATTCAGAGGACACCAGAGCTGCTGCAACCCTCAAAGTCTCATTCTACTGTAGGGCAGCTCCATGTCTAAATGTGGATGATTGGGAGGAATTCTGAGATGGCCTCAAGAATAGGCTCTCTAAATGTCCTGAGGTTTAGAGTGAATTGTGTCTATAAGTCAATTTGAGGAGTATTTTAATCTTAATAGCAATGAGTCATCCAATAGATGAAAATGGGACCTCATCCCATTTATTTGTTTTACTTAATTTCCTTTTGCAATGTTTTGTAGTTTTCAACTTCAGCTCTCAACTCCTGGTTATTTTTTACTAAATTTATTTCTTTTCTAATGTTACTATGAAACTTAATTTAAATTTTCTAATTGTTCTTAGTACAAAGAAATAAAAATAGTTTTTGTATGTTGGCATTACATTCCAAAACCTTGCTAAATTCATTTATTTGTTCTAATAGCTTTGGTGTGAATTTCTTAGCATTTTCTACACATTCATGGTTATTCATCTATAATAGTTTTACTTGTTCTTTTCCATTTTGTATGCCTTTTATTTCTTTTTCTTATTGGATTTGTTAGAACCTTCAGTATGATGTTAAGTAAAAGTGGTGAGAAGGTTTATCCTTGCTTGTTCCTTATCATAGGTTGAAAGCATAGAGGTTTTCAGGATTGAACATTCTGTAGGCTTTTTGCAGATGCCTTTAATCATGTTGTGAAAGTTCACTTCCAGTCCTAGTTAGTGGTAGTTTTTACCATGAAAGGGTGTTGAACTTTTCCAAATGTTTATTCTACATCAATTAAAATTATCTTAGATTTTTCTCCTTTATTCTATTAATATGATTTATTACCTCTATTGATTTTTGGATACTAAACCATTCTTGCATTCCTGGGTAAAATTCCATTGCTTATGATGTATTATTTTTTTTAGATCATTGGATTTAATTTGCTAATAATTTCATAAGGATTTTTAAAATCTATTTTCATGAGGGATACTAATATAACTGCCTCAGGTTTCTTTTGTTTAATCTTTGCTTAGCATATATTCTGTCCATTTATCTTCAACTCACATGTGTTTGTGAACAACACAGAGATTGTTCTTTTTTTAAAGTGATCTATTCTGACACCTTTTTCTTTTAATTGGTGAGATTCGTCCACTAACATTTAATGTAGTTATTAATATGTTTAGATTTGTCTATGATTTGTGTTTTCTACTCACCCTCTCTATTTTCTGTTCCTTATGCCCTGCCTCTTTTTCTTTTTAATATTTGCTTTTTTTTAGAATTCGATTTTAATTTTTTTTTAGGTTTTAGCTATTGGGTTTTTCCCCATTAAAAAAAAAAGATTCCCTCAGCAATTACAATATACATCCATATACCCTTAATTTTTCATAGTTCACTTATTAATAATAACATATTATTTCATGTAAAACATACCATGATCCCTGACTTTTATCATGACTGCAATCTTTACAGAACCACAGAAGTATGTTCAAGGAAGTTGCCATTTCAATTAGCTTATCCTGAAGGGAAGCAATGAATTATCTGAATTAAGTGAAGTCCATTCATTCTTTAATAACAAAAGTGTAGTGCCAGATAAATTTAAAAAGCAATTTCAGAATAACACTTTAGCAGGACCTAACAAAGCATCTCATTTCTGTTGCATGTTGTAGATAATTGAATGTTATACTTCATAATGAACTAATGGTATTTGTCAGACAAAATGATAGTATTTTGTACTTACATAGCATCTTTCTTCAAATGAGCTCAATAATGATTCAGTGGTCTATTTTTCCCTTGCAATAATTTGGAAGCATTTACATGAGTAGTATATTTTCATGCAAATTTCTCCCTACTGATGAGAAACTAGATAGTATCAAAGTAAGAGCAAAAGTTTGTTTTGCAATTAGAGTAGCTAGCCAAGCTGGAAACAATTGTTGAAGTTAATAAGGGTACTTGTAGTACCGTCTATAAAAGACAGAACATAGCAACAAATCAACAAAATAGGTAAAGTATAAAAATGTTCCTTAGAGAAGCAATATAAGTATTTTTGTTAGTGACACATAAAACCATAGAATAAAATAACATATAAAATGTTGCAATATTTAATTATCTGTGTTAATTATTTAACTGTATTATTTGTTTTTTATGTAATTCTTTATTGAATTTTGATCAGGTGTCTTCTCCCTGTACATGATAATACATAATGTGATGTCTTAAATATTATTACTAAAGTTGTCTAGATACAGATTTATCAAGTAGGCTCCACAAATGATTTTTTTAAAAGAATATACTGATGTAATTTCAAATACTGAGTATTTACACAGTATTTTTCTAATTACTCTTCCACTATTTCATCACTTCTCTAGTAACTAATAGGTCCTTGGGAGAAAAATACAAAGAAGAGTCATTTCTATTTACGGATTGTTATTAATTATTCTCTAAAAGAATATACTAAATGAATATTTTGGCTACCAGTTCTGTGACCTTGTGTAAGTCACTTAAACACTGCTTGGCTCTGTTTCCTGGTTTATAAATGACAACAATACACTATCCTTATCTGCCTTAGAGCAGTATTAAATCAAATATCAAAATCATAAGAGAAATTTGAAAATATAAATAAGAAACATATAATCAAGATATTATCGGGAATACCCTGGTGGTCCAGTGGTTAAGACTCCACGCTTTCACTGCCGAGGGTCTGGGTTCAATCTTTGGTAGGGGAACTAAGATCCTGCAAGCCACGTGGCGTGGCCAAAAAATAAAAATAAAAAAGATATTATCAGTAATAATTTTAGTAAGATATTCTTAATTATTTACCAGTGATGATATTTAACAGAACTTGCTTCTTGCTGGATGAATGTAGCTTGATCCCATGTGAGTTCTTTCCCAGTTTCTTAATATCACTGATAATATATGGAAATCATTCTTGGAGTGCAAAATAAAGAAGAAGCGACTGTGCCAGTGTGGTTCAATCACTAGGACACAGTGACCCTAAAATGTTTGCCAAATTGCTGCTTTTAATTAATTAGTTAATTAACTAATTAATATCCATGTATAGAAAATCTACTATGTCTAACCTCCCCTCAATGTCTCAAGCATTCAACAGTTAACTTGACAGTTAACTATTTTGGTAGGCTTACTGTTGTTTGTTGTCTGAACTGAATAGCCCTGATTCTACTTTGAAGAAGAGCAATGTACAAAAAGAAACTAACATGAATACTATGCGTGTATAATATTGTTCTGCAAGGATGCCTATGCTGAACAAGTAAGAGGAGGAAGAGGAGAAGAAGAAAAAGAAGGAGAAAGAGGAGAAGAAGAATGCAGTAACATGAAAGGCCAATGACAGATAAAGAATAATCATTTGAAAAGAATTATTTTAAATATTTATCTTAAATTAAAGGAGATCAAGGAGCTTACATCATTATTATCCATCATCATCAACAACAACAAAAGCAAAGGATGAGAATTGAGCTGGAACAGCTCAGGAAAGAAAAGAAAAAAAATATTAAGCCATTATAACATTCCTATTTGAATACGTAGTCTTATCTGTGATCACTTTGAGGATGTGTTAAAGTTATTCTTATACAGAAATATCTCTATAAACATGTTCCCCGCAATGCCAGATTTGGAGGGGTTATGTCCCAGTCTGACAACTTTCAAATATTTTATTGTGATTACAAACCTTTTGAAAAATAGTGAGTTTTAAGGAAGTATTTTTCAAAGTCAGAACTAATGAACTGGTAGTTGTGCTAATGATTTGTTAACAAAGCATGAAAAATTCCTGAATAAGCCATAGTCACTCAACTAGCTCACTGCTGAGGTATGGAGATAATTGTTTCCAATGATCTGTACATAAATAAATAAGCTTTGGCTTCATGTCTGTGTCAGATAGTTTCATTCTCCAGGTACATTAGTTTTTATTTTTTTGTTTTTTGAGGTTTTTTTATTCCAGAGATTCCAGGCAATTACTTAGACCATCTAATAAAAAACTGCAAAGATGACTTAAGTTGGTCCATAGTCCTGGGAAATTGGTATTAAGAAAAATTAACATTTTTAATTCCCTCAAATTCCCTTTCTTGACCCAACATCAACTCTTGTTTCTACTCAATTCCTTACAAGAAAATTAGTAGAAAGAAGAAAAGTTAAGAAGTAGAGAGCCAGAGAAAATGACAATAGGCATGAATTCAGGACCTACATGAAGGACAAAGGGCATATGGCTTAGAAGATGAGAAAAGGTTACACGAACTATCAAAAGGGAGCAAAGGATATAAAATATGGCAAAATATATGGTGAAAGAGTCCAAATGAAAATGGTCAAAGAGAAAAAAGTGGGCAGAGACTTTTTTTTGTGACTGTGTATTGTGATAGGGCTTTAAGAAGTTAATTTAGGTTAAATGAGGTCATATGTGTGGGGCCCTAATCCAATAGGCCTTGTGTCCTTATAAGAAAAAGAAAAGATACCAGGAGTGTACACACACAGAGAAAAGGTCATGTTTGGAGACAGGCCCCAGGAGAAACAAATTCTGCTGGCACCCTGGTCTTGGACTTCTAGCCTGCAGACTGTCAGAAGATAACTTTCTGTTTTTTAAGGCATCCAGGATGTGGTATTTTGCTATGGCATCTCTACAGACTAAAATGGAGGGTGGAAGAGACAGTACCAAATCCTCAGATCCCACTTCCCAATCTGTCTATTTCCCTCCAGTACATTTCCAAGACTACTGCCCTTATTCCAAAATCATCTTCTCTCAACCTGCTTTTGTAGTTGTTTCCTAGTTGATCTTTCTGCATTTGCCCTTCAAAATTCTGTACCCTTCAAAGTATTTTCCACTGCAAGAGCAGATGGATTTCTCAGACCCATATATATGATCATTCCGTTTCTAATTGAAAACCATGCAGCAATTTCCACTGCCTGTGATATCAAGTTCTAACATTTAATATGGATGTAAAAGTCTTCTAAGATTTCCTATCTTCTCTATCTGCATGGAATACGGTTTCTTTCAGACATTCTTACTTGCTTTATCTGTTAAGACTGATTTTAATCAGGCAGTTTCTCTGTGAAGGCTTTTTGGTGAATCCCTGGAAAAACTCTCTCTAGTTCCCTCTGTACTTTGTACTGGGTCTTATCCTGTCCTCTAGCAGGTCAGGTCAGTGACTTTTTGTACGTTTGTCTGTATACTTGGTGTCAGAGAAGACATCTCTTAAGGGAGAAAGGCTATGTTGCTTTTCATCTTTGAATCCCCAAATTGAGATTATACATACATATATATACACACACACATATGTGCTTGTATATACATATATATATGTATGTATACATAAATAAAATAGGTATTCATTAAGTGTGGAGTGAATGCCTGAGTAGAAATAATTGTACCTAACATATACTGAGTAAATGAAATGCTTTAGGAACTATTATATTGAGTGATTTGTATTTTAATACAGCCACATGATACAATAGTATTTTTTGTAAACATTAGTTGTTGTAACTATTTTAAAGATGAAAAAAATTGAGATGTAGAGAGGTTTAGTACAGTCCAAATTCACTCAGCATGTAAACAAGAGAGAGAGAATTCTGTCCCAGGTATTCTGACCCACAATGAAATCTAAGTTGATAAAAGTAGACCCAGAGATAGGAAGGGTCATGGGGGTTTTCTCCTTGCTCAGATTTATATCTTAGATAAGAAATTGCCATTTCATATTGAGGTAAATTTGTTTAGGATTTGGCTTTTTTGTTTCATTTGTTTTCTCTAAGTTGGTAACTTGAACTTAAGTGATAGAAGTATTTCTAAAGTAGATCTCCTGTGAGAATTATTATTTGCTTCAATAACATTAATTCAGCAGATATTTATTGAGTATGTCAGGTACTTTTTTCCATTTTTAGTGTCAGAAGTGTAATGTTGGGCATGGGAGAGCAAGGGGCCAAATGGTACTGGCAACTGAGGCAAAAAAAGTTTTTCCTAAGAGCTAAGGGAAGCCATTGTATCCTTTAAAGCAGGAAGTGACATAATAAAATTCATACTTTGGATAAATTATTTTGTTGACTGTGTAGCAACAGTCAGTATAAAATAGACATAGAAATTTAAAAGTCCAGACAGTATGGGTGAGGGACATGAGGAGTTTTCAAATCCCCTTTGGTGGAAGGTATGTGTATGTGGTGGTCATCTTTATGTTTGTTATAATGAAACATGAATTTTAAAGATTGAGAAACATGGTTGTAGAGATTCATTTAACATTTACCATGTCCTTACTGTATATTTGACATTCCTTATGGTGTACTGAGGAAATTAAAATAAAATAAAGTAAAATAAGTAAGACAAAAGAATCTCCCTGTCTAAAGGATTCCAAAGTCCAATCAATTGGGGAGGTAGATAAGAAACAAGTTATGTGAAATTACAGTAGAATCTTGCTATTTGGAGGAAGGGGTACATCACGAAAAATTTGGAAACTGACTTGTACAATCCCATTTGTTTAAGCATCAGCCTTCTCCTTTTATTTTTTCTTTTAAGACGGTCTTTAGAACTAAAAACAATCCGTAAGTGAAACTTGACACAATGCCAGGGAGCCTTGCCGTTTTTCCTTCTAAAGTAACCTTTTCTGTTTGCAGTACCCATTCAAAATTATTTTTTTCTTTCCTAAATTCCTTTGATTAACTTTTCTTCCCTGCACTTTCATGATTCCTTTGAATATTTTTGCTTCTGGACCTATTCTTCATTCTCTTTTTGTTTCACGTTTTGCAACCCATGAGAACCCTGCTACATATCCGGATCCACTTTCAGTTTTGAGTTGTATTTCAGATAAAGCCCCAGGATACCAGCTTGATAGCTGGATAATTTGCACAGTTAAAGTAGTACAACTCAATTTTTCACTGATATTTTAAGGTTTTTAAGGTATCAGGAAAAAAAGCAATTATTGAAAGAGAGTTATCCCATTATTAAAATGAAAGTTCCTAGGAAACTGTATATAATATGAATTATGAATGTTCATTGTGTACGTGTGTGTGTATAGATACATATATATGTTATATATTAAATTTTTAAAATGTGTATAATATACACACACATTTATAAGGAATAATATAGAGAAAGCAAACTTCTTTATTTTATAAAACTCTTGTTCCTCATTAAAGCAAACAAGGTCTGCAATAATAGAAATGTTTTAATGGGAGATAAGATTTTGTACATTATATAAATGAAACTGCAGGGAGGACTACAATACACCTTAGGCTTAATTCTTCATATTCTTTCTTTCAAAGGACTATGTAATGTGTTTCATTTATTGCTTAGTGCTCTAGTTTTTATGACTTTCTAAAGCAGAAGGGGAATTTTATATGTTCATTTTTACGTGAGGAGAAACTCATTTTCATATTATATTCTCTAAGTTTCAAGTACTGTTGTTGGACTTCTGTGAGTGTTCATATGTTTGTGGGTGATTTGGTATGAATCTTTGGTAATTTTACTGTAAAATCTTCTCTGAGTTAGATGTGTCACTGAATAACATATCTGGGAACTATGGGAGATTGGATAATCACCAAGAGTTAATTAATTATGTGTTTTCTGACTTCATGTCAAGGAAAGTATTTCCTTTTAAAGGTCTATAATCATAAACATTCCTTATAAAGGTAGTTGATCCTGATTTGAACATTAAACATATAAGCATATGTGATTGCTGGCATGTGTGTTCAGTATTATTAAAGTTCTCTCTCTTCAGAATAAAGACTAGGTTGGGGAAAGTGAGGCACCTCATATTAGGTGCAAATTTTACAGGATCCAGAAAAACTCAGTAATCCAGACACTTTACGGCAAAATTGTTTTGGTATTTTAAAATATCAAAATGTAAACATTTTGTCAGCCCAGGGCTAAGCCATATTAGATCCTGAGGCAAAAGAAAAGATGTTTTTGGTATATGTAATTTTAGTCTCTTTTACTGAAGGCACACTCAACAGTAGAATCTTCAAAATCTACTTTTGAAAAAATTTAACCATGAAAAATATATAAAATAATATTTTTAGTATAAACAAAAATTTTTAAGTTAAAATAATCTTGTGAGTTTTAATATATCTAATTTCTATTTAAAAATATTTTTCAACTACTTTAATGTTCTGGAGAAATTTGTTTAAAAAAATACAAAAGCATGTATATAGGGGCAGGTTTTTTTTCTTTATACCTCAGGATCAACGTGCTTTGTCAGATCCTGTCTTTATTTTTAAATATTTTGTTCATCATGGATTTTTCGCATTAATTTTAATTTTTAAAAATAGTATGTATCTTTTTTAAAAACATCTTTATTGGAGTATAATTGCTTTACGATGGTGTGTTAGTTTCTGCTTTATAACAAAGTGAAACAGTTATACATATACATATGTCCCCATAACTCTTCCCTCTTGCATCTCCCTCCCTCCCACCCTCCCTATCCCACCCTTCTAGGTGGTCAGAGAGCACAGAGCTGATCTCCCTGTGCTATGCGGCTGCTTCCCACTAGCTATCTTATGTTTGGTAGTGTATATATGTCCATGCCACTCTCTCACTTTGTCCCAGTTTACCCTTACCCCTCTCCATATCCTCAAGTACATTCTCTAGTAGGTCTGCATCTTTATTCCCAGCTTGCCCCTAGGTTCTTCAGCAAAATTTTTTTTTTTTTTTAGATTCCATATATATGTGTTAGCATACGGTATTTGTTTTTCTCTTTCTGACTTACTTCACTCTGTAGGACAGACTCTAGGTCTGTCCACCTCAGTACAAATAACTCAATTTTGTTTCTTTATATGGCTGAGTAATATTCCATTGTATATATGTGCCACATCTTCTTTACATTTAGGTTGTTTCCATGTCCGGGCTATTGTAAATAGTGCTGCAATGAACATTGTGGTGCATGTCTCTTTTTCAATTATGGTTTTCTCAGGGTAATATGCCCAGTAGCAGAATTGCTGGGTTGTATGGTAGTTCTATTTTTTAGTTTTTTAAGGAACCTCCATAATGTTCTCCATAGTGGCTGTATCAATTTACATTCCCACTAACAGTGCAAGAGGGTTCCCTTTTCACCATACCCTCTCCAGCAGTTATTGTTTGCAGATTTTTTGATGATGGATATTCTGACCGCTGTGAGATGATACCTCATGGTAGTTTTGATTTGCATTTCTCTAATGATTAATGATGTTGACCATTTTTTTCATGTGTTTGTTCCAATCTGTATATCTTCTTTGGAGAAATGTCTGTTTCGGTCTTCTAACCATTTTTGGACTGGGTTGTTTGTTTTTTTGATATTTAGCTGCATGTGCTGCTTGTAAATTTTGGAGATTAATCCTTTGTCAGTTGCTTCATTTGCAAATATTTTCTTCCATTCTGAGGGTTGTCTTTTCATCTTGTTTATGGTTTCCTTTGCTGTGCAAATCTTTTAAGTTTCATTAGGTTCCCATTTGTTTATTTTTGTTTTCATCTCCATTTCTCAGGGAGGTGGATCAAAAAGGATCTTGCTGTGATTTATGTCACAGAGTGTTCTGCCTATGTTTTCCTGTAAGAGTTTTATAGTGTCTGGTCTTTCATTTAAGTCTTTAATCCATTTTGAGTTTATTTTTGTGTATGGTGTTAGGGAGTGTTCTAATTTCCTTCTTTTATATGTAGCTGTCCAGTTTTCCCAGCACCACTTATTGAAGACTCTGTCTTTTCTCCACTGTATTCTTGCGTCCTTTAGTGGAAGCTTCTTGATGCTTCATCCTCTGCATGAAGGAGTGGCACTCTTTAATGAATACCTTGTCCCTGGGGTGGATGCCAATGGAATATTATGATTGTGACTCAAGGATTAGTTTCCACAGTGGAGTCTGATTCATAGCCTACATATTCCACTAACTAGTACCGTAGAACTATGTGTCTGGGTAGAGGCTCAGATCAAGGTTTCTGAAAAGAAGATTGAATGGGCCAAAAGTTTTAAGGGTATTTAAACAAAGGCCATTTGACTGGCTTTAAGTTTATCATTGTTTAATAAAATGACTTCATTTCAGAAATCTAAGAAGATGGTATAGCTCTCCATCTATTTATATCATCTTGAATTTCTTTCATCAGTGTCTTATAATTTTCTGCATACAGGTCTTTTGTCTCCTTAGTTAGGTTTATTTCTAGGTATTTTATTCTTTATGTTGCAATGGTAAATGGGTGTGTTTTCTTAAATTCACTTTCAGACTTTTCATCATTAGTGTATAGGAATGCAAGAGATTTCTGTGCATTAATTTTGTATCCTGATACTTTACCAAATTCATTGATTAGCTCTAGTAGTTTTCTGGTAGCATCCTTAGGATTCTCTACGTATAGTATCATATCATCTGCAAACAGTGACAGCTTTACTTCTTTTCTGATTTGGATTCCTTTTTCTTCTCTGATTCCTGCGGCTAAAACTTCCAAAGCTATGTTGAATAGTAGTGGTGAGGGTGGGCAACCTTGTCTTGTTCCTGATCTTAGTGGAAATGGTTTCAGTTTTTCACCATTGAGGATGATGTTGGCTGTGGGTTTGTCATATATGGCCTTTATTTTGTTG
>NC_041225.1:52454787-52455809 GCF_002837175.3 Physeter macrocephalus
GTTTCAATTTCAGTGCTTGTGATTGGTCTGTTCATATTTTCTATTTCTTCCTGGTTCAGTCTAGGCAGGTTGTGCATTTCTAAGAATTTGTCCATTTCTTCCAGGTTGTCCATTTTATTGGCATAGAGTTGCTTGTAGTAATCTCTCATGATCCTTTGTATTTCTGCAGTGTCAGTTGTTACTTCTCCTTTTTCATTTCTAATTCTATTGGTTTGGGTTTTCTCCCTTTTTTTCTTGATACGTCTGGCTAATGACTTATCAATTTTGTTTCTCTTCTCAAAGAACCAGCTTTTAGTTTTATTGATCTTTGCCATCATTTCCTTCATTTCTTTTTCATTTATTTCTGATCTGATCTTTATGATTTCTTTCTTTCTGCTAACTTTGCGTTTTTTTTGTTCTTCTTTCTCTAATTGCTTTAAGTGTAAGGTTAGGTTGTTTATTTGAGATGTTTCTTCTTTCTTAAGGTAGGATTGTATGGCTATAAACTTCCCTCTTAGAAATTCACTTGCTGCATCCCATAGGTTTTGGGTCTTCGTTTTTTCATTGTCATTTATTTCTAGGTATTTTTTGATTTCCTCTTTGATTTCTTCAGTGATCTCTTGCTTATTAAGTAGTTGTTGTTTAGCCTCCATGTGTTTGTATTTCTTATAAATTTTTTTCTATAAATGATATCTAGTCTCATAGCATTGTGGTCAGAAAACATACTTGATACGATTTCAATTTTCTTAAATTTACCAAGGCTTGATTTGTGCATTGATCCCTTGATCATTATGTAGTGTCCTCCTTGTCTCGTGTAATAGTCTTTATTTTAAAGTCTATTTTGTCTGATATGAGAATTGCTCTGGGTAGAGTAAACTTGGTTGTAGCTTTTTCTCCTTCATCACTTAAAATATGTCCTGCTACTCCCTTCTGGCTTACAGAGTTTCTGCTGAAAGATCACACTCACTTTTATTCTGTATGTGTCCCTATGTGTGAAGTGGGTCTCTTGTAGACAGCATATATACGGGTCTTGTTTCTGTATC
>NC_041225.1:52456173-52499044 GCF_002837175.3 Physeter macrocephalus
TAATTTTTGATAGTTTGATTAATATGTGTCTTGGCATGTTTCTCCTTGGATTTATCCTGTATGGGACTCTCTGTGCTTCCTTGACTTGATTAACTATCTCCTGTCCCATATTAGGGATGTTTTCAACTATAATCTCTTCAAATATTTTCTCAGTCACTTTCTTTTTCTCTTTTTCTTCTGGGACCCCTATATTTCGAATATTGGTGCATTTAATGTTGTCCCAGAGGTCTCTGAGACCTCCTCAGTTCTTTTCATTCTTTTTTCTTTATTCTGCTCTGCAGTAGTTATTTCCACTCTTTTATCTTCCAGGTCACTTATCCATTATTCTGCAACTGATCCCTTCTAGAGAATTTTTAATTTCATTTATTGTGTTGTTCATCACTGTTTTTTTTGCTCTTTAGTTCTACTAGGTCCTTGTTAAACGTTCCTTGTATTTTCTCCACTCTGTTTCCAAGATTTTGGATCATCTTTACTGTCATTATTCTGAATTCTTTTTCAGGTAGACTGCCTATTTCCTCTTCATTTATTAGGTCTGGTGGGTTTTTGCCTTGCTCTTTCATCTGCTGTGTGTTTCTCTGTCTTCTCATTTTGCTTAACTTACTGTGTTTGGGGTATCCTTTTCGCAGACTGCAGGTTCATAATTTCCGTTATTTTTGGTGTCTGTCCCCAGTGGCTAAGTTTGGTTCAGTGGATTGTGTAAGCCTCCTGGTGGAGGGGACTAGTGCCTGTGTTCTGGAGGATGAGGCTGGATCTTGTCTTTCTGGTGGGCAGGTCCACGTCTGGTGGTGTGTTTTGGGGTGTCTGTGGCCTTAGTATGATTTTAGCCAGCCTCTCTGCTAATGGGTGGGTTTGTGTTCCTGTCTTGCCAGTTGTTTGGCATAGGGTGTCCAGCACTGTAGCTTGCTGGTTGTTGAGTGAAGCTGCGTCTTGGTGTTGAGATGGAGATCTCTGGGAGATTTTCATTGTTTGATATTACATGGAGCTGGGAGGTCTCTTGTGGACCAGTGTCCTGAACTTGGCTCTCCCACCTCAGTGGCACAGCCGTGATGCCTGGCTGGAGCACCAAGAGCCTGTCCTCCACACGGCTCAGAATAAAAGGGAGGAAAAAAAGAAAGAAGAAGATAAAATACAATAAAATAAAATAAAGTAAAATAAAATAACAATTAAAAATCATTATTAAGAAAAAAAATTTTTTAATTAAAAAAAAAATGGACAGACAGAACCCTAGGACAAATGGTAAAAGCAAAAGCTATGCAGAGAAAATCACACACAGAAGCATACACATACACACTCACAAAAAGAGAAAAAGGGAAAAAAATATATGTATCATTGCTCCCAAATTCCACCTCCTCAATTTGGGATGATTCATTGTGTACTCAGGTATTCCACAGATGCAGGGTACATCAAGTTGATTGTGGAGATTTAATCCGCTGCTTCTGAGGCTGCTGGGAGAGACCTCCCCCTCTCCTCTTTGTTCGCAAAGCTCCCGGGGTTCAGCTTTGGATTTGGCCCCGCCTCTGCGTGTAGGTCGCCTGATGGCATCTGTTCTTCACTCAGACACGGCGGGGTTAAACAAGCAACAGCTGATTCGAGGGCTCTGGCTAACTCAGGCTGCGGGGGAGGGGGAGGGAGAGGTACAGATGCAGGGCGAGCCTGCGGCAGCAGAGGCCGGCATGACGTTGCAGCAGCTTGAGGCGCGCCGCGCGTTCTCCCGGGGAAGTTGTCCCTGGATACCGGGACCCTGGCAGTGGCGGGCTGCACAGGCTCCCGGGAGGGGAGGTGTGGAGAGTGACCTGTGCTCGCACACAGGCTTCTTGGTGGCGGCAGCAGCGGCCTTAGCGTCTCATGCCCGTCTCTGGGTTGGCGCTGATAGCCGCGGCTCGCGCCCGTCTCTGGAGCTCCTTTAAGCAGCGCTCTTAATCCCCTCTCCTCGCACACCAGGAAACAAAGAGGGAAGAAAAAGTCTCTTGTCTCTTCGGCAGCTCCAGACTTTTTCCCGGACTCCCTCCCGGCTAGATATGGCGCACTAGACCCTTCAGGCTGTGGTCATGTGGCCAACCCCTGTCCTCTCCCTGGGATCCGACCGAAGCCTGAGCCTCAGCTCCCAACCCCCGCCTGTCCGGGCAGGTAAGCAGACAAACCTCTCGGGCTGGTGAGTGCCGGTCGGCACCGATCCTCTGCGGGAATCTCTCCGCTTTGCCCTCCGCACCCTGTTACTGCGCTCTCCTCAGTGGCTCTGAAGCTTCCCCCCTCCGCCACCAACAGTCTCCGCCCACGAAGGGGCTTCCTAGTGTGTGGAAACTTTCCTCCTTCACAGCTCCCTCCCACTGGTGCAGGTCCCGTCCCTATTCTTTTTTCTTTTGCCCTACCCAGGTACGTGGGGGAGTTTCTTGCCTTTTGGAAGGTCTGAGGTCTTCTGACAGCATTCAGTAGGTGTTCTGTAGGAGTTGTTCCACATGTAGAGGTATTTCTGATGTATTTGTGGGGAGGAAGGTGATCTCCGCGTCTTACTCTTCTGCCATCCTGAAGCTCCTCCCCAACTCTTCTTCTTTAGCACATCTAGGACAGGTTAACTTCCTGTTAGCCACATGGACATTCATGAGGACGTTTCAAGTTAGTTCTCCTCTACTCCAGTACTTTACTCACAGCTCATTCACACTTGTAGGCCACAGCATTCCTTAATTCGACGGACTCTGCAGTGCCGGTTGTGATCAGTCTCATGAAAAGGAAAGGAAAGGAGGAAAAAGCCTCCACATTGGCTTGGTGGTCTTGGGATGAAATGGATGCAGAAGACAGCTTGATTGTCAAACTGGAAACTTTTATTTTCCTTTTCCCCTTCTTTTTTCCTTTTCCTTTTCTTTTTATCTTTCCTATCAGGTCTTCTGTCCACTTCTCACCCCTTTTGCGCTGCCGGAGTCTCGAAGCTCCGACCCCTGCTCCTCAGGCTGGGTCCCCATGCAAAAATAGTATGTATCTTAACTACTGGTTTTCTCTGTTGTTGTTGTTTTGGCACTCTCTTAGTTTTGTGCCCAAGGTGAGCACCATGCTCTCCTCACCCTAATTCTGATATTATACTGAATTGATGATTCATCTTTCTATCATTTAATTCCGTTAGGCACTGTTAAGTTGGGGAAATTTAACAAGAGGCTCTCTTTAAAAGAGAACACATCTTCTTTCATATTTCTCTACAAAGAACCAAAGGAACTTAGTGAATAACAACTCCTCTAGTCTGTTATAGTTCACTTCAGGCAAAAGGATCTCACCTGAAAGCTAAGATTTTTAATACTTGTCCTGTTATAATAAATAATGACTTGTTTAAATAAACATTTAATTCAGTAAACCAAAAATGCTTTCCACAACTTTGAAGATATGTCTTGATTCTTAATCCTAAAATACCGGGTTTCCTAGCTCACTTATTATGTGTAACTTTGGCAGTTCCAATGAGAGTGTGAGCTCCTAAGGTTAGGTCCCTGGACACTACTGTTTTGACTACTGCTATCCCTCAAGAAATACATTCAAAATTTCTGGGTCAAAGTTATATCTGAAATAAAGAACATTTAAAAACATCATTTAACTTTTTTCCTTCCTTCCTACCTACTTACCTTATTTCCTTCCTTCTTTCCTTCTTTCCTTCCATCCTTCATGTCTTGCTCTGTTTCCAACTTTAAGAGAAGGTTTTTTCTTCTCCTCGTTGATAAGACTGTCTGAGAGCAGAAAAAGCACATCATAGTAGATCCGATTTTCTTTGTTTAGGGAAAGGCACCAGAATGGCTAACTAGTCACTCAGAGGTGGTGGAGAAGTGAAATAATTTTTGTGGAAGCCCAGGCACTAATGAAGTAATTAATCCAAATTAGTAAATGTATTTGACCAAACTTTCTGAAATATAATGTGTAGTTGTTGGGAAGAATTCTTCTGGTTCTAAAGAGACATTTTTAGTAAATATTGAGCTGCCTTTCATCTCTTGCATGAAAACAAATGTGAATGAGACAGAGACAGAGAAACAGAGGTAGAGACAGAGAGAGAGAGAGGGAGAAAGAGAAGAAGAAAGAAGTGGGAAGAATAGGACTAAGGAGTCAGAGGGAGAGGGGAAAAGAGAAGAGGGAAGAGAAGGAGACTGGAAGGCAGCAATCTGAAATGGCTAAGTGAAAAAGGACAAGCTTCAGAATTGGGGAACCTTAGTATTCAGCATGAGGACAGCAGGTGTTGGCAAAAAATAATATCTTCTAGGCTGAATTTATGGATTATGTTATTTCTCTTTTTTGATCTCCTATAATTTTCTGGGGTACCTCTTGCAGGGTGGGTGCTAATGTATTGCTATGAAAATGAGTCTATTAGCCAGTAGATATTGTGTCATTGTAAATGCATACCATTATATCACAGTGAATTGGTAAATCTCGATAAATTTTTTCACATAAACCATACACTAGGCACAAACAAGAGGTTTTGCCTGTAAGAGAAGTAAAACTGATGCACAAACACATACACACACAAACGACATACATGAATGCATATAGTTTTTATTTTAGAAAAAGAATTGAGGCTTAAATTAGCTTATTACATTCAGAAAGACACATCTGTTTTCCAACCTAGTCAAATAAGTGAATATACTCTATGCCACATTTAAAATTTTCTTGAATATTTCCTATATTTTTTTCAAACAAGCACACATTCATTCAACAGATATTTATTGAGGACTACTGTGAGATGGACACATTTCTAGGAGCTGGAGGTTGAATGGTAAAGTAGGCAAGCCCCTAACTTGTGTGTTATTTATTCAAAAGGGAACTGACTAGCAAAACTCAGATGTGATAAGTAGATTATTTTAGCAGAAAATATTTTATTGTGTTCAACCAGATAGCAGAATTCCTTTCGTGTATGTCTGAGAATATACATGTTTAATAAAATAAATTTCTTGATGCCTGCTAATATTCAGTTATTGGCTTAAAGGATAATAGCACAAAACCAAACAAGGCCCTCCATAATATTATTTGCATGCATTGTGATAGATGGAACTGGAGAATGAAAATTCAGAAATGATGCAGGCCCTTTCCCCAGAAGCCTACTGAGAAGTACCCATTAATGTTAAATCTCAGAAAAATATAAAGATCAGAACATAATACTAATAAGATATTTTCAAAAATTGGAATGGCAAATAATGATTTGAGTTCCAAAAAAGAAGGAAACCTAGAGCCCAGAGGGTGAACATTTCATAGAAGAATAAAAACTTAGAACATTTTTTAAAGTTGAGAGGACTTAGATTGAAAGAGAGAAAATCTAAAGGAAAGAGAGAAGACATTAAGAAGAGAAATGGAATGAGGAATGAGCAAAAGGTGTGTTTATTTACTTTAATATTATTTTTATTTTCTTAAGTAATAGCCCTTTAAAAACTGGTAACAATTAAACTCCCAATTGTTTGGGTATTGTTAAGTAAATACGGTATATCTCCTCGATGAACAGTTCTTTATATGTTAGAAGTGGTGGATATTAAGATAGTATTGCAGGAAAGAAAGTTTATTATAGAATGGTTTTGTAAATGATTTTTCATTTTATGTGTATGTTATTTTTAAATCTCTCTTTACATGTGTAATTATTTTTATTCTATATAAACATCGATAAGTTGACAATACCAACTAAGTTGATCATTCACTAGGTATTCCATAAGACAATTCTGGTTTTCACCCCCAACCAACACTTACTACTGTGTGATTTGAAGCAAGTTATTTTACAAGTCTGTGTCAGTTATAGGTCCATCAGCTATTAATTAAAGCAAATACCTCTCCTCACAGAGTGGTGACTGTTAAGTGGGTTAGTATATATATATAAAGCACTTTGTTCAGTATTGGTCACTTTTATAGAAAGGGAAGACTTATTCCTTCTCCACTCTCTCCAATCAGAGGAATGTAGAAAAGTAATAGAGCGTGAAATGGGGGGCGTGTGTGGCAGGCAAACTAATAGCCCCCCGCCAAAGATATCCATGTCCTAATCTCCAGAACCTGTGAATGTGTTAGATTCCCTGGCACAGGGGAATTAAGTTTATAGATAGAATTAGGGGACATTATCCTGGATTATCCAGATGAGCCCAATATAATCACACAGATTTTAGTAAGTAAACAAGAAGGGCAGAAGAAAGAAACCAAAAAGATAGCAGAGTGAGAAGGACCTGTCCTCATGTTGCTGGCTTTGCAGGTAGAGGAATAGGGTCATGAACCAAGGAATGTGGGTGGTGTCTAGAATTTGGAAAAAGCAAGGAAACAGATGCTCCCCTAGGACCTCTAGAAGGGACATGGACCTGCCTACACCTTAATTGTAGCTCAGTGAGAACCGTTTTGGACCTCTGACGTTCAGAACTGTAAGATAATATATTTGCGTTGTTTTAAGCCATGAAATTTGCAACCATTTGTTACAGGCAATTAATATAAAATCTTAGGGAAAAAAACCCATGTTCAGAAGTAGAGAAGGGGAGTAAAGAGAGGACCCCTTAGTGATGCTCTGTATCCCATCCTCTCCTGCCTACCTCGTTAGAAACCTAGCTCCTGTTACTCTCTGTTATCTTCAACTTTCCATTCTGCTGGCACTTTCCCATTAGCATTCAAACAAGCTCAGACCTCTACAGTCTTAAAGGCTTCCCCCACAACTTGTGTCTGCCTTATGGTTACCAGCAGTTTCTCTCAATTATTTTACACATAAGATTCTGCAGTAACCTTCACTTAATTCCTGATTTTTCAACTCCACATTCATTCATTCATTCTTGAACCTTCCCCATCTCTTTAACCTGACTTCTATCCCTACCATATCAGTGTAACTGCAAGGTAGTTGCTGAATCTGAAGAAAATGTTCACTCCTTATTCTGTTTTGCCTCTGCCCAGCATTCAACACAATTCACTAATTCCTTCTGGAAACACTGTCCACATTTTCCCCTGTTCTCTCTCTCTGTGGTTTTTCCTTTTCTTCAAGGGTTCCTCTTCTACTTTTGTATTAAATGCCATTTTCCTCTAAGGTTCTGCCATTATTCTTCTCTCTTCCTGGATGATACTGAAATTTAATGCACCAGTAATAGCAGAGTTCTTTAAATTGGGTCAAACACAAAACTTTTGTGTGTTATTTCTCTAGGAAGGGTTCAGAGCATTCAATAACTTTCAAAATGGGTGAAATTCAGTGCTGTACTGGTACTCACCGGCTCTCCAGAAAATAAAATATAACAAAAACAAAAAGAATGAATGGTGGCATTTGTTGACTATTATGGTATAAATAGTCTCACCTTGGCTGAATGCAAGCTAAAGATGGAAATTTCAGACAATTTCAAAAACTATCTTGTAGAAAGGAAGGAAATGTATTTACTGTGTGGTTTCCATTGTCACCATGATATCAATGGGTAGTAGTGGGAATTATTAAAAAGTTGTTATGAGAAGAAATTCTCTAATTATTAGATTCATCCAAAATTGGAATGACCATTCTTGTAAAGAGTTATACATCCTCTCACTGGAGGAGAGAGATTGGGATAAATAACTTTAAGGATATTTATATAAGTGCTATTCAGCAAGAGACTGGACTAGAAGAGATACTGGTAATTTTGCTTTAATTTTCACCAAAGGACAGATTCATGTACTCAGTAACACTGTAGAAAACTTTTTATCTGAAGCATCACTGCTCTATGCAATTCAGAATTATGTTACTATTGGTGATAACACACTAATAAGAGTTAGGGCAATTTAGTTGATTGGTTCAATATATTGCACTGTCATCAGTTATGTGTGTGCTAAATTAGTGAGGCAGTCCCAAAGTATAAAGACATCTCATTCAGTTGTATTGATCTTTTACTTACATCATGTTTTGTGAATTATTGGATTGTCATATTCTCACTTAAACATGAAATTTGTATTTTAATTTGCTTATGTAATATTCAGAAATAGTGAAATCTGGCCCTAGTCTCTTTTTTTTGGTACAAATCCATGTTTTTGTCTGCTCTCAGCTTTCTTAAAGTTTCTATGTTTTCACCTTCAGAACCATTGATTCCTCCAGGACTCTATTAATGGTGTAAGAATGCAAGTGTATAAAGAATGAAAGATTCTCTTATAATTTAGGCCCTTGGACATATATGAAATTTGTCAATAACCTTTCAGTGCATTAGCGAAGCCTCTCAGAACATTTGTTTTCAAGTACCTGATCAGTAAGAATAGTATTTGAAATTAAAATCTGAGTCAATAAAGCATAGAGCTTTTCTGCTAAGTACTCGAAAAACAGTTTCTCAGCAGGCTACAACCAAGGGAGCGACAGAATTCAAGTGCAGTGAGGCTAATAGAGACACCAGCTGCTGAAATAGAATTAAATTGAGGGTCAGGAATTAGACTTGACAGAAAGATTAATAATTCAACTGGGAACAGAGAAAGCAACATGAATAGTTTCAGCGTTTGCTTGGTGATGGTGTCATTGAAAATAAATAATATAATATAATATAATGTGAACTAAAATCAATTACACTTTGGACCTTGATGCTTTTCGAAGTGGAATACTGACCATCTGACTGAGCCCCTGAAGTTGATATCATGGGTCCTTCAAATGATGGTTTCACCAGGTTTTCTCTTGGCTCATTGACAGAGTGGCCAGGGCTCGCAAGCATCTGAAGGAAAAAGGAACTTAGGGGCAAGTTTTTAATAGGGATGAAGCCAAAGAAAAATGTTACCATTTTCATTTGTGCAATTCTGTTACTCCTTATCAAAATGGTGGTCAGATGTCTCTGCCTCAGATTATATTAGACTTCATTTTCTCCCTGTTACAGTCTGTGGGAAAATTAGTTGCAAATGAGCACATCCAGTATCAGCTGATAAACTGTACCAGGCAAGTTTAAAATATGTAACCAAACCCAAAAAACAACTATATAAAATGTGTAGCTACAAGTTGAATAACGTGCATTAAGGTTATAAAGATATAAGAAATGACTAATACATGCAAGCAAACAAGAACACTACAGGATTCTCTCCCCAACTCTCACCATTCACTAGTCAGTATTTTATAGTTATTGCTACTAGAGTGCATTATACGTTGACTCATCTTGGAGAGTATATGAGTTTGCTAGGGCTGCCATAACAAATGACCACAGCCTATAATGGAGCAGGACCCTATGGCTCTAACCCCCCATGTCCTCAGCCTGCCTTTTGAATGTGGAAAAACTTTAGCCAACAATAAGTTTAATCAGAGAAGTGAGAAAATGCAGAAACAAAGGGAAACAGTCAAACGAGACCAAGTAATAATAATTTAGTCATTAAGCAAAGTCAAGGACCTTTAGTTCCTCCTCAAAGGCTATAGATAATATTCTCAGCCACGTCCTTTGAGCTGTCCTATAGATACTGAAACCCTCACCAGGTAGAAGAAGTTAACTACATGATGACCAGACTATAGCCATGACATAAGATGGTCATCTACAGCCCAAGCTGCCACAATTCTGAGAACTGGCCTCAAAGAAATGGGAACAAACTGACCCTGGAACTAAAGACTAACTGTACTTAAAACAATCAAGATGATGCTGATCAGATCACTGCCTGACCAATTTCAAGATGACTGTCAGAGCTGACTGTGCTGTTTCTGCATGTAGCCCCCTCCCTCTGTCTATAAAAGCTGTTGCCCACTGATTGTCAGTGAGGAGCAGTAAGCCTTTGGACAGGAATCCACCGTCCTCCTCAGGTTGCCGGGCTCCAAAATAAAGCAAACTTTCCTTTCCACAAACCTTGCCTCTTTTTTTTTTTTTTTTTTTTTTTTTCGCTACGCAGGCCTCTCACTGCCGTGGCCTCTCCCGTTGCGGAGCACAGGCTCCGGACGCGCAGGCTCAGCGGCCATGGCTCACGGGCCCAGCCGCTCCGCAGCATGTGGGATCTTCCCGGGCCGGGGCACGAACCCGTGTCCCCTGCATCGGCAGGCGGGCTCTCAACCACTGCGCCACCAGGGAAGCCCCTCTTTATTGTCTTTTGAGCAGCGAGCAGCTGGACCCCCACTTTCGATGATTCCAAGACCACATAGCGTAAACAGTAGAAATTTATTTTCTCACATTTCTGGAGGCTAGAAATTTAAGATCAAGGTATCAGCCGGGTTGATTCCTCTGAGTCCTTCTCTTTGGGTTGTAGATGACCATCTTCCTGTGTCTGCACATGGCCTTTTCTCTGTAACCATATATGTTCAAATTTCCTCTCCTTATAATAATGACACCAGTCATATTTGATTAGGCCTCACCCTAGTGACCTCATTTTAAGTTAATTATCTCTTTAAAGACCTATCTCCAAATGCAGTCACATTCTGAGGTAAGTGGGGTTAAGATTTCAATATATGAATTTGGGAGGGGGACACAATTCAGCCCATAACAGGGCATCTTGTGTTTGTTCAGGTAAAAAAGAGGGCTTCCAACATCTCAGTTGGAATCTAGTTTCTCTTCCCCCAAGACTTAGGCAGCTGAGTGTCCTTAAGTGCTGTGAGCATTTCCCACACAGGATAATTGTAAGCAGATCGATCTTTTTTTCCTGGCATGAGCACCATTCACTCTTACTAGACAGTCATGAGTTTGGTGCTAGATGTTGATATGTTTACACTTTTATATGTCGTTGAAGAGAGGAACAATTTGTGTATTCCCTGGGCTCATGGGCAGTTAATAGGCACTCAATGACAACACCTTTACAAAAAGCTGTGGTGTTTATCTTTCTGTCATCTGACATTTACATCTCTCATAAGAATTCCTCTAGTGTTTAAAGTTTTAACATCGAAAGTGAGAGATAAGTTAACTTGAGACAATCTAAGGTAGAAAAAATGGGGAGGTTCTAAGGATATCATAATGTATACATAACTGTGGCAAAGCTGTATCTCAATAGTTTCCACTTTGACTACACACTTGGAAGAATGGATTTCTGTGATCTACATATACCTGAGTTACAGTATATTCTCTTGAACCAGCTTAAAGAATCACTTACTCCTTTTTTTTTTTTAAGATGGTGGGGGTAGGAGTTTATTAATTAATTTATTTATTTTTGCTGTGTTGGGTCTTCGTTTCTGTGCGATGGCTTCCTCTAGTTGTGGCAAGCGGGTGCCACTCTTCATCACGGTGCGCGGGCCTCTCACTATCGCAGCCTCTCGTTGCGGAGCACAGGCTCCAGACGCGCAGGCTCAGTAGTTGTGGCTCACGGGCCTAGTTGCTCCGCAGCATGTGGGATCCTCCCAGACCGGGGCTCGAACCCGTGTCACCTGCATTGGCAGGCAGATTCTCAATCACTGCACCACCAGGGAAGCCCTCACTTTCTCTTTAATACAGTCTCTTGACTTTGTTGGTGTAGTAAAAGTTATTACTCATTACCTTTATCTTTTTCTAACTTAATACAAGACTTTCAAGAAGCTGTGGTTGTTAGGGAGGGCAGTCCTATAACTTAAAAATTATCAAGTTTTATCTAATTATCTGACATTTGAAAATATGACGTAGTAGACTAAGAAAAATTTGGGGGTGTGCACAGGAGTAGAGAAGGCAACTAGAATTTTTGAGAATCTGTTATGACAATTAACATAACTAAGTCTTTGCACATAGTATCTTCATCTTCACAACAACCTTACAGGTAAATGTTATCATCTGCATTTACAAATGTGGAAAGAGCTGCCAAAAGCAATTATTTTCATGACTCAAGGGTAGTAAGGAAAAGAAAGGGAACAACCCTACTGTTCTTTAAATCTATGCTCTTTTTATTACAAATTCAGGCTGGCATTGCTAGTGAATCTATCTGCCAGTGCAATGTGTTATGGTTCTCCAACAATTATATTCATAGAAATAGGGTAACATTGCATTGATTGCTTACTGTGTGTCAACTCCTTCTTTCAAGGTATAGAGACAGAGTTAGGAGATTTTAGTTATCACCAAGGGGTAATGCCCACATGACTTATTTTTAATTTCATGTTAAATATTCTATCAAGAAAATAAATTTAAACTCAAAGATGATTTAGGATTGCCATCAGAACAATGACTTTTCCTTATACTTGGGTTCTTGTATCATCCATTTTCAGGATTTGGACAAAAAAATTTATATACATCATCTCTTCACATGGGAAATTCAAATCAATTTAATCCTAGCACTGAGAATATAATGTGTTGTTTCATAGAGACCTATGGAAGCTTAAGGGATGTCTTAGATACCTGCCACAATCACAGGTATTTTCAAACCTCCCTCCTGGCAGAGCAATGTCTATACTTGGGATGCCTCCTAGAAATCTAAGCAAATATGTCAGTTAAGTAGTGACATGAAAATGTGAAAAACGGGGGAAAAGTGATTAAATATCTGCATTTGAGTCATCAAGTGGAATGGAAAAGATACTTTTAACATCACAATCTTAGATGAGATCACCAACGGAGGCAGTGTAGATACCAAATAGATGAAGTTTGAGGATTTAGCTCTGGGATTATCCAAGGACTCTAGGTTGGCTTAAAAAAGACATGTCAACAAAGGACACAGGGAAGGAATGACCAAGGCAATACGTAGAAAACCACAAAAGTGCAGTGTCTCAGAAGCCAGTTAAAAAAAGTGATTCAAGGTAGAGAATATGTTCAACTACGTCAGATATTACTGAGAAGGTAAGACGATGACTGAGACTGTGGCAATGTGGAGGCCTTTGGTAACATTTGCAATAACAATTCCAAAGGACAAATGGGGACACAACGCTGTCTGGAGAGAGGTCAAGAGGTAATAGGAGGAGAATAAAGAGAATAATGACTATAGACACCTCCTGTGAGGGGGAACAGAGAATTGGAGCAGTTCATGAAAGAGGATATGGGAATCAACATAATGTGTCTGTTGATTGGAAAGACATAGAAGAGAGAAAATGTAGATTTGGGAGAAAGAGATAGTTTTATTATCCAAATCCTCATGTAGACAAAAGGGGATGGGATTCAGTGTACAAGGGTGGCATTCCTTTGATAGGATCAAAGCGATGTTATCCATCACAACTGGAGAAAAAGATAGAGTTGTGGATTCAAATATTGTGAAGATGTCAGTAGATTTAATCATGGAAACATGTTGCAGTTCTCTTCTGTTTGCTTTTCTGTTCCTAGAAAATGAGAAGAAAGGTTATCAGCTGAAGTAATAAATAGTTGCCAGAGACAGGAGGAGAATGGATTGACAAGAGAAGTATAACTGGAGTGTCAGGCAGCAGTGTCTCCATTTGACGTTTAAGACATTGATTTGTAGTGAGTCAGTCAGGTCACTCTAGTTAAGTGAGGCTGTTGGATTTGATTGCACAGTAGTAAAAGAGTAGGCTATAACCAGAATTAGGCTTTGCCAGAAGAATATGATGGAGGAAGAAAGAAATCGAGAGTTGGATGTGTCTGAAAATACATTAGTATAGAGATGATTCATGAAATCGAAGTGGGTATAGATGAAATAGAGGACATGAGGAGAACAATGGACAGTGAAAAACTGGTAGGTTTAATGAATCTGGTAGCACTGGTAGAGTTGGTGACTACGATGTTAGAGTGGTGAGTTAGAAAGATAGATTGTGCCATAAGATGAGATACTTGAAATGAATATTATGAGGTACAATAGAAACTGGAAAAGTTACCATCTAGTCAATGACCATGAGAATGATCAGTTGAGGTGGGATAGCGGATAAAATCATTGGCAGTAAGGACACAGGGAGATGGATGAATTATTTAAAAGCACCAAGAATAATGAAGAAAGTCAGGGTGGAGAAAGAGCAGTAAGCCAGGTGCAAAAAAAACCTTCAGTGAAAGAATACATGCCCAGGAAAAAGAGAGGTGACCTCAAAGGAGCACAGATGATGTATCTGGTAGCATATAATTTAATGTTTTTTTTATTGTTTTAGGGAAGAGACAATAAGAAGTGAGGAAGAAGCATCCCCCTTAGGTTTAGCTGTAGGTGGGTACTGGAAAAAACACACCAGCACTGTGAGACTGTATCTTCTTCAGTAGTACATTCAATAGAACATCTACAATTCATTAGAGAAATATATATATATACAGGGGCAGTTGATACGAGGTTTTGCTGATAATAGGCACTTGGTTCCAGAGAGCACAATGGAAAGAACAAGATTTGGAATCAGGTGATAGTGAGTATGTAGTCTAATGAATATGAGAGTCTTTGTGATAAGGGATGACCTAAAAAGCCCAGGCTTCTAGTGGTGACTTAGGTATAGAGGGATCAGCTTTAATAGTCTCTAAAAGAGATGTAAGTGCTCCAATCTAACAGTAGCTTTTTCTTGGGACTGCTGGGAGGTTGACCGCAGGAGGAGCAGATTTCTTTGGGCCTCCCTTGAACTCCCACTGAAGGCATGATTGAGAGACATGGAGATACAGTTCAAAATCATAATTACTTGACCTTCGGACAGTGCTTGCCCACCCCATTCCATTCTGCCATCATAACCACACGGGAAAATCTGCCTCCTTTCCTTTTTTTTTTTGTGGCCATAGTGCCTGTGTCAGAAATGATTGAAGTATATGGCTCACACTTTAACCAGAGAAATAGATTATCACCACTACAGGTACCTGATAGAGAATTCAATCATGAATTTACTGCAATTTAACACCTGCCACATGCTTGCTTAAGACATATAATATCTGAGAAGAAGAATAGCTGGATGGAGAGACTTCATGCCCATTAGGCTCTCTCTTAAATTACAATTCTTATATTAATTTAGATCAACAGAATGCAACAGAACTGAAGGCATAATTATCTCAGCCTCTCACTGAGGTGCATTTATAATATGCCTTCTCCTTTATAAAGATTCAGTAGTAGATGCATGCATTTGAACAGCAGTTCTATCTTTTATTAAACCATAGATTATCCATTGTGTTAATCTGTGTCTCTTAAGCAGAGAAGCTTGCCATAAACTCCTCCTTAACTTTATTTCAAGGAAATCACTTAACTCTGTAAGGGAATTTGCCTCACAGATTATGCCTGACTGCAAAATTAATGAACTGTTGTTCTCTTTTTTCTAGATCTTAGAATACCTGGGACCTAAAAAGCTTAGGATCATTTGCAAAGCCTGACTCTATACCATGTGTCTGGAAATAAAGTATATGCCATGTGTTTTTCTTAGATGTTCTCTTCTGAGCTTCAACTATACTATTAAGCCTTATAACAAAAGTTCAAGCTTCCTCCAATTTTTTAAGAAGTAGCCTGAGTAAAAATAGTTAGATTATGTAAAGTGTCTCTATTCCATCAATTTTTCACTGAAAATTAAAAGAAAAATTGCTCTTTGTTATATAAGCACAGATTATCTATGTTTCCAGGTAAATCCAAAAAGAAACATATGCATTAATGAGAGTACATAGAACTTAGAATAGCAGAGAAGGGGATTAATAATGTTAACAATACTTTGAAAAGCAGATGCAGTTAATCAAATTCTGTGTACTTGTTTATATGTTCTTTTTTTTTTTTTTTTTTTTGCGGTACGCGGGCCTCTCACTGCTGTGGCCTCTCCCGTTGCGGAGCACAGGCTCCGGACGCACAGGCTCAGTGGCCATGGCTCACGGGCCCAGCCGCTCTGCGGCATGTGGGATCTTCCCGGACCGGGGCACGAACCCATGTCCCCTGCGTCGGCAGGCGGACTCACAACCACTGCACCACCAGGGAAACCCTGTTTATATGTTCTTTAACCATCATGATGTTATGAGTTATGCATTATTATTATAATTATTATTGAAAATTGCAGCCTTGAGAAAGTAATTAAGATTTCTACTCTCACATTGCCCATAGTTACAAGAATAGGGATAAGAACTCATGTATGTTTAACTTCAAATCCTGTGCTCTTAACCCCACACGTATTGCCTCCTAAAGGTAGATTCTTTACAGGGAATCTAGACTTTCCTGCATTCACATTTTTACTGCTTCAACTTCCAGTTAAAGTTCTGGTAAAGAGTCTGTTGCTCAGAGACAGAGCAAGCCCATATTACACTGCAGGCTGTTGTGATTACAGAACAACCAACCAAAATGGCCAGGGGAAAATGTAAAACCTATAGCTAGTGGGAAGCAGCCGCATGGCACAGGGAGATCAGCTCGGTGCTTTGTGACCACCTAGAGGGGTGGGATAGGGAGGGTGGGAGGGAGATGCAAGAGGGAGGAGATGTGTGGATATATGTATATGTATAGCTGATTCACTTTGTTATAAAGCAGAAACTAACACACTATTGTAAAGCAATTATACTCCGATAAAGATGTTTAAAGCAAAACAAAACAAAACAAAAACCTTCTGCATTTGATCAGTCACTTGAAAAGCTATATCGATCAGTGGAAATTCCATGTGGTTTGGAGCTGTTACACCTGAGTTTTGAGTTCTGACTTGGGTAATGGTTAGTTTTATCAACTTAGGTAAGCCATTCAATCAGTTAGCTTTTGGATTCGTGTATAGAAGGATGATTATAAAATAATAACTATAATAGCTTGTAGTGAAGATCAAATTAGATTATATTTGTAAAAACACTTTAGTAAGTGGTTTGTGGTCAATTTCTTTGCTGTTTTAATATACTATGTGAATAAAACTAACTTTTTTCTCCTTTAATGAATTTTTTACCATTGTGATTCCATAGATTTTAAAAATTAATAAAATGTTACATTTTTTAAACATTTTTATTGGAGTATAATTGCTTTACAACGGTGTGTTAGTTTCTGCTTTATAGCAAAGTGAATCAGTTACACATATACATATATCCCCATATCTCTTCCCTCTTGCGTCTGCCTCCTTCCCACGCCCCTTATCCCACACTTCTAGCTGGTCACAAAGTACCGAGCTGATCTCTGTGGCTATACAACTGCTTCCCACTAGCTATCTATTTTACATTTGGTAGTGTATATATGGACATATATACACTACCACTCTCTCATTTTGTCCCAGCTTACCCTTCCCCCTCCCTGTGTCCTCAAGTCCGTTCTCTAGTAGGTCTGCGTCTTTATTCCCATCTTGCCCCTAGGTTCTTCGTGACTTTTTTTTTCTTTTTTTTTAGATTCCATATATATGTGTTAGCATACAGTATTTGTTTTTCTTTTCTGACTTACTTCACTCTGTATGACAGACTCTAGGTCCATCCACCTCACTACTTTTAAGGAACCTCCATACTGTTCTCCATAGTGGCTGTATCAATTTACATTCCCACCAACAGTGTATGAGGGTTCCCTTTTCTCCACACCCTCTCCAGCATTTATTGTTTGTAGATTTTTTGACGATGGCCATTCTGAATGGTGTGAGGTGATACCTAATTGTAGTTTTGATTGGCATTTCTCTAATGATTAATGATGTTGAGCGTGCTTTCATGTGTTTGTTGACAATCTGTATATCTTCTTTGGAGAAATGTCTATTTCGGTCTTCTGCCCATTTTTGGATTGGGTTGTTTGGTTTTTTGATATTAAGCTGCATGAGCTGTTTGTAAACTTTGGAGATTAATCCTTTGTCAGTTGCTTCATTTGCAAATATTTTCTCCCATTCTGTGGGTTGTCTTTTTGTCTTGTTTATGGTTTCCTTTGCTGTTGAAAAGCTTTTAAGTTTCATTATTTTTCTTTCTCAAGATTGCTTTGGCTATTCAGGGTCTTTTGTGTTTCCATACAAACTGTGAAATTTTTTCTTTTAGTTCTGTGAAAAATGCCAAGGGTAGTTTGATAGGGACTGCATTGAATCTGTAGATGCTTTGCATAGTATACTCATTTTCACAATGTTGATTCTTCCAATCCAAGAACATGGTATACTTCCCCATCTATTTGTATCATCTTAAATTTCTTTCATCAGTGTCTTATAATTTTCTGCATACAGGTCTTTTGTCTCCTTAGGTAGGTTTATTCCTAGGTATTTTATTTTTGTTGCAGTGGTAAATAGGAGTGTTTTCTTAATTTCACTTTCAGATTTTTCATCATTAGTATGGAGGAATGCAAGAGATTTCTGTGCATTAATTTTGTATCCTGATACTTTACCAAATTCATTGATTAGCTCTAGTAGTTTTCTGGTAGCATCCTTAGGATTCTCTATGTATTGTATCATGTCATCCGCAAACAGTGACAGTTTTACTTCTTCTTTTCCGATTTGGATTCCTTTTATTTCTTTTTCTTCTCTGATTGCTGTGGCTAAAACTTCCAAAACTATGTTGAATAAGAGTGGTGAGAGTGGGCAACCTTGTCTTGTTCCTGATCTTAGTGGAAATGGTTTCAGTTTTTCACCATTGAGGATGATGTTGGCTGTGGGTTTGTCATATATGGCCTTTTTTATGTTGAGGTAAGTTCCCTATGTGCCTACTTTCTGGAGGGTTTTTATCATAAATGGGTGTTGAATTTTGTCGAAAGCTTTCTCTGCATCTATTGAGATGATCATATGGTTTTTCTGCTTCAATTTGTTAATATGGTGTATCACGTTGATTGATTTGCATATATTGAAGAATCCTGGCATTCCTGGAATAAGCCCCATTTGATCATAGTGTATTATCCTTTTAGTGTGCTGTTGGATTCTGTTTGCTAGTATTTTGTGGAGGATTTTTGCATCTATGTTCATCAGTGATATAGGTCTGTAGTTTTCTTTTTTGGTGACATCTTTGGTTTTGGTATCAGGGTGATGGTGGCCTCGTAGAATGAGTTTGGGAGTGTTCCTCCCTCTGCTATACTTTGGAAGAGTTTGAGAAGGACAGGTGTTAGCTCTTCTCTAAATGTTTGATAGAATTCGCCTGTGAAGCCATCTGGTCCTGGACTTTTCTTTGTTGGGAGATTTTAATCACAGTTTCAATTTCAGTGCTTTTGATTGGTCTGTTCATATTTCTATTTCTTCCTGGTTCAGTCTCGGAAGGTTGTGCATTTCTAAGAATTTGTCCATTTCTTCCAGGTTGTCCGTTTTATTGGCATATAGTTGCTTGTAGTAATCTCTCATGATCCTTTGTATTTCTGCAGTGTCAGTTGTTACTTCTCCTTTGTCATTTCTAATTCTATTCATTTGAGTTTTCTCCCTTTTTTTCTTGATGAATCTGGCCAACGGTTTAACAATTTTGTTTATCTTCTCAAAAACCAACTTTTAGTTTTATTGATCTTTGCCATCATTTCCTTCATTTCTTGTTCATTTATTTCTGATCTGATCTTTATGATTTCTTTCCTTCTGCTAACTTTGGGTTTTTTTTTTTTTTTTTTTCTAAATTCTTTAGGTGTAAGGTTAGGTTGTTTATTTGAGATGTTTCTTATTTCTTAAGGTAGGATTGTGTCCCTCATAGAACTGCTTTTGTTGCATCCCATGGGTTTTGGGTCGTCGTGTTTTCATTGTCATTTGTTTCTAGGTAATTTTTGATTTCCTCTTTGATTTCTTCAGTGATCTCTTGGTTGTTAAGTAGTATAATTTTTAACCTCCATGTGTATGTATTTTTTTTACAGATTTTTTCCTGTAATTGATATCTAGTCTCATAACGTTGAGGTCAGAAAAGATACTTGATATAATTTCAATTTTCTTAAATTTACCAAGGCTTGATTTGTGGCCCAAGGTATGACCTCTCCTGGAGAATGTTCCATGAGCACTTGAGAAGAAAGTGTATTCTGTTGTTTTTGGATGGAATGTTCTATAATTATCAATTATGTCCATCTTGTTTAATGTATCATTTAAAGCTTGTGTTTCCTTATTTATTTTCATTTTGGATATTCTGTCCATTGGTGAAAGTGGGGTGTTAAAGTCCCCTACTCTGATTGTGGTACTGTTGATTTTCCCTTTTATGGCTGTTAGTATTTGCCTTATGTATTGAGGTGCTCCTATGTTGGGTGCATAAGTATTTACAATTGTTATATCTTCTTCTTGGATTGATCTCTTGATCATTATGTAGTGTCCTTTTTTGTCTCTTGTAATAGTCTTTGTTTTAAAGTCTATTTTGTCTGATATGTGAATTGTTACTCAGCTTTCTTTTGATTTCCATTGCATGGAATATCTCTTTCCATCCCCTCACTTTCAGTCTGTATGTGTCCCTAGGTCTGAAGTAGGTCTCTTGTAGACAGCATATATATGGGTCTTGTTTTTGTATCCATTCAGCCAGTCTGTGTCTTTTGGTTGGAGCATTTGATCCATTTACATTTAAGGTAATTATCAATATGTATGTTCCTATGACCATTTTCTTAATTGTTTTGGGTTTGTTATTGTAGGTCTTTTCCTTCTCTTGTGTTTTGTTACATTCTTTTACATGGTAGTATTTGCATATATTTTAAACTTAATATTAATAGAAAATGTGGTATATTTTGTCTCAAAAGAAATTCTCTTACATGAATTGCATATTTTTTATCCTTAAGGAACATTTGGGCTCAGAAATTCATACAGGGCTATATCAGTAGTTTTAATTTTTTTGGGGGGGGGCCCAGCCACACGGCTTGCAGGTTTTTGGTTTCCTGGCCAGGGACTGAACCCGGGCCATGGCAGTGACTGTTCCGAGTCCTAACCACTGGACCACCAGGGAACTCCGCACTAGTTTTCATTTTTCTTTTCTATCCATATCCTGGACACTTTAGGAAAGGGGAAGGCTATAATGCAACTCAGTAGCTTCTGAGAGCATGTGGCTTATTTACTAAGAAAGCCTGGGAGAGCCAAGCCTTAGGGAACTAGTTTCTCCTGGCACATCTTACAGACACTTCTTAGTTCCACTCTACAACTTTCCTTCTTCACATTTCTCCTGCACCTATGTAAGTCCTTTCTTATCTTTGTCCTGAAAGCAGATACTGAAAAATTTTAGACATCCAAACACAATCTTTGAAAATGTAATCAGTTTTTTTTTCTGCAAAAAAAAATAACTGTTAGTCTTAATAGTTAACAGGCTAACTCTCTGTTAGTCTTAAATTTTTAATATTCATATGTAGGTGTACTTGAGTCTGAAATGTACATTCATTATAAAGTAAGTTCCAGCAAGGTAGGACTTTTTGTTTGTTTTGTTTGTTTGTATGTTTGTTTTTTTGGTCTGTTTATTCACTGCTTAATACCCCAAATCCTAAAACAGAGGTGTTTAGCAAATATTGCTAATTAAATGAGTGTGTTTTAATTTCAAAAATAAACTCTATGACAACTACTTCTCAGAATTTTTCAGCCAGACAATAAAGAGCTCATACAGAATTTCAACCCAGAATGAGGAAATGCAAAGCAATTTCCTGAGGGAAGCAGGTAACAAAGCAAATGCAAAAGCCTATAAGAATTCTACCTTTTGATTTGACATTAATGGAGATTAGTTAAAAATAAAAGCAGCTGCTCTGTAATAATAAGCAATAAATTTCAACATCCCTCTTTCCATTGCCATTCTCTCACTCTAGTCTTATCTTTTAATTAAACCTGAACTTTAAAATAAATGTGTCTGGCTTGCTTGTTTATTAAATGGAGTATCAATGGAGAGCTTCTAGATTCAACAATTGGTATGCTATAGAATGCCTTTTAAAAATAAATGGCCACATCAATGGCTCTGATTTTATTGAAGGTTCAAGTTTATAGTTCTCCTATTAGAAAGGAGCAAAAGAAAAATGTGAAAATTAAAGTGGTTTGATTTTAGACTCCTTTATAGTATGTTGAAGTGCTCACATAGCTTTATTTAAGGAATGATTAACTTTTATTAACAATGGAAAGGTTTCCAAGAAATGTAAAGTTCATTATACTTTATACAATGCAGGCCATCTTGAAACTTCTGAATTTATACCTGCTGAATTTTGCATGTATTTGTCATTTCTGTACTTGCTTAAAATCCAACATAATCAAATTCACTATATACTCTCTCAGTTAATCACATAACATTTGAGTTAGCAGGGGACACTGTTTGCTTTTGAGGTATTATTATTATTATTATTTTTGGAGTATAATTGCTTCACAATACTGTGTTAGTTTTTGTTGTTGTTATATTCATACACATGTCCTCATATCCCCTCCCTCTTGAGCCTCCCTCCCATCCTCCCTATCCCACCCCTCTAGGTCATTGCAAAGCACCGAGCAGATCTCCCTGTGCTATGCTGCTGCTTCCCACTAGCCAACTACTTTACATTTGGTAGTGTATATATGTTGATGCTACTCTCTCTTAGCCCCTGCATTGCCCTCCCACCCCATGTCCTCAAATCCATTTGCTATGTGTACCTCTTTATTCCTGCCCTGCAACTAGGTTCATCAGTAACATTTTTTTTTTTAGATTCCGTATATATGCGTTATCATACGGTATTTGTTTTTCTCTTTCTGACTTACTTCACTCTGTATGACAGACTCTAGGTCCATCCACCTCAGTACAAATAACTGAATTTCGTTTCTTTTTATGGCTGAGTAATATTCCATTGTACATATGTGCCACATCTTCTTTATCATCTGTCAATGGACATTTTGTTGGTTCCATGTCATGGCTATTGTAAATAATGCTGCAGTGAATACTGTGGTACGTGTCTCTTTTGGAATTATGGTTTTCTCAGGGTATATGCCCAGTAGTGGGATTGCTGGGTCGTATGGTAGTTCTATTTGTAGTTTTTTAAGGGACCTCCATACTGTTCTCCATAGTGGCTGTATCAATTTACATTCCCACCAACAGTGCAGGAGGGTTCCCTTTTCACCACACCCTTTCCAGCATTTATTGTTTCTAGATTTTTGATAATGGCCATTCTGACTGGCATGAGGTGTGAAAGCAGATACTGAAAAATTTTAGACATCCAAACACAATCTTTGAAAATGTAATCAGTTTTTTTTTCTGCAAAAAAAAATAACTGTTAGTCTTAATAGTTAACAGGCTAACTCTCTGTTAGTCTTAAATTTTTAATATTCATATGTAGGTGTACTTGAGTCTGAAATGTACATTCATTATAAAGTAAGTTCCAGCAAGGTAGGACTTTTTGTTTGTTTTGTTTGTTTGTATGTTTGTTTTTTGGTCTGTTTATTCACTGCTTAATACCCCAAATCCTAAAACAGAGGTGTTTAGCAAATATTGCTAATTAAATGAGTGTGTTTTAATTTCAAAAATAAACTCTATGACAACTACTTCTCAGAATTTTTCAGCCAGACAATAAAGAGCTCATACAGAATTTCAACCCAGAATGAGGAAATGCAAAGCAATTTCCTGAGGGAAGCAGGTAACAAAGCAAATGCAAAAGCCTATAAGAATTCTACCTTTTGATTTGACATTAATGGAGATTAGTTAAAAATAAAAGCAGCTGCTCTGTAATAATAAGCAATAAATTTCAACATCCCTCTTTCCATTGCCATTCTCTCACTCTAGTCTTATCTTTTAATTAAACCTGAACTTTAAAATAAATGTGTCTGGCTTGCTTGTTTATTAAATGGAGTATCAATGGAGAGCTTCTAGATTCAACAATTGGTATGCTATAGAATGCCTTTTAAAAATAAATGGCCACATCAATGGCTCTGATTTTATTGAAGGTTCAAGTTTATAGTTCTCCTATTAGAAAGGAGCAAAAGAAAAATGTGAAAATTAAAGTGGTTTGATTTTAGACTCCTTTATAGTATGTTGAAGTGCTCACATAGCTTTATTTAAGGAATGATTAACTTTTATTAACAATGGAAAGGTTTCCAAGAAATGTAAAGTTCATTATACTTTATACAATGCAGGCCATCTTGAAACTTCTGAATTTATACCTGCTGAATTTTGCATGTATTTGTCATTTCTGTACTTGCTTAAAATCCAACATAATCAAATTCACTATATACTCTCTCAGTTAATCACATAACATTTGAGTTAGCAGGGGACACTGTTTGCTTTTGAGGTATTATTATTATTATTATTTTTGGAGTATAATTGCTTCACAATACTGTGTTAGTTTTTGTTGTTGTTATATTCATACACATGTCCTCATATCCCCTCCCTCTTGAGCCTCCCTCCCATCCTCCCTATCCCACCCCTCTAGGTCATTGCAAAGCACCGAGCAGATCTCCCTGTGCTATGCTGCTGCTTCCCACTAGCCAACTACTTTACATTTGGTAGTGTATATATGTTGATGCTACTCTCTCTTAGCCCCTGCATTGCCCTCCCACCCCATGTCCTCAAATCCATTTGCTATGTGTACCTCTTTATTCCTGCCCTGCAACTAGGTTCATCAGTAACATTTTTTTTTTTAGATTCCGTATATATGCGTTATCATACGGTATTTGTTTTTCTCTTTCTGACTTACTTCACTCTGTATGACAGACTCTAGGTCCATCCACCTCAGTACAAATAACTGAATTTCGTTTCTTTTTATGGCTGAGTAATATTCCATTGTACATATGTGCCACATCTTCTTTATCATCTGTCAATGGACATTTTGTTGGTTCCATGTCATGGCTATTGTAAATAATGCTGCAGTGAATACTGTGGTACGTGTCTCTTTTGGAATTATGGTTTTCTCAGGGTATATGCCCAGTAGTGGGATTGCTGGGTCGTATGGTAGTTCTATTTGTAGTTTTTTAAGGGACCTCCATACTGTTCTCCATAGTGGCTGTATCAATTTACATTCCCACCAACAGTGCAGGAGGGTTCCCTTTTCACCACACCCTTTCCAGCATTTATTGTTTCTAGATTTTTGATAATGGCCATTCTGACTGGCATGAGGTGATACCTCATTGCAGTTTTGGTTTGCATTTCTCTAATAATTAGTGATGTTGAGCATCTATTCATGTGCCTCTAGACCATCTGTATGTCTTCCTTGGTGAAATGTCTATTTAGGTCTTCTGCCCATTTTTAAACTGTGTTGTTTGTTTTCTTGATATTGAGCTCCATGAGCTCTTTGTATATTTTGGAGATTAATCCTTTTTCAGTTGGTTCATTTGCAAATATTTTTTCCCATTCTGAGGGTTATCTTGTGGTCTTGTTTATGGTTTCCTTTGCTGTACAAAAGCTTTTAAGTTTGATTAACTCCCAATTTGTTTATTTTTGTTTTTATTTCTGTCACTCTAGGAGGTGGGTCAAAAAAGATCTTGCTGTGGTTTATGTCATAGCTTGTTTTTCCTATGTTTTCCTCTAAGCATTTTATAGTGTCTGGTCTTACATTTAAGTCTGTAATCCATTTGGAGTTTATTTTTCTGTATGGTGTTATGTCATGTTCTAATTTCATTCTTTTACATGTAGCTGTCCAGAATTCTAAGCACCATTTATTGAAGAGGCTGTCTTTTCTCCATTGTATGCTCTTGCCTCCTTTGTCATAAATTAGGTGCCCATATGTGCATGGGTTTATCTCTGGGCTTTCTATCCTGTTCCATTTATCTATATTTCTGTTTTTGTGCGAGTACCATACTGTCTAGATTACTGTAGCTTTGTGGTATAGTTTGAAGTCAGGGAGCCTGATTCCTCCAACTCCGTTTTTCTTTCTCAAGATTGCTTTTGCCATTTGAGGTCTTTTGTGTTTCCATACGAATTGTAAAATGTTTTTTTCTAGTTCTGTGAAGAATGCCATGGGTAGTTTGATAGGGATTGCTTTGAATGTGTAGATTGCTTCGGGTAGTATAGTCATTTTCACAATATTGATTCTTCCAATCCAAGAACATGGTATATTTCTCATCTGTTTATGTCATCTTTGATTACTTTCATCAGTGTTTTGTAGTTTCCTGAGTAAAATCTTTTGCCTCCTTAGGCAGGTTTATTCCTAGGTATTTTATTCTTTTTGTTGCAATGGTAAATGGGTGTTTCCTTACTTTCTCTTTCAGATTTTTCATCATTAGTGTATAGGAATGCAAGAGATTTCTGTGCATTAATTTTGTATCTTAATTTCTTTCATCAGTGTCTTACAGTTTTCTGCGCAGGTCTTTTTTCTCCCTAGGTAGGTTTATTCCAAGGTATTTTATTCTTTTTTTTTGCAATGGTAAATGGAAGTGTTTCCTTAATTTCTCTTTCAGATTTTTCATAATTAGTGTATAAGAATGCAAGAGTTTTCTGTGCCTTAATTTTGTATCCTGCAACTTTACCAAATTCATTGATTAGCTTTAGTAGTTTTCTGGTGGCATTGTTAGGAGTCTCTATGTGTAGTATCATGTCATTGGAAAACAGTGACAGTTCTACTTCTTCTTTCCCAATTTGTATTCCTTTTATTTCTTTTTCTTCTCTGATTGCTGTGGCTACGACTTCCAAAACTATGTTGAATAAGAGGGGTGAGAGTGGATATCGTTGTCTTGTTCCTGATCTTAGTGGAAATGCTTTCATTTTTTCACCATTGAATATGATGCTTGTTGTGGGTTTGTCATATATGGCCTTTATTATGATGAGTTATGTTACCTCTATGCCCATTTTCTGGAGAGTTTTTATCATAAATGGGTATTAAATTTTGTCAAAAGCTTTTTCTTCATCTATTGAGATGATCATTTGGTTTTTATTCCTTAATTTGTTAATATTGTGTGTCACATTGATTGATTTGCATATATTGAAGAATCATTCCATCCCCTGGATAAATCTCACTTGATCATGGTGTATGATCCTTTTAATGTGCTGTTGGATTCTGTGTGCTAGTATTTTGTTCAGGATTTTTGCACTATGTTCATCCGGGATATTAGTCTATAATTTTCTTCTTTTGTGGTATCTTTTTCTGGTTTTCGTATCAGGGTGATGGTGGCTTCGTAGAATGAATTTAGGAGTGTTTCTCCCCCTGCAATTTTTTGGAAGAGTTTCAGAACGATGGGTGTCAGTTCTTGTCTAAATGTTTGATAGAATTTGTCTGTGAAGCGACTGGTCCTGGACTATTGTTTGTTGGAGGATTTTAAATTATGGTTTCAATTTCATTACTTGTGATAGGTCTGTTTATATTTTCTAATTCTTCCTGGTTCAGTCTTGGAAAATCGCACCTTTACAAGAATTTGTCCATTTCTTCATGGTTGTCCATTTTATTGGCATATAGTTGTTTGTAGTAATCTCTTATAATCCTTTGTATTTTTGCAGTGCCAGTTGTGATTTCTCCTTTTTCGTTTCTAATTTTATTGACTTGCATCCTCTCCCTTTTTTTTCTTGATGAGTCTGGCTAAGAGTTTATCAATTTTGTTTATCTTCTCAAAGAAACAGCTTTTGTTTTATTGATCTTGGCTATTGTTTTTTTCATTTCTATTTCATTTATTTCTGCTCTGATCTTTATGATTTCTTTCCTTCTACTGACTTTGAGTTTTCTTTGTTCTTCTTTCTCTAGTTGTTTTAATTGTAGCATTAGATTGTTTATTTGAGATTTTTCTTGTTTCTTGAGCTAAGATTGTATTACTATAAACGCTTTTGCTGCATCCCATAGATTTTGAGTTGTCGTGTTTTCATTGTCAGTTCTTTCTATGTATTTTTTTATTTCTTTCATTTCTTCAGTGACCTCTTGATTATTTAGTAACACACTGTTTAGCCTCATTGTATTTGTGTTTTTTTCCTGTAATTGATTTCCAGTCTCATAGCATTGTGGTCAGAAAAGATGCCTGATATGATTTCAATTTTCTTAAATTTTCCAAGACTAGATTTTTGACCCAAGATGTGATCTATGCTGGAGAATGTTCCATGTGCACTTGAGAAGAAAGTGTCTTCTGCCACTTTTGGGTTGAATGTTCTATAAATATCAATTAGATCTATCTGGTCTATTCGGTCATTTAAAGCTTGTGTTTCCTTATTTATTTTCATTTTGGATGATCTGTCCATTGGTGTAAGTGGAGTGTTAAAGTCCCCTACTAGTATTGTGTTACTGTTGATTTCTCCTTTCATGGTTGTTAGCATATGCCTTATGTATTGAGGTGTTCCTATGTTGGGTGCATAAACATTTATAATTGTTATATCTTCTTCTTGGATTGATCCTTTGATCATTATGTAGTGTCCCTCCTTATCTCTTGTAACAGTCTTTATTTTAAAGTCTATTTTATCTGATACGAGTATTGCTACTCCAGCTTTTTTTGATTTCCATTTGCATGGAATATCTTTTTCCATCCCTTCACTTTCAGTCTGTATGTGTCCCTAGGTCTGAAGTGCAGTTGTGATTTCTCCTTTTTCGTTTCTAATTTTATTGACTTGCATCCTCTCCCTTTTTTTTCTTGATGAGTCTGGCTAAGAGTTTATCAATTTTGTTTATCTTCTCAAAGAAACAGCTTTTGTTTTATTGATCTTGGCTATTGTTTTTTTCATTTCTATTTCATTTATTTCTGCTCTGATCTTTATGATTTCTTTCCTTCTACTGACTTTGGGTGTTCTTTGTTCTTCCTTCTCTAGTTGCTTTAGATGTAAGATTACATTGTTTATTTGAGATTTTTCTTGTTTCTTGAGCTAAGATTGTATTACTATAAACGCTTTTGCTGCATCCCATAGATTTTGAGTTGTCGTGTTTTCATTGTCAGTTCTTTCTATGTATTTTTTTATTTCTTTCATTTCTTCAGTGACCTCTTGATTATTTAGTAACACACTGTTTAGCCTCATTGTATTTGTGTTTTTTTCCTGTAATTGATTTCCAGTCTCATAGCATTGTGGTCAGAAAAGATGCCTGATATGATTTCAATTTTCTTAAATTTTCCAAGACTAGATTTTTGACCCAAGATGTGATCTATGCTGGAGAATGTTCCATGTGCACTTGAGAAGAAAGTGTCTTCTGCCACTTTTGGGTTGAATGTTCTATAAATATCAATTAGATCTATCTGGTCTATTCGGTCATTTAAAGCTTGTGTTTCCTTATTTATTTTCATTTTGGATGATCTGTCCATTGGTGTAAGTGGAGTGTTAAAGTCCCCTACTAGTATTGTGTTACTGTTGATTTCTCCTTTCATGGTTGTTAGCATATGCCTTATGTATTGAGGTGTTCCTATGTTGGGTGCATAAACATTTATAATTGTTATATCTTCTTCTTGGATTGATCCTTTGATCATTATGTAGTGTCCCTCCTTATCTCTTGTAACAGTCTTTATTTTAAAGTCTATTTTATCTGATACGAGTATTGCTACTCCAGCTTTCTTTTGATTTCCATTTGCATGGAATATCTTTTTCCAACCCTTCACTTTCAGTCTGTTTGTGTCCCTAGGTCTGACGTGGGTCTCTGGTAGACAACATATATATGGGTCTTTTTTTTGTAACATTTCAGCCAGTTTGTGTCCTTTGGTTGGGGCATTTAATCCATTTACATTCAAGGTTATCATCAATATGTATGTTCCTATTACCTTTTTCTTAATTGTTTTTGTGGGTCTTTTTCTTCTCTTGTGTTTCCTGCCTAGAGAAGTTCTTTTAGCATTTGTTGTAAAGCTGGTTTGGTGGTGCTGAATTCTCTTAGCTTTTGCTTGTCTGAAAAGCTGTTGACTTCTCCATTGAATCTGAATGAGATCCTTGATGGGCAGAGTAATCTTGGTTGTACATTTTTCTCTTTCATCACTTTAATTATATCCTGTCACTCCCTTCTGGCCTCAAGCGTTTCTGCTGAAAAATCAACTGATAACCTTATGGGGATTCCTTTGTATATTATTTTTTGTTTCTCGCTTGCTGCTTTTAATATTTTTTCTTTGCATTTAATTTTTGTTAGTTTGATTAATATGTGTCTTGGTGTGTTTTTCATAGGGTTTATCCTGTATGGGACTCTCTGTGCTTCCTGGATTTGGGTGAGTGTTTCCTTTCCCATGTTTGGGAAGTTTTCAGCTATAACCTGTTCAAATATTTTCTCAGTCCCTTTCTTTTTCTCTTCTTCTTCTGGGACCCCTATATTTCAAATGTTGGTGCATTTAATGTTGCCCCAGAAGTCTCTTAGATTGTGTTCAATTCTTTTCATTCTGTTTTCTTTATTCTACTCCTCAGCAGTTATTTCTACCATTTTGCCTTCCAGCTCACTTATTCGTTCTTCTGCCTCAATTATTCTGTTATTGATTCCTTCTAGTGTATTTTTCATTTCAGTTATTGTGTTGTTCATCTCTATTTGTTTGTTCTTTAGTTCTTCTAGATCTTTGGTAAACATTTCTTGTATTTTCTCAATCCGTGTTTCCATTCTATTTCTGAGATTCTGGATCATCTTTTCTATCTTTACTCTGAATTCTTTTTCAGGTAGATTACCTATTTCCTCTTTATTTATTTGGTCTTGTAGGTTTTTACCTTGCTCCTTCATCTGTGACATACTTTTTGGCTTTCTCTCTCTTTTTTTTTAAGAGTGGGATTGTGTTCCTATCTTACTGGTTGTTTGTCCTGAGGCTTCCAAGACTGGAGTTTGTAGGCTATTGGGTAGAGCGTGGTTTTGGTGCTGAGATAAGGAATTCCTTGAGTCCCCACTCTGATGAATATTCCCTGGGGTCTGAGGTTCTCTGTTAGTCCAGTAGTTCAGACTCAGAGCTCCCACTGCAGGAACTTTGGCCTGACCCTGGGCTCATGAACCAAGATCCTACAAACCACGTGGGATGGCAAAACAAACAAACAAAGAGAAAAAAAACAATAACAAAGTAAAAAATAAATTTAGACTAGGAAACTAACAGATATGTTAGAAAGAATATAAAACTAAAAATATAGATGAATCGACAACCAGAAGGTATATCAGTACCACAATAGTAAAAAAGAGGAGGGAAAAGAGAAAAAAAGGTGGGGGAAGGCCTTGTCTGTGGAGGGCTGGGCCTAAGCAAGGGTAAGTTTTGGGCAGTGGACTGGGCCAATGCTCAGGACCCACTGGGCTGGAAAAGGCCCTGGGGGCTGTAGGGGGTGGGCCTTATGCTCAAGGAACAGAAGGAGCCCAGGTGTACCCCCCACCCCTGGTCTCAGACAGCAGGGGACCTCACCTGGGAGCCCAGCAAGATTCCTGGGCTTGAGCGGGTGGCGCAAATGCCCTTCTGTCCTCTCTTGCTCCTCTGATCTGGGAGGGCACTTCCAGCCTGCCTCTTCTGACCTCCCTTGCCTCCCATCTATGACCCCAAGGAACCACGAGGCCTGGAGGGGGTTTTGGAGAGCAGGGGATCAGCTGGGAGCTCAGCAGGCTTCTCAGGTCCGAGTGGGCAGGGCAATCACCCTCCGCCGCTCCTCTCCCACTCCTCCTGCAGGGTCCCTCCCACCTGCCTCTCCTTATCTCTCCGGTCTCCCTCCTGTGCCCCCAAGGACCCACACAGCCTGGAGGGGGCTTTGGAGGGTCTTGAGCTATTATTCTATCTTTAACCAATGGCATGAAATTATCAATAATAAGAAAACCAAGTGTAATGATTTTGTTTGTAAGCATATAATCACGCATTATTAGTTATTAGTTATTAGTCTTAGCTCTACTACCACTCTGTGTGACTTTGGCTTTTTGGTATTTCATGACTCAGCTTTTATTTATGAAATAAGAATGATAATATTTGGCTTCAATTAATTCCATGGATAGGTAGAAGGACAGAAAAAAGATATGTGGAAATGTTTCAGAAAATATTTTTAAAATATGAAGGCAAAGCTATAAAAGTAATAATCTTTTAGAAATCAGATTTTCAAAACATGATAGAAAATAGCTTCAATACTATTATTTACCTTTGTTTTTGTTATTATCATTGTTTCTATCAATTTGATCTTTTAAAAATAATCTGTATCTACATATTTGTGTATATATTCAGGTATGTGTGATAATGCCATACTTAGGTCTTTAAATGTTCATTGTACTATTTATATCCACTGGGTAGAAACAAATGTTGAAAAAAAAAGCAGGGAGGAGGAAAAAAGGCAAAGATTAATTGTGGGACTGTAGGTCTTTAATCTTACAATAGGTAACATCATGGAAGGTATTATTGGCCATTTAAGAATGAAATATATGATTAATATGTGGTATAATAAAAGAAAAATGTCAAGTTTGTTGTATTTCTTGGCCCAAATCCATATGACAAACTTAAACAAAGATAAATGTTATTATCTAGGATTTGGATTTTAACACATAACATAATACATGCATGGCCACATAGATTTTTTTTTTATTGGAGTATAATTGCTTTACAATGTTGTGTTAATTTCTGCTGTACAGCGAAGTGAATCAGCTATATGTATACATATGTCCCCTCCCTCTTGGACTTCTGTCCCATCCCACCCCCATTCCACCCATAACATAGATCTAATTGGATAAAGGTTCATATGAAAAAAGACATTATTATAAAAGGAAAGTAACTTTTTAGACCACTTCACTAAACTATATTAGGGTGTTCAGTTAAGGTGGATTGTATGTCCACATTGCAGTATTAGATTATTTTTAACTACTTAAAAGGGACAATTGACAACTTAGAATGTATCTGGAGAGGTAAGAGATCTGTAAACCACATACGTGAGGAACATGTGAAGTGCTGGGCCTAAATAGCTTCCCCCTCAAGTGCTGTAATAGCACCTAGTGCATTTTATCATAATTTACAAAACTGTTTACTTCTCTGTAACCACATTAAGCCATAAACTGTGTAACACACCATGTCTCTTATTCACCGTAGTAGCCCCAGTTTCTGCCACACATTAATTCTACAATAATCTTCTTCTTAAATGGGTGAATATTTTTTTTTGGAGGAAAAATCTAAAGAATAATATGTCTGGTGCATTCAAAGTAGGAATAGATAAAGCACAAAAAGATAAAGTTAATATGGAATGCTTAGAAAGAATTAGAACTGATTGAATGAATGTTTCAGTGACATGAATTTCTACTTAGTTTAAGGGAAGGTGTTATAACCATTAGACAAACCCAAATGTTGGAAAGGATGCTTCCAAAAGTAAAGCTGACTCATCAACAGCAATATTTAACCAGATACTGGATAAGATTGATCAGCATTGTTCTGGAAAGAGATTTCTGCCCTGGGGTTGAAGTTTGAATTAAATAACTGCTAAAAGTCTCAAAGCCTGTCTCTAATTGTTATGTGGTTCAATTTTTAAAACAAAAATAGATAGAATTAAGCATTATCCAAAAGCAATGATTACAGATTTTCTCCATCAAAGATGAGTCACTGTATTGACCGGCCCAGGGCTACAAAAGATGCCTGCCAGGAAAGGTCACTTCCTGATCCACTTGGTTTCCATACTCTGTAGAAGACAGGGAGCTGCCTCCAACAAATCCTGGCTTATCTTGGGCTCACCAGCTTCATATTCTGCTTCTAAGGATTGTCACACTTGCCTTTCCAGATCCCTTTCCTTGTTCTGCACTAGCATCATATCTCATTCTCTTTTATAGGATCATTAAAATGAATAAACAGAGTAATTACATTGCCATCAAGTAAGGCTAATCTCATTGCATATATCCTAAATGTCTTAACTGTTTTGAAAACCAGCTGGTCTGTGTCTCAAATGCTGACAACAAAGGTAATGGCTTTTATACCTAGACAAGCTAGTGGTTTTATTCTATGGGTTTTTAGATTTGTCACAGGGAAAAAGAATGTAATAACTTCTTTCACAATGATAATAGCCTAATGTACATCAATTATTGTGAGACAGCTGAAGCAACTGTGTAGTTCAGGACTGTGTGTTATCTCTCAGGGCCAGAGCAGGATTGCCATTTTTGGTGAGAAACAGCTAGCTATCCATTTACTGCCACCTGATTCAAATAATATAGAAATTAATTTGCTTGTCAGAATTTTTTTGGCTGTGAATTCTAGGAAATGTGCTCTGTGTTACTGCTGTGATGCTCATTTGGGGTCCTTGGTTTTTTGTTTTGTTTTTGTTTTGTTTTGTTTGTTCTCTTTTCAGTTCTTTTTTCTCACCCTTTTACTTAACCTATAACCTCCAAGGGACTGCAGGGAAATCCTTGGGTTTTCCCACCTGGACTGGATATTGAAACATCTTTTGTTCCTTATGTGAGAACAAGATGGAAATCATTCAAAGGGGAATTATGTGAATTCAGCTGCCTCATACTTATTTGTGACATAGCTGATGCCCTGTGGATTCTGGCTCTGGGGTTCTCCAGAAGCCTCCCACCTCTGTTATGGAAAGGCCTACATAGCCATGACAACACCCATGAATATACTCAAGGACAGATTTCTACCTGGCATTAGGAAAGTCTGCTTTCTCTCTGTAGGGTGAAAGCTGCATTCAATAAATTGCTAAGTTACAACACCTAAAGTAAAGAACAAATTACCAAGCTTATGGGTGAGAGTCGAACGTATTGTAAGATATAGTTATTTCTATAGTTAATTTAGGTTGAGAGTGTATTTTCCAACCAGACGGGCTGGGCTTGAATCATTGTTCCAGTTCTTATTAGCTATGTGACTTTAGGCAATTTAATAAATTCCCTCGGAAACAATAATAAATAGGACTAGCAACAAAGGATTGATATGAGAATTAAATGTGATAGTGTCTATAGAGGATCTACAACAGTGCCTATTTCATCATGTTTAATAAATTATAACACATTTTTATTGTTACTACTATGACTACTACTACTATTGTACTGCAAAATTATTTAACACCTCACTGATAAGTGAGATAAACAGCATTATAAAGAGATGGAGATGCAGGAAATGAGCTATCAAACTCATCCATAGTAAGCCCTCAGTTAGATTCAAACTGATTCTTATAAGCAGATTTACTCTTAATCAACTGGCAACCCAGCATAGGCACAGCTGTTTGGACACTTAAATGACAATTTTAGCCAGGACAACATGAGAATAGAGGAAGGTTTATATTTTTCCTCATTGTTGTAGTTGGTTTTATTTGTTTTAAATCCCTTGTCATAGCTCCAGGGCTTCTCGAGTGCAGAGCCAGCTGGGAAGAAAAGCTCTCATAAGTACTTATTTATCCACTCCCACTGCATAACATCCTCAATATGCTGGAGGATACAGGGAAAATAAAATTTCAGGTTACATTTGGCCAAATATTTCTGTCATTTCACATGATCATTTTGGCTTTTCTTGCCATCAATCTGATGTGTCTAAAAATATGGCTAAATTGTCCCTGAACAAGGCCACTCAGTTGGAGCTGTCTTAGTTAGATTTTGGAGCCTACCCAGATTTCAAAAGTTCATCTAGTTTCCATTCTCAGGAATGGATTTTTCAGTGTCATTCATATTGAAATGTGTCTGAAAAATGGATGAATGAGGGAGCTGGGGGAAGTGGCATTTCCTCTAGGGAACATTCCTTTTGCAGGAACACAGTCACAGTCTGGAAAGAATTCTACTTGTCTTACTATATGATAATAACCTGTTTGGAACCTTAACCAAAAATTGCCTTTATGTGTTTGTGCTCTTTCTGATGTATATATCAGAGATCAGTTTTTGAAATTGGGAAAAATAAAACTAAACAAAAGGTATATAATGCTTTTATTAAGCCTTAAAACCAACTGAGCCATATTCTCATGGAGAAAAATAATACAGAACTGGGAGTTAGGGGAACTACATCAATTAATAATGTTATACAGCAGACAAATATAATGATAGTTGAAAGCAGCGGGTCTCTTAAAATTAACAAATGAGTTAGGGAAAGTTGCTACCATTGAAAATATAGAGGGTGGTAGCAAGAGATGAGAGGGAAGTGAGAAGATTTTCACTGGGGTCAGACATATAAGTTCAAAAACAAAGTGATTTGTTGATATAAGAAAAAAAATAATATTCATTTTAATTTACAAACTGAAAACTGCCTAAAGGATATAATTGTGGAGGTGTATGTACAATTGACCCTTTGTATCTACAGGTTCTATCTGATATAATGGAATACGATAGACTGGGTGGCTTATAAACAACAGAAATTTATTTCTCACAGTTCTGGAGACTGGGAAGTCTAAAATCAAGGCACTGGAAGATCTGGTGTTTAGTGAGGGCCTTGTTTCATAGTTGACCCTCTTTCCTCTGTGTCCTTACATGGTGGAAGGAACAAGAGAGCTCTCTGAGGTCTCTTTCATAACGGCACTAATCCCATCAGTGAGGACTCCACCTTCATGACCTAATCACCTTCCAAAGGCCTCACTTCTAAATACCATTACATGGGGTATTAGGTTTAAACATATGAATTTTGGAGGGACACAAACTTTCAGTTTATGTTAGTCTCGTGGTCTTAATTTCTTTACATAGATCCAATATTCTATCTGGAATAATGCTCCTTGTACATAAAGAACTATTTATCACATTTCTTGTATTGCATACTACTGGTCAAAATTAATTCATCTTTGGTTTATCTCAAAATATCTTTATATTGTCTTCCTTTTTCTAACAGCATTTTACTTGATATGGAATTCTAGAATGGTGATACTTTTCCTCCCAGAACATTAAAAATGTCATTCCATACAGGTCAGTGCTTGCATTGTTTCTAAGGAAAAGTTGTTAGTATTTCTTACTGTTCTCAGGCACATAATTCCTTTAGCTCCCAGTTGCTTTTAAGATTTTTTTCTTTATTGTTACTTTTGAGCAGTTGGACTATAACATGCTAGGTATGGTTTTCTCACTGTTTATTGAGACTCATTGAGCTTTTTGAGTCTGTGGGTTGATATTCTTTACCACAAGTAAACACTTTTTAGCATTATTTTTTCAAAAATTTTTTTCAAAATTTTTTTCTCACTCATTTCTCTCTCCTTGATTTCTGACATTCAAATCACCAAAATGTTATGTTTTTTTGTATCTTCCCACAGATGACAGATTGTCTTAATTTTTACCTGCTTTTTTTCCTCCCTCTAAATTTCTGTTTAGCTAATTTATCTTTCTGTTTCTTCAACTTCACTGATCATTTCCCTTACATTTTTCAGTCTGCTGTTATCTCATCCCATAAATTTCTTATTGTACGTATTTTACCCCTTAGTTTGAGAATTTCTATTTCATTTTGTTTTATAATTTCTATTACTCTATTGACAGTCTCCTTTTTTTTTCAACCAGTACATTTATCTTTCCTAAAATATATTAAATATTGATGTTTATATCGCATATCATGGTTCAAAAATTTCATTTGTGGTTCTCTTCACATTGTTTTTCTTAATTATAAGCAACAATTTTCTGCTTCCTTATATATTTTTAAGTTAAAAAATTTTAATAGTTTGAATACTGCAGTGTTGAGAGTCTGGATTTGGTTGCCTTTCTTTAAAGAGTAATCAGTTTTGTTCTAGAAGGGCAATTGATTTACTGCTGGATTAATGTGATATTAATCAAGCTTGATTTTAAGCTTTGTTAAAATAAGCCTAGGTTAGGCCTTACAAAATGATGTAAGTAGTTCTCCTTTCAAGGTATGACCTTTTGGAATCTCAACTGAAAACCTAAGGTATTTAGCATGGTCTCTCTACTCTGTCAGGCTGAAATTCCTACATATCCTTGTATTTTTTAGCCCAAGTAATCTCTGTTCAGTGCTCAGCTTCCCAGTAACTAGGCCTTATGCAATTTCATCTTGCATTTGCACAGTTTAAGGTTTATCCAAAGACAAACTCTGTGCAGTAACCTCCTTTCCAATATCCTACACTCTAACTTCCAGCCACTTCAGTAGACTGAGCTCAGAATTCTGCTTCATCAGCTCAGCAATATCACCATGCTTTGCTTAGGCTCCATTTCTCTATATTGTTGTCTGGAAAGTACCTTAAAGAAGAAAGCTGGAGTAACCGTAGGAATTACCACATGTGTTTCTCTTCTTTTGAGAATCACATTCCTGCTCTGCCTATTCTCCCATGTCTGAAAAGTGTTGCTTAGTATGTTTTGTCCTGCTTTATACTTATTTATGGTAGAAAGACTAGTCTGGTGTAAGTTATTATGTCATGGCCACAGTCAGAAGAGTTTTGGTTATTTTTGGATATATTACTTCAAGTATTGAGTCTAATGAGCCCAGTAGTTAGACTGAGTCAAAAATCTACTCTAGTTAGAACAGTTTATTTTGATAGTTACTAACAATGACTAGCACTCAGTATATATTTATGTAAGCATGTATAAATCCATACAAAGAGCTTAGCAATGGGAAGTCACACTAAAACACATAAATCTAGGATCACAGTATCTTTTCCCTTTTCACATGGATATTTGATGGTTCTTTATTTATTTTAAAATATCTACCAATAAACTGTACCAATAAGCAGTTTAAATAAAACTATTTTTTTAAATTAAAGAAATGAAGTTATTTTCCATTGGTCTTTACAATAAATGAGAATGTGATCATATCTAGGCAATATTGGAATACCAGTATTTTCACTACCTATTTTAGAATTCAGAGATAATAGAAAATAAGAACCTTAAAAATCTTTGCGGTATATAAGTCATAGCAATATAATTTTAATTGAGTCACAATTATAAGATTGCACTATCAAATGTAACTTAGTCTCATCATGGACAATTTCTACCTTTGAGGCGAAACTCCACTTGTTTTTGCTATTTACAAATATTAATAAACATAAACAGTGCTTTCAGGATTCTTTCATCAAATTAGGCTTTACTGTGTGCCTATTTTTGCATACCCATACATATGTCCTACAAATCAAGACTTCTTATTCTAATCAGCATAGTGTGAGTTATCATTTTAAGACACATACTAAATAAGAAAGTAACTAACTACTTTCTCAATGTAGACAGAGATTTATGATGTCCTTCATAGCTGTGTAACCAAAGATGTTTACAACTGAAGAGATGAATGTGTCATATATTGTTAGAAAACAGAACATAATGTTTTTGCAGTTTACATGAAGTAGTGACCTATGATCATTTTATTATTTTAACTAATAAACTGCACCACTTAATTATAAAATGGACTGACTTTGCTTTGTGGGTAGAAGGTGGCAAGAATAATTCATGTGATACTCATATTCTTCAATAACCTATTAGTGGAAACTAAGGAAAAAGTGACTCATTATAAGTATTAGTTTGGAAATTATGGAGAGTTGAATATTAAAGAAACCTCGAGAAATTATTTGTGCTAGTCTTCTCCACTGTTAGGCTACTAAAAGGCAAAACATTCAAGATGAATTTTTGTTGATAATTTTCTAAATGTTTTAAAGAATCTGGAACACCAGTCCTGATAACCTGCTATTGCTTTATTTTAACCCATGTCTCGTTTGGAGTATTTATCTTGTTTGAACACTGATATTTGGTATTCCTTTAATTATGGTTCTTCATTAAAGGTAGCGGTGAGGGTGGGGCTGTGAACCTTTTTCTCTCTTCTAACTTAAGTAAAACTTGGAACTTACAATTATTTAAACATGTATTGCATCATACAAGCAATGCCTGATGAGAGGCATAGTTTCCTTCAATATCCCAGAGCAGTTACAGCCTCAGCCTTTCTTCCTTCATCTGTAGACAGATTTCTCTTTCCTTTGTGACCCATCCTTCTGTCGTCAGAGCCCTATTATCACAACCCTCTGTCCCTCTAGTATAGTCCCCCTTTTCATTATGGAGCCACCTGGAAGTCTTACCCCTACCACAACGTCATTCCCCACACTCATGCTGTTAGACCCAAAGCCAGAGAAACGGATATGCACATCAAGAGACCCTATAAGCTCTAACTAGCAGATAGTATAAATGCAAACTCACATACAATATACTCAAATAAAATATTCTTTTAATTCAAGAGGTTTTTCTGTGTGTTCACGATATGTTCACAAGTAAAGCTGCGAACGAGGCAGAAATAATTTCAAATTTATTCTTTACTGAGAAGATTCCCTACCTTTGTAAAAATGAAAATAACAACCATAGTAAAAAACATATGGATCAGCAAATGCTCTGGTCTAAATATTCCTCTGGTGTTCATGCCACAAAATGCCTCCCTGTTCTGGCATTCAATTTTTCCTATAATAGCACACAGAGAAGCAATGCCAGCTTGAAGTGCCAAATAAGGTATCCCTCCTAGGGTCTGGTAAGAATGGGACAATGCCAGCTCACTGGGCACCACATAGAGTTATGTTAGTGCTAATATCTTGATGTACAACTCTGGGGAAATCAGAAAGCCAAGGTTTGGGGCTGTACAAATATGTCTTTCCGGGACTCTTTTTGACTAGTGAGTATTTCAAGTACAGGAAAGTCTTATAGCCAGACCAATGCCTAGGATAGCAGATATTTTCTATGAAGTTTAATAATTCAAAAGACAAAATGAAGTTCAGGAACCAAAGGTTGAAATGAACCAAAGGTCTCAAATAAAGGCAAGTTATATTATTTAGAAGGATATATGTGGAGGTCCTAAATATTTTACAGGTTGAAATAAAATTCAAGGCTATGCCAATTCCCACCTCCACCCCTATTTCAAATATAATTGCTGAAGTCCTCTAAATATTACTAAAAAATAATGGAGCAACAGGATATGACATTTGAAAGAAATCCCACCAGCTCTGCGAAGGATCCTCTCATGTCTCTGCCCCCTGCTGCATCTGCTTCCTTCACAATTGTCACTTAGACTCTCTGGTCTCAGCAGCATCAGGCTGCCACTCTCACGGATGCAGAGCTTTAACAATATCTGCTTCATAGGTTATCCCTCAGGGAGAAAGGGGAATTGCTAAGAGAGTGGAAGAAGGTAGGGAATGAGATAAGAAGCACCTTCCATTCTGCTGAGACCCTATCAGTCAGCCTCAGAACACATTGTTAAGACCTGCTGTGCTGACAGAGGCCATGATTTCCAATGAGATGCAAAACAGAGGTTCTGACTTCACATGCCTGAAACAGATTCTTAGCACTTTTTGACAGAGAAATGATCCTGGTTATCTTGGCAAGAATCCAGTGTGGTAATTGTATTTCTGTTCACCTATCCTCTCCTAAGAATTTTTACTATTAATGGGAATTCTTCTAATACATTATGAAGTGACATGTTTAGCCACCACATTCCAAGCAGAGTATGTCCCCAAGATAGGAAGAGGAAAATAATAATAATCAAATTTTTTTTTCTCCAGGTACTCATCTTTTGATATTTGTAATGTACTTTGTGTAAAATTCTTATAAGAAAATTCTACCATAACTAAGAAGGAGGGTATCCCACTTTACTAAGAAAAAATGAAATAATAATATGAAAAGGTATTTATGAAAGTCAAGTGGGTAATCAATAAAGAACCAAGAAAGATAAGGTCATTCCAGAGGACAGAAAAAAATGTGAGAGTGCTTTCAGTTATTTGGGGGAAGGGCATTATTTATCTAAATGCACTTTTTTTTAACAACTTTATTGGAGTATAATTGCATTACATTGTGTTAGTTGCTGCAGTATAACAAAGTGAATCAGCTATACATATACATATATCCCCATATCCCCTCCCTCTTGCATCTCCCTCTCAAGCTCCCTATCCCACACTTCCAAGTGGTGACAAAACACCAAGCTGATCTCCCTGTGCTATGCGGCTGCTTCCCACTAACTACCTATTTTACATTTGGTAGTGTATATATGTCCAAGCCACTATCTCACTTCGTCCTGCTTACCCTTCTCCCTCCCTGTGTCCTCAAGTCCAATCTCTAAATCTGTGTCTTTATTCCTGTCCTACCGCTAGGTTCTTCAGAACCATTTTGTTTTTTTAGATTCCATATATATCTGTTAGCATACAGTATTAGTTTCTCTATTTCTGACTTACTTCACTCTGTATGACAGACTCTAGGTCCATCCACCTCACTACAAATAACTCAATTTCGGGGGCTTCCCTGGTGGCGCAGTGGTTGAGAGTCGGCCTGCCAATGCAGGGGGCGTGGGTTAGTGCCCCGGTCCGGGAAGATCCCACATGCCGCGGAGCGGCTTGGCCCGAGAGCCATGGCCACTGACCCTGCGCGTCCAGAGCCTGTGCTCTGCAACGGGAAAGGCTGTGACGGTGAGAGGCCCGCGTACAACAAAAAAACAAAACAAAACGAAAAAACCCCTCAATTACGTTTCTTTTTATGGCTGAGTAATATTCAATTGTATATATGTGCCACATCTTCTTTATCCATTCATCTGTCGATGGACACTTAGGTTGCTTCCATGTCCTGGCTATTGTAAATAGAGCTGCAATGAGCATTGTGGCACATGTCTCTTTTGGAATTATGGTTTTCTCAGGGTATATGCCCAGTAGTAGGATCTCTGGGTCCTATGGTATTTCTATTTTTAGTTTTTTAAGGAACTTCCATACTGTTCCCTATAGTGGCTGTATAAATTTAAATTCCCACCAACAGTGCAAGAGGGTTCCCTTTTCTCCAACCCTCTCCACCATTTATTGTTTGTAGATTTTTTATGATGGCCATTCTAACCAGCGTGAGGAGATACATCATTCTAGTTTTGATTTGCATTTCTCTAATGATTAAAGATGTTGAGTATCCTTTCATGTGTTGGTTGGCAATCTGTATATTTTTTTGGAGAAATGTCTATTTAGGTCTTCTGCCCATTTTTAGATTGGGTTGTTTGTGTTTTTGATATTGAGCTGCATGAGCTGCTTGTAAATTTTGGAAATTAATGCTCTGTCAGTTGCTTCATTTGCATATATTTTCTCCCATTCTGAGGGTTGTCTTTTCCTCTTGTTTATGGTTTCTTTGCTGTATGAAAGCTTTTAAGTTTCTTTGGGACTCATTTGTTTATTTTCGTTTTTATTTCCATTTCTCTAGGAAGTGGTTCAAAAAGGATCTTGCTGTGATTTATGTCATAGAGTGTTCTACCTATGTTTTTCTCTAAGAGTTTTATAGTGTCTGGCCTTACATTTAGGTCTTTAATCCATTTTGAGTTTATTTTTGTGTGCAGTGTTAGGGAGTGTTCTAATTTCATTCTTTTACATGTAGTTGTCCATTTTCTCAGCACAGCTTATTGAAGAGGCTATCTTTTCTCCATTGTATATTCTTGCCTCTTTTATCAAAAATAAGGTGACCATATGTGCGTGGGTTTATCTCTGGGCTTTCTATCCTGTTCCATTGATCTATATTTCTGTTTTTGTGCCAGTACCATACTGTCTCGATTACTGTAGCTTTGTAGTATAGTCTGAAGTCAGGGAGCCTGATTCCTCCAGCTCCGTTTTTCCTTCTCAAGATTGCTTTGGCTTGCTTTAGGTAGTATAGTCATTTTCACAATGTTGAGTCTTCCAATCCAAGAACGTGGTATAGCTCTCCATCTGTTTGTATCATCTTTAATTTCTTTCATCAGTGTCTTATAGTTTTCTGCATACAGGTCTGTTGTCTCCTTAGGTAGGTTTATTCCTAGGTATTTTATTCTTTT
>NC_041225.1:52499207-52560434 GCF_002837175.3 Physeter macrocephalus
TCTGATTGCTGTGGCTAAAACATCCAAAACTATGTTGAATAATAGTGGTGAGAGTGGGCGACCTTGTCTTGTTCCTGATCTTAGTGGAAATAGTTTCAGTTTTTCACCAATGATAATGATGTTGGCTGCGAGTTTGTCATATATGGCCTTTATTATGTTGAGGTCAGTTCCTTCAATGCCGACTTTCTGGAGAGTTTTTTTTATCATAAATGGGTGTTAAATTTTGTTCAAAGCTTTTTCTGCTTCTATTGAGATCATCCTATGGTTTTTCTCCTTCAGTTTGTTAATATGGTGTATGACGTTGATTGATTTGTGTATATTGAAGAATCCTTGCATTCCTGGGATAAACCCCACTTGATCATGGTGTATGATCCTTTTAATGTACTCTTGGATCCTGTTTGTTAGTATTTTGTTGAGGACTTTTGCATCTATGTTCATCAGTGATATTGCCCTATAGTTTTGGTTTTTTTGTGACATTTTTATTTGGTTTTGGTATCAGGGTGATGACGGCCTGGTAGAATGAGTTTGGGAGTGTTCTTCCCTCTGTTATATTTTAGAAGAGTTTGAGGATAGGTGTTGCTCTTCTTTAAATGTTTGATAGAATTCACCTGTGAAGCCATCTGGTCCTGGGCATTTGTTTACTGGAAGATTTTTAATCACAGTTTTGATTTCAGTGCTTCTGTTTGTTCTGTTTATATTTTCCATTTCTTCCTGGTTCAGTCTCGGAAGGTTGTGATTTTCTAAGAATTTGTCCATTTCTTCCAAGTTGTCCATTTTATTGGAATATAGTTGCTGTAGTAATCTCTCATAATATTTTGTATTTCTGCAGTGTCAGTTGTTACTTCTCCATTTTCATTTCTAAATCTGTTGAATTGAGTCTTCTCCCTTTTTTTCTTGATGAGCCTGCTAATGGTTTATGAATTTTGTTTATCTTCCGAGAGAACCAGTTTTTAGTTTTATTGACCTTGCTATCGTTTCCTTCATTTCTTTTTCTTTTATTTCTGATTTGATCTTTATAATTTCTTTCCTTCTGATAACTTTGGGGTTTTTTGTTCTTCTTTCTCTAATTACTTTAGGTATAAGGTTAGTTTGTTTATTTGAGATGTTTCTTGATTCTTGACATAGGTTTGTATTGCTATAAACTTCCCTTTGAGAAATGCTTTTGCTGCATCCCATAGGTTTTGGGACGTCTTGTTTTCATTGTCATTTGTTTCTAGGTATTATTTATTTCTTCTTTGATTTCTTCAGTGATCTCATGGTTATTTAGTAACGTATTGTTTAGCCTCCACTTGTTTTTATTTTTACAGTTTTTTTCCTGTAATTGATATCTAGTCTCATAGCGTTATGGTCAGAGAAGATACTTGATATGATTTCAATTTTCTTAAATATACCAAGGCTTGATTTGTGACGCAAGATATGATCTATCCTGGAGAATGTTCCATGAGCACTTGAGGAGAAAGTGTATTCTCTTGTTTTTGGATGGAATATCCTATAAATATCAATTAAGTCCATCTTGTTTAATGTATCATTTAAAGCATGTGTTTCCTTATTTATTTTCATTTTGGATGATCTGTCCATCGGTGAAAGTGGGGTGTTAAAGACCCCTACTATGATCGTGTTACTGTCAATTTCCCCTTTTATGGCTGTTAGCATTTGCCTTATGTATTGAGGTGCTCCTATGTTGGGTACATAAATATTTCCTATTGTTATAACTTCATCTTGGATTGATTCCTTGATCATTATGTAGTGTCCTTCTTTGTCTCTTGTAATAGTCTTTATTTTAAAGTCTATTTTGTTTGATATGAGAATTGCTTCTCCAGCTTTCTTTTGATTCCCATTTGTATGGAATATATTTTTTCATCCCCCTACCTTTCCATCTGTATGTGTCCCTAGTTCTGAAGTGGGTCTCTTTTAGACAGCGTATATGCAGGTCTTGTTTTTGTATCCAGTCATCCAGTCTATGTCTTTTGGTGGGAGCATTTAATCCATTTACATTTAAGGTAATTATCAATATGTATATTCCTATTACCATTTTCTTAAGTGTTTTAGGTTTGTTATTGTAGGTCTTTTCCTTCTCTTGTATTTCCTGCCTAGAGAAGTCCTTTAACGTTTGTTGTAAATCTGGTTTGGTGGTGCTGAATTCTCTAGCTTTTACTTGTCTGTAAAGGTTTAATTTCTCTGTCAAATCTGAATGAGATCCTTGCTGTGTAGAGTAATCTTGCTTGTAGGTTTTTCCCTTTCATCACTATAAGTATGCCCTGCCACTCCCTTCTGGCTTGCAGAGTTTCTGCTGAAAGATCAGATATTAACCTTATGAGGAACCCCTTGTATGTTATTTGTTGCTTTTCCCTTGTTTTTAATGTTTTTTCTTTGTATTTAATTTTTGATAGTTTGATTAATATATGTCTTGGCTACCTTTCCATCTGTATGTGTCCCTAGTTCTGAAGTGGGTCTCTTTTAGACAGCGTATATGCAGGTCTTGTTTTTGTATCCAGTCATCCAGTCTATGTCTTTTGGTGGGAGCATTTAATCCATTTACATTTAAGGTAATTATCAATATGTATATTCCTATTACCATTTTCTTAAGTGTCTTAGGTTTGTTATTGTAGGTCTCTTCCTTCTCTTGTATTTCCTGCCTAGAGAAGTCCTTTAACGTTTGTTGTAAATCTGGTTTGGTGGTGCTGAATTCTCTAGCTTTTACTTGTCTGTAAAGGTTTAATTTCTCTGTCAAATCTGAATGAGATCCTTGCTGTGTAGAGTAATCTTGCTTGTAGGTTTTTCCCTTTCATCACTATAAGTATGCCCTGCCACTCCCTTCTGGCTTGCAGAGTTTCTGCTGAAAGATCAGATATTAACCTTATGAGGAACCCCTTGTATGTTATTTGTTGCTTTTCCCTTGTTTTTAATGTTTTTTCTTTGTATTTAATTTTTGATAGTTTGATTAATATATGTCTTGGCATGTCTCTCCTTGCATTTATCCTGTATGGGACTCTCTGCACTTCCTGGACTTGATTGACTCTTTCCTTTCCCATATAAGGAAGTTTTCAACTATAACCTCTTCAATAATTTCTCAGTCCCTTTCTTTTTCTCCTCTTCTTCTGGAATCCATATAATTCGAATGCTGGTGTGTTAAATGTTGTCCCAGAGGTCTCTGAGACTGACTTCAAGTCTTTTCATTCTTTTTTCTTTATTCTGCTCTGCAGCAGTTATTTCCACTATTTTATCTTCCAGGTCACTTATCTGTTCTTCTGCCTCAGTTATTCCTTCTAGAGAATTTTTAATTTCATTTATCGTGTTGTTCATCATTGCCTGTTTTCTTTAGTCCTTCTAGGTCCTTTTCAAACGTTTCTTGTATTTTCTCCATTCTATTTCCAAGATTTTGGATCATCTTTACTATCATTACTCTGAGTTCTTTTTCAGGTAGACTGCCTAGTTCCTCTTCATTTGTTTGGTCTGGTGTGTTTTTACCTTGCTCCTTCATGTGCTGTGTGTTTCTCTCTCTTCACATTTTGCTTAACATACTGTGTTTGGGTCTCCTTTTTGCAGGCTGGTGGTTCACATTCCCATTGTTTTTGGTGTCTGGCTGCAGTGACTAAGGTTTGTTTAGTGGGTTTTGTAGGCTTCCTGCTAGAGGAGACTGGTGCCTGTTTTCTCGTGGATGATGCTGGATCTTGTCTTTCTGGTGGGCTGGCCCGTGTCCAGTGGTGTGTTTTGGGGTGTCTGTGAACTTATGATTTTAGGCAGCCTCTCTGTTAATGGGTCAGGTTGTTTTCCTGTCTTGCTAGTTGTTTGGCACTGTTGCTTGCTGGTCATTGAGTGGAGCTGGGTCTTAGCATTGAGGCAGAGATCTCTGGGAGAGCTCTTGCTGATTGATATCACGTGGGACCGGGAGTTCTCTGGTGGACCAATGTCCTGTACTTGGCTCTCCCACCTCAGAAGCTCAGGCCTGACACCCGGCCAGAGCACCAAGACCCTGTCAGCCACATGGCTCAGAAGAAAAGGGAGAAAAAAAAGAAAGAAAGAAAAAATAAGTAAATAAAATAAAGTTAATAAAATAAAAAAATTTTAAATTATTAAAAATAAAAACGTAATTAAAGAAAAAGAGCAACAAAACCAATAAACAAATCCACCAATGATAACAAGTGCTAAAAACTAAACTAAGATAAACATATAAATCGGAAACTAGTCAGTCGCATACAGCACACCCCAAGTCTACAGTTGTTCCCAAAGTGTACCGCCTCAATTTTGGGATGATTCATTGTCTATTCAGGTTTTCCACAGAAGCAGGGTACATCAAGTTCATCTTGGAGATTTAATCTGCTGCTTCTGAGGCTGCATGGAGAAATTGCCCTTTCTCTTCTTTGTACAGCTCCTGGGGTTCAGCTTTGGACTTGGCCCCGCCTCAGTGTGTAGGTCGCCTGAGGGTGTCTGTTCTGTGCCCAGATAGGACGGAGTTAAAGAGCGGCTGATTAGGGGGCTCTGGCTCACTCAGGCTGGGAGGAGGGAGGGGTACAGAATATAGGGCGGGCCTGTGGCAGTAGAGGGCAGTGTGACATTGCAACAGCCTGAGGCTGGCTGTGTGTTCTCTGGGGGAAATTGTCGCTGGATCACGGGACCCTGGCAGTGGTGGGCTGCACAGGCTCCCTGGAGGGGAGGTGTGGCTAGTGACCTGTGCTTGCACACAGGTTTCTTGGTGTCTCCAGCAGCAGCCTTAGCATTTCATGCCGTCTCTGGGGTCTGTGCTGATAGCCACGGCTCGCACCTGTCTCTGGAGCTCATTTAGGCGGTGCTCTGAATCTCCTCTTCTCACACACCCCAAAACAATGGTTTCTCAACTCTTAGGCAGGTCCAGACTTTTTCCTGGACTCCCCTCCCTGTTAGCTGTGGCACACTAACCCCCTTCAGGCTGTGTGCACATGCCAACCCCAGTCCTCTCCCTAGGATCTAACCTCTGATGCAGGAGCCTCAGCTCTCAGCCCCCACCCACCCTGGCTGTTGAGCAGACAAGCTTCTCACGTTGGTGAGTGCTGGTCAGCACTGATCCTCTGTGCACGAACCTCTCCACTTTGCCCTCTGCACCCCTGTTGCTGTGCGCTCCTCCGTGGCTCCAAAGCTTCCCCCGTCCATCCCCTATCTTCACCAGTGAAGGGGCTTCCTAGTGTGTGGAGACATTTCCTCCTTCACAGCTCCCTCCCAGAAGTGCACGTCTCATCCCTATTCTTTTGTCTCTGTTTTTTCTTTTTTCTTTTGCCCTACCCAGGTACGTGGGGAGTTTTCTTGACTTTTGTGAGGTCTGAGGTGTTCTGCCAGCGTTCAGTAGGTGTTCTGTAGGAGTTCATCCACAGGTTGATGTATTTTTGATGTATTTTGGGAGGAAGGTAATCTCCACATCTTACTCGTCCGCCATCTTGAAGGTCCTCTCCTAAATGCACTCTTTAATACCAATACTTTTAATTAGTTTAGATTACACATGAAATGCACAAATCCATTTTTCTCATAAAAATATCAATGTTACCTCTATTCTGTTACATTTCTCAGAGAAAACCAATACTAGCAATTTGATTTGTTTCCTTTCAAAAAACATGTGTGTGCATAATTACATATATGCACCTATAAAAATGTATGTGCGTAATTTATGTTTGCACAAATGCTACCAAACTTTATTTAGGCTCTGTGTATTCTTCTCACTTAACAGCATTTCTTAAAAATCTGCCACATCCTTGCACCTACCACCGTGTATATTGAGATAAGTGCTTCTCAGGCTAGTTACTGAAACAGAATTGCTGGGTCAACGGAAATGCACAAAGTAATTCTACAGTATCTTTGTAAGCATACCCATTAGGATTTTTTTTTTAGATTTCTGTGCTAAATGCCTCTATAACTTTGTAGCTCTTTATGTAGAGCACCCTGACCAAATACTGCTACAGACCTACCCGTCAAAGCTCAGCTCAAAGGCACCTTCTGCTGAAGGCATCACTATCTCCCAACTATAATCAATCTTTCTCTCATGTGAAATTGTACAATGCTTTACCTGTAATCTTACCCTGGCATTTACTATGGGTTCATTGCATTAGAGCCATTCATATGCAGAGTTTATCTCCTCCTTGTCCCTCAGTAAGCTGTAAGCTCCCGAAAGGCAATATTCATGCGATCATTTTAATATTTATATCCCCACATTCTATAGTTGTGTGCCTTGCTTAGGTTATTCTTCTATAAGTCTCTATTAAATGAATAAAAAGATGAATAAATTGATGCATGGTATAGCACTTCATGTTAGATCAATGCCTTAAAAATTCCAGGAAATATCTGTTATATTGTCTATTGTCAATTCCGTGGAAGATTGAGCTGAACTCGAGTGGTCACGTTTTAGTCTATTATCACATAATTGCTCCTTTATGCAACATGTTTTACATCACTGTTAATGAAAATGATCCTGTATATTTTCAGGGTAGTCCTTGTCGTACCTGAAGAAGAATCCTTGTGAACCTTGTCTGAATTGCTCCCTTTCACCAGCACTATTCTTAGCTGCAGTGAGAGATACATTTGTTATAAGTATTTTGAGTATGTACTTGATTCTGCCTGATTGATATGTCATCTCAAAATCTTGACCTCCACCTCCACCCCCGCAACCCAGTCAGCAACTTGGACATCAAAAATCACTCAAGCTCTGGGTATCAAGATGCTACATGTCTCAGCAGATGCAGGGAAGCCATTTCTCCTTCCTTTCCTTCCTCCTTCCTATTCTTTATTCCTTCTTTCCTTCTTTTATTCTCTCTTTCTCTCAGAACTGGAATCATCAGAGAAAAGGGTGTGTTTGGAATACGTGAAAATATACTCACATTAAGCCAGCGATATTATGGGAGACTTACAGATTTTTAAGGGAAAAATATTTTAGCATTCAAAAACTCATGTAAAGTATCTAGAGCTGATTCAAATTAGTTTTAGGCAGACCAGCAGTCCGGCTTTCAACACCTCCCATCTATCTCCCATTTGCAGTCTCTACTAAACCTTTTCATTTTAAGATTTTATTTTTAATGAATTTCCTCTCCTTAGCCTCTTCTATCTCTAGTAATGATAATAAACTCTTTTATTATGAAACAGCCTATATTTGTATAAAGACCTGTGTTAGTTCTAGTTTTTATTCTTAAAGAAATTTCTACATTGTAATTCCAATAATATGTTTTATATCTTCAATCTCTGTTACTAAACCTTGTTTAGACAGTAGATGCATAATGGTGACTTATTAATGCAGACTGATTTAATTATTCTAGGTACTACAGTCTGAATTTCCTACCGTCAGCAAAACTCATTCAGGTTGAATGGTTCTTCTATAATATTGAGTATCTTGATTACAAATTTGTAGAATATTAATTATAATGTATAGAATTCATACATTGAAGATTGGAATAGCACATTCACTTGTGTAAAATATATTTATATGTTTTCTTCAAAAGTTTTAGAATTTTATTTTTGTGTAAGATTTTAACTCAATAACTGATGATACTAATTCTGTTTTTCATGGTGCTATTTAAAAATATATAAATTTCTCTAGATTCTTATTTCTTTCCTGTTTATGTACCAAGCTCTACAATTTATTTTTACTTTTCCTAGGAAGTTTTGAAACATTTTTAGCTTAATTAATGATAACATTAGCCTCATAACACCTTGTTAAAGAAAACCTTCCCTGTACGAGCATTATGATAATTAGATTTTCTATTAGATTGGCTCTAAAATTAATATTGTGTCAGTTTTCTAAGTTGTTAGATTTAGAATCACAGTATTCTGCAACAAGTCTGCCTTGGGATAAGTTAAAGTCTAAAAAAAAAAAAAAAAGACCCAACGCAGCCATAAATAAATAAATAGAAATTTATTTTAAAAATAAAAAATAAATAAAATAAAAACATAAAGTCTAGACATACACTATGTGCAGAATGCTATGAGTAATATATAATAATTTTATCTTTAATATCAGAAAAGGAAAAAAAAATAAACCTTGGTCATTGCTTTAGGAGACTAGCCTTGCTCTTTGAAACACTTCTGGACATTTCTTGTTTTGAAATAATTGACTATATGAATATATATATATATTGCCCTTGCCTCCAGTTCCTGGCACAGAGCTCCTAAAATCATTGTAATTTTCTAAATGATAATAACACCAGGGTAGTCCTTGTCGTACTTGAAGAAGAATCCTTGTGAACGCTGTCTCAGTTGATCCCTTTCATGAGCACTATTCTTAGCTGCAGTGAGAGATACATTTGTTATAAGTATTCTGAGTATGTACTTGATTCTGCCTGGCTGATATGTCATCACAAAACCGTGACCCCCACCTATTATTCTAATATTTGGTTCTTTTACCCTGCACTCCAAAATCCCTTGGAATTTCCTGGGTGATAGGAGTGTCTTTTGTTCTATTGAGGTGACTGTTGTTGGACTCCTGGATAGTTTCAGGATGTGGGTTGATCCCCAGAAAGACCAAGCCATGCTTAGAACCTTGGAAATGTCTGCCCCACACCCCCATCCTCCAATGAGGGGGGAGAGCCTGGAGACTGAGTTAATGATTGATCATGCCTCATGATGAAGCCTCCACAAAATTCCCAAAAGTGAAGAGTTCAGAGAGCTTCTGGGTTGGTGTACACATGAAAGTGCTCACAGAGAGTGTATAGAAGCTCCTTCCAACATCCCTTGTCCTTTGTATCTCTTCATTTATATCCTTTATTATATCCTTTATAGTAAAGTGGTAAATGTAAATGTTTCTCTGAGTTCTGTGAGCCATTCTAGCAAATTATTGAACCAAAGGAAGGGGTCGAGGGACCCCTAATTTATAGCCTGTTGATCTGAAGTACAGGTGAAAATCTGGGACTTACAATCAGTGTCTGAAGTGGGGGAGGGCAGTTGTGTAGAACTGAGGCCATAACTTGTGGGATCTGACGCTAATTCCAGGTAGATAGTGTCAGAACTAAATTGAACTATAGGACACCCAGCTGGTGTCACAGAGAATTTCTTGATGTAGGGGAAAACTCCCCACACTTTTGGTGACCAGAAGTGTCAGAAGTGAAGTGTTCTGTGTGAGCAGTAAAGGAGGAGAACACAGGAGTGTGTTTTCCCTAGACATCTGTTCACTGTCTTATAGGAGGTGAGCAGGGGTCTTCAACTCAGCTTTTGTGCCACTTTCTCAAGAACCTCATCTTTCAGATTCTTGACTTGGAAATTTGATTGAACACGAAACTCAACACAGGTCTCCATTTATCTTAATAAAAAACTTCCTTTAAATCAATTTCTGCCCTACAGCTGTCAGAAATATTTTTCAAAAATATTTATTTTCTGCTTTATAAGGTTAATTGAAATGAAAGGATGATATGTTTTCCCTCGAAAAATATTGGGCTTTTGACCTCTGCTTACAAAACAAATAACAGATATTTTATGCCTTCTTGATTTATTAAACAGATGAAACTGTCTTCCTTTTTTGAACCATACTTCTTTCTTTTCTGGTGGATTCTAAGCTTGGGACTATGTATCTGCTTTTCACTGCTTATTGCCTTTGCAAGACAATTCTGCTCCATGCAAATATTGAATACTAGCCTTGCTGCTATCCTTTAGAGACAAAGAGGATTCTTCTGAGGGCACTAATGTCTACCACTAGCTTAAGACTTCTAGAGAAAGGGGCTGAAGCATGATTTTCACTACGATAATGGTAACAGACTTTGAAAATTAAGTAGATTTATTCCAAAACATTAAGCTACTTGGACCAACACTGGTAAAACACAAAGACTGTTAAAAAAAAATACAGACACACACACACACACAAAGAGGGCATCAACGCAAGTGATATAGAGGGAAATAATTTGCATATTCAGGATGGTTGGAGGAAAGTCTTTGCCTTAGAAGAGATAGAAGAATGAGGAGAAATTGCTAGAGTAAAGCGTTCTTTCCACATTAAGATTTAAATAAAGTATCACCTATTTCCTTTCCATTAGTTTTTTATTCTTCTTTTCTCACTGTATTCCATCCACTGAATGGCTACTCTGGTTTAGTTATTCCATGATAGAATCTCCTTTTCTTCCTTCCCTTCACTTACTTTATCTTGCTTTCCCCTCTAATTCATCTTCTTTTCTTCCATCCATTCTCCTCTGGTCCTGTGTTGTCAGGTGAGATCTGACATCCTTGCATGCTCCAGCTCACTAAAGCAACTATGGTGGCATGTCATGACAAATACTTTATAATAATTTACTTGGTCATAAGTAGTGAAAAAACTAACTTAAGACTCTAAATCAAAGCAAAATTCCTTTTGTTTAAAAGGCAGGGACCCTATAATTTTACTGAGTTATAACTCAATTTTTGTATAATCAACTAACTAAATATATTGGACTTCTTTTGTTAGCTTTTCCTTTCTTCTCAGCTATGTTATACCTTCCTATTCATGGAAAAGATAAAATAAAATATGGTAGAGATATTAAACAGGGAGAACTATAACATCTGTATTGGGTTCTCATTTGAAAGTTTTTCACAGTTATATGTTGAGTTTTTTATTAAGTATTTTATGTGGCGACTTGCCTAATTGTGTATGGGATATTTGATACCACTTATATTTAATGTTTTTAAGTGAGTTCTAATTTAATATAGTCAGTGAGGTTATGGGTGTTGATTTGATTCAGTATGAATAGCTCAAGTTTTGAAACTATATTTGTATTCAAACTACTTACTTGGACCTATCTGTATACAGGAGATGAGGCATCTCATTTCCTTTTCAAGCAGTTAATGTGAAGTGCTTTTCATTTGGTATTAGGTTATATATTTCAAGCTTTTGGGCATACATTTTTCATAATTTTTTTACATAACTATAGACTTTAGCATTTTATACCCAAGGAAGCTGTCAACACTAATAATTTCTGGGAAAGTTTTGCAGACTGGAAGCATGAGTCTCACTGAGCCAAATTATCCATTTTGTTTTTGAGTTTCTGTGTCTTAGATATATAGAAATGAATTGCCATGTGAGGAGAATCTCCAATGCATTATTTTAGTTCTTAATCTAGCCACATATCTTTTCTCCATTTGGGGAAGATGAATTTCCCTGCGGCCGCATTCCTTGAGGAAAACCAGAGCATTGGATGTGCTTTGACCCAGCTATATATCTTAAAATAGTCACTGCTGATTCACTGTACACAGCACCTTCTTCAATATTTAAACATATTTAAATATAGGCCTTCCCTGAGTTTAGTGACACTGCTATCCAAAGGCCCTATTTTCCTCTTTATTTCTCACTAATCACTCCTTGAACTGTGCTCTGGAACCACCAATTAATGTTCAAGAAATGCTAGAATGGCCCCGTGAATACTAACAGCTTGCATAAATAGCTTATTTAATCTTTGAAACATATGGTATGAAGAAGGAAGAAATGCACATAGAATTTAAAGACTAAGGTACTAGGTAGACTCAACTTTATGCACTAGAACGTTTTTATTTCCTTTTGTCCTCCTCCTCCACCTTCTTTTTCTTCTTTTTTAAATTTCATACCACAAATATCTCTAACTTCACGCCAATGCCTTCGGAGCAGCATCCCCTTTAGAGTCCTTCGCAGGACACTATCAGGAGTAACTGAATTTGCCTGGCTAAACAGATGCATTCTTGACATCTCAGCTTATATAAGCAGACTTCTCTGTACATCACCCTTATACATACTCAAGCACATGGCAAATATTGGGTACTACTTCTCTTTTACATGGACTCTAATGCTATTCTCTATTACCCACCAGTAGCCATCATTACTTTATGTCATTGTTGACCTGAAACAAAAAGACTGCCATACATTTCCCCAGCAAAGATGGGTTTGTTTGGGGTCAGCAGAGAACTGCAGTTTAGAGTCTAAAATCATGGTGAGTCATGTGCAATTCTCCTCCCAGCAAGAGATGGAGAACACTTTATAGAAAGGAAAAAGAAGTTGGGAGGGCTGTAGTAATCAGAGTCCTTGGCTTTTTATTGACTGAGTCCTTTTGAGGAAAGAAGAGTAGTCTTTCTTCTTCCTGTTTGGCTCTGCTATTGTCACAGAGTATGACAGCTTCCCTTTCTGGTCTCCTAACTCTAATTGAGGTTTCCATTTAATAATTTTTTACATTATTATTTCCTATTTATTCATCTGGATCCCTCGCTAAGCTCTCAGGGTAATGAAGCAGGCATAGTTTTGACCCTATTCATTCTAGTAGGTAAGGTATCTAGTACCATGCATAGCATATAGTAGAGTTCAATAAATGTTTGTTGAATGAATAAATGAATGAAGTAAGTAGGTAGGTGTTATTTCATATAACAGTCATAATTATGAAGATAATTTGAGAAACTAAAGCAAAATGGTCCTATATTCTTAGGAAATACTTTTAAGACAGAGAAGCTTGCAAGTGTAGGAGAATGAGGACACATAATTAATTTTTGATTCTCAGAGCAAAGTCCAAATATATGTTAACCTCTTCATGTAATTTGTATGGTAACTGTCTTCCAGTAAACCCAAACTCAGCCCTCCATTTCCTTATACCACAAGATATACTTATTTTGTTTTCTGGTTTAATTATTTTGTGAAAAATTGAAGCATTAATTTTATAACAGCAAAACTAGGTGATAAGCCACTAGTACTATTATCAATTAATGAAACCTACAAATAAACAAGCAGTGAAATACTTAATAGTGAAAGTGTTCATCTACAATTGCCTTGAAAAGTGCCTGTAAAATTTTTTCCTTCAAATTTTGCTGCCCAAAACATTATGGTAGAAGTAACATGGTGTTACAATGAGAAAGGTTAAAAAATGTCATAGCCCAATATTTTAGAGTGTACTGCATTGTAAAAAGGTATAAGGAATTCTCAAAATTTTTACTGCTATATACTGGGAGCTCTGTATGAAATTGCTAAAGTGGTATTGATAGAAAAGAGGATAGTTTCATTTTTTTGTATGCTGTTTGTATGATTCTGTCATGTGTAATTCAGATTTACAAATATAACAAATGAATTAGAAAAAGAACCATACTCAGTTTCCAGTTAGATTTGCTTACCGGGACTTTGCAGTAGGATATTACCTGCCCTTCATGCTCAGAGTCTGTCATGTTCACATTTTAGTTCTCAAAGTTCCACGTATATTTCTTTCTACATGATGCGTATCACTGTATGTTAAACGAGGTTGAAATCAAAAGACATTTGGAGTATATATAAAAAGAATTTAAAATATTTCTAAAGTGATTTGCAGTCTTTTAAGTATGTATTTACTAAAATATTTAGAAAATCTGACCTCTGTGGCTTATATGACCCAGCAATCAAAATATAACAAAGTGTCATCTGAAACAGTGTGTAAATCTAGAGGATGTATAAATTTAATTTAGCTGCTTCTGCAAACCAAAAAAAGCAAGTGTATTGAAATAGTTCAGAACATGGGCTTTGGTGTTTGATGACCTGGATTCTAATAAAAGATCTGCCACTTAATAGGCAACTTTACTTTTGTAAGCATCAGCTTCTTCATCTAAAATAAGAGTATATTCCTGTCCTGCCCCTAGGTTCTTCAGAACCACTTTTTTTTTTTTTTAGATTTCATATATATGTGTTAGCATACGGTATTTATTTTTCTCTTTCTGACTTCACTCTGTATGACAGTCTCTAGGTCCATCCACCTCACTACAAATAACTCAATTTCATTTCTTTTTATGGCTGAGTAATATAAAAAATAAAAATATAAAATAAAATAAGAGTAGACAAACACCCACCCTATAGGCTTGTTTTGAGTATAAATACAACAATAAATGCAGAATGTTTAGCACAGGACCTATCACTCAGTAAGCTGCTAGATACATTTACCTCTTTTTTCCTCAACTTGTAGAAGGAAGTTGTTGATAAACAGGAAAAACAACATGAAATTACTCTGAGTATACAATATAATTTTGAGGTAGCCAGTGTCCTTATTAACATAGGCTTTAATATCAGAAAGTTTGAAGCCCAAACAAACTAGGAGATCTAGCATAAGTCACTTAAAATTTGTAGACTTCTATCTGTTAACTGGAGAAAACAATAGCTACTTTGCCTAATTTAAGTAATTGCTATTAAAGGGAACTTTAAAATACAAAGTATTAAACAAATGAAATGGACACAAAACACACTCCAGACTGTGCCAGTTTGTACGTAGTGATTGCAATTTTAAAGTACTATGAGACATCACAGGATATTGAAAATATGGAACACAAGAGCCAGATAAGTAGAAAATTAGTTCTGGAAGTAATGTTTGTTCAGATTGTTAGGGCAAGTCCATTTTTTCCCCTCAGGAAGATATTTTGAAGGTTGTATTAGCTTCATTTTCCAGAGAGAAGGGTAAAGAAAGGAAGTTAATCTTATCTCTTCATGTGTCACGTACCTTAGGACCTGGTCAATAAATATTAATTGATGAGGATGATATTGCAAGGACTATGTTTTGTGAAATTGATTCATAGAAGTCAGCCTTAGGCAGTTATACCGATGTGATTGGATGTTTCCAACATCTTTTATTTAATTCTCTCTTTGTAAGATCATGTCGAAATAAATATGTTTAATTGGGATCCTGAGCATCTATCTTTTTTTCTTCCCCTTTCCACCTCTCCTTCCTTCCCTCCCTCCCTCCCTCCCTTCCTCCCTTCCCTCCCTCCCTCCCTCGCTCCCTCCCTCCCTTCCTCCCTCCCTCCCTTCCTTTCTCTCTCCCTCTTTCTCTCCCTTCCTTCCTCCCAGCTCTCTTTCTGTCTCCTTCCTTGCCTGTTTATATAGTGTACAATTAAACCATAACCTTATAGGATAGGGATAGCAATTAGATCAATTTCGATCTCTTTTTATAGTTAGCCCTTGAAAAGTCTTACCTAACAAATCTAGAAAGTAGAGGAGAAAGGGACTTAAGCTAATGTTTTTTTCTTCCTATTGCCATTTACCATTCACAGAAACTCAAGGTTCAGCTGGTCTTTCTGAAAAGTCCATTTTGCGGAAAGTTGTATGAATGTCAGGACTTGTACATACTGGCACTGGACACCCTCAGCTTGGAGAGAACATAGCCCAGAGGCTGGTCTGAACTTTGTTTTAAAAAATAGTTGCTTAAATCCTTGGAACACCATCTCAGCCCAACCTGTGCCTGAACCAGTCCCGGGAATAAATTCCTGCATTGTCTGCTGCCTCATTATTCCATACCCCTTAGGCTCACACACAAAGGAATACTTAAGATCACAAAACATCATCATCTCAATAACTTATTTTTAAAGTTTTTGTTCATCCCAAGAGTTTTATTTTTCATGAAATGCAATTAATTAGAGAGGTAAGTCATGGAATTCCAGATTATAATGTCAAAATATTTACCATGGGGCTGCAACCTTGTGTAGTGGACAAAAAGCCCCTGCCTAGTAACATATTTCATTTTTATATAATTTAATATTGATTTTTCATGTTTTGCTTTCCCTGAAAGCCTAAGTTTTGGCAGGTTTCTTGAATTATCAGCAGTTTTTTTTGAGATTCCTACAACCACATAGTAAATCAATTCAACAGACAGATTTGAGTCCGATCTATGTGCAAGGAAGGGGCAGGAATGGACAGGACAGTCTGTGAGAAGCTCAGGTGTGATGGAGAAAGTCAAGCTTACACGTAACTAATATACCTAATAAAAAGCCTTAGACTATAGGAACAATACAAGTTTTCTAGAAGACTAGAAGGAAATATTGTTTTCGGCTTAGTGAGACTAGTGCTTTTTGTGGAGTATCTTCTCGAAAATTTTCTTCATTTCCTCTGTGGTAGTTTGGCTTAGATTTTCTAGCACTACATCTTCTAGCATGGGATTTTTTGTTTACATTGTTGAGAACTGCCTATTTTTATTATCTCTTCTTGGATATTTGTCTTTGTATCTGTTTCCATCTCCTGCTCTCTCTCTCTCTCTTTCACGTTTAAAATCATAACAGTTTACCAGGAAATGTCTTGCAATTTATGGTTTTGTATCAGTTATTCTGGAGATATGGTGTACTCCATCCTCTAGACTTAGATTCAAGTTTTCTTTTTATTTCTGAACAATTTTCTCACTTACATATTAAAATATTTTTTGTTTTATTTTTTTCAACTTTTGTCTTCATGAAGGCCACATCTCTCATTTTATGTATTGTTAACTTCTTATTCATTTCAGTCATTTTAAAAGTTTTTTTCTTTGTCTTGTCCTCTGTGGCATTTACCATCTATTTGATTGTATAGACTCTGCTTTTCTTAATCTCAGCATGACCTTCATTTTTGGTGCCATTTTATTTTTTTTTTCTTCACCTTTTTTCCTTAGAAGCAATGTCAATTTATTTTTCATGTCCTTCACCTCCCTGCCATGCCATTTTCCTGTGTGTGTGTATGTGTGTGTGTGTGTGTGTATGTGTGTGTGTGTGTGAGAGAGAGAGAGAGAGAGAGAGAGAGAGAGAGAGAGGGAGAGAGGGAGAGAGGGAGAGAGAGGGAGAGAGAGGGAGAGAGAAAGGAGAGGGAGAGCGAGAGAAAACATGAGTGCTTTGGTTTGATTTTCCTTATTCCCAGATTTTCCTTATTCCTATAGATACAGGCCTGCTCACAACTCAGTCTTCTCCAATGGGCTTCACCTTTGGATCAGTGTTTCAGTGATGGGACATCTATAAATTCTTTTATTTATCCCAGCATCTTTAATCTGTAGTATCTAACAGATCCAAAGATCTTCATTCAACAACCCATGCCCTTCAGCGTCATTGCTCCTAACAATGGTGTTGGTTCTGTCCCTCAGGGTGAGGCACCTGGCCTGGAACTCTCTGAGTTTTTCCAATCTTGTCTGCATCTGCGTCAGCAGGCATGTCTGCTCTACCCTTTACTTGTTCTGACAACTCTGCTCATACATTGGGCCTGTGGTTATAGTGTGCCCTAGATTAACTGAAGAGTTTATGTGTCTATTTCTTATCCTCCCTCTTAGCTCAGAGAGGAAAGGGGGATACACGTCCTGATCCTGTCATCATAAATGTAAAGTCCCGAGTCTTTCTTTAAAGTTCTATCCGTAATTTTATGACATTTGTTGGGATAAAATGGTAAAATAGAGTTGTCCATTTTTGTAGTCAGGAATCTTCCCTGAGGATTATTGATTTGTCTTGCATACTCTTGACAACACAAACACAATGCAATAAAAAGAATAGTAGCTAAGGTTTGAGTGTGCTTACATAAGGTACTGTCCTAAGCCTTTACATGTATCAACTCATTTAATTTTCACAGTCACCTTATGAAGTAGATGCTATTCTAGGCCAAACTATCATTCAAGATTATGGAAATACATATATTGGGGTTTGCAGTGTGCAGTGTAACAGATATTATGTTGTGTTCAGCAACATAACCTGGCCAGATTTATGATTTAATTTTTACTATCGCTAAATGTGTTTCTCTGAGTCAGATAGAGTGGTGGAATTAATAACAGATACACATAACTTTCCTTACCAATTGGTTTTTTAAAAAGAAATATGCTAATAAATAATGATCAGACTTGAGAGCGGAGGGACCAGGGAAGAGCTAGGCCCCTTGTAATTGACAGGAGCCACAGGGGTAATGTTGGATGGATCTGGCAAGAGTAGCTGAATGTATGCTTTGCTTTATCAGAAAAAGCTCTGATGCCCAATTCAGTTACTCATTATCTCCTTGATGAGAAAAAGGTAAATAACTGAAACAAAAGCCTGGATCAGTAAATTTCTGATCTCATGTATATGTATAACATCTGATCCTTACCAGCTAGATCCCAGGGTTCTCAGTATGATAATCTTCTACCTTGGGATGCAGAATGAGCAGTGAGGCAATGAAGAGATTTGGGCCATTGCCATGTATTCTTTTAAAATATTTTTCATCTATTCACTGCACCTGGCATGGAGGCCTACCCCTTATTTTCTAATTTGATGCCTGGCGATTACATGTGCTTAACTTAGTTGAAACATTCAGGTGGTCCAGGAAAAAATAAAATTGGCTGTTTGTCCATGAAATTAGCCCAGAAGCCATTCTATAATATTTCTTTCCTGCATTATTTTTAGTATCAAGTTCACATTGATTCATATGGTGCCTCACACAATAACTCTTACATAGCAGAAAATCTATAAATGTTTTTTGATTGAATGTAAATTCTAGCATGGGTTAATTTAAAGTATTACCTTCTTTGTGGTATTTTGCCTGATCATAATTCTTGAGCAAGGTAAGTATACGACTTACCATCATTATATGACTAAAGAAAAGAAAATCCATTGAGAAAAGACCCATAAATAACTTCTTAGACTTCTTGCTGTATAAAATATTTTAGTGGTTAAGATCACAGTCTTTAGAATCAGCTGAACTCTATTTGAATTCCAGATCTATTACTATTCCTTATTGTGAGAATTTAGATATGTTACTCAAGTTCTTTGAGTCTTATTTTCTTCATCTCTGAAATGAGGTTAATAAATGTATTTCTAAGAACTTTGTGAGGATTATCAGAGAAAAAATGAATTAAAGCACCCATCCTTGAGGTCTTACATTTACTAAAGGAATAAAAGAGAGAATACTATCTCAAAAAACTTAAAGTTCAAAAATCTGAATATTCAAGTTGAAAACAGAATTCCTGAACTTCTACTAATTCTCTCTTGCTTTTTATAGGGCTAAAAGTGTTACCTAGTCCAAGCTTGTACCTCTTGCCACAGGAGAGGCCAATAAATCGAGAGATGAGTTGTTGGGGCCAAGAGTAGTGACTTTATTCAGAAAGCCAGCAGACCAAGAAGATGGTGAACTAGTGTCCCAAAGAACCATCTTACTGAGTTAGAATTCAGGCTTATTTTATACTAAAAGGGGAGGGAGTGTGGCTTGTTGTTGCAGACTTCTTGGTGCCAGAATCCTCTGTTCTTACAACTGTCCACATAGGTCTGGTCACAGTGTTCCTGTAAACCTCCGAAGTAGGCATTTCTAATTGTGAATCATTTATTAATTTGTTGTATAAAAGTAAGATGAGAGAACACAGTAAACAGAAAAATTAATTAAAAATAAATATTTTGAATAGGTATATTTTTACTTCTATCCAACTTCCTGCTCTTTAAAAGACTTCCAGTTCTAAATTTTACTTGGAAGAATTTAGTCAACAAAGCTAGTGGCTGCACTGCCAGAAACACAATTGCCTTATTTGGAAAGCAGCAAGTATTTCTCTTTAAGTGTTCACCAAACAGCACCATTTGGAGTGAGGAAGTATTGACACTGCTTTTAAAACATGCTCTTAAATATATATATTTAAAACAAAGTCAATTTTAGTAAACTAGGTTGTTTTTCTCTTCCTTTTGCAGAAATTGAAGTTCAAAAGATTGTCAGTTATTTTTAAGTTTCATGAAGGAAAATGCCTGTACTCTTTATGATAGAAAAGGCAGATGTTACCCAAACTCAAAGGAAACTAAACTGATTTTGCTGCAAAATTTTCAGGCTATAGCAACTTACTTGAAATAATCAGTTATTTATGATGTACTTCTTTCCTTTAACCAAATTTTTGTCAGTGATTTAGAACACATTATTAACGTTTCACTTCATAGTATGTATTAATGTTTCACTCAAAATGTTATTTTGTTTGAAAATAACAAAAAACCTGCCCCAGAGAATAAGAGACAGTAAATTTTAAAAACGAGAGGGTAAAAAATAGTATGGTCACTGTTTTATTTCTTTAAAAATCTGTGATTTAGGGGAAAGAGTACAGTGAATCATGAAACTCAATCTACAAATCAGGGCCTTGAGACCTTGTGAGAATCATGAAGTGTGCTGGACCATATTATGACTCATATAAAATGTGAATCCCTATCAAACCCTCTGAAATTGTGTAACATCTGGGTCAATTTGAACCTGTGATTGGAGTTTCAACTTCATCATTGGAACTTTGTTTTCCTGTTAACTAACATATTAGTTAAGTGTATAAGAATTATAATTAAATCCAGGTCTGACCTTCATTAGTTGCAGGTCTCCAAACTCCTAAAGCACCACTTTCCTTATATTTACAATGGGAATAAGAAAATAATAAGTAACTCTCCCAGGGTTGTTATAAGCTTTATATTTTTATTGGAGTATAATTGCTTTACAATGTTGTGTTAGTTTCTGCTGTGCAATGAAGTGAATCAGCTGTATGCATACCTATATCCCCTCCCTCTTGGACCTCCCTCCCACCCCCCTTCCCAATCCCACCCATCTAGGTCATCACAGAGCACCGAGCTGAGCTTTCTCTGCTTTATAGCATGTTCCCACTAGCTATCTAATCTATGCATGGTAGTGTGTATATGTCAATGCTAATCCCCCAGTTCATCCCACCCTCCCCTGCCCCCCTGTGTCCACTTGTCCATTCTCTATGTCTACGTCTCTATCCCTGCCCTGCAAATAGATTCATCTCTACCATTTTTCTAGATTCCACATATATGCATTAACATATGATATTTGTTTTTCTCTTTCTGGCTTACTTCACTCTGTATGACAGACTCTAGGTCCATCCACATCTCTACAAATGACCCAATTTCATTCCTTATTATAGTTGAGTAATATTCCATTGTATATATGTACCACATCTTCTTTATCCATTCATCTGTCATTGGACATTTAGGTTGTTTCCATATCCTGGCTTTAAATGAGTTAAATAGTAGAAAATGCTTAGCACAGTTGCTTGCACATTCAACTCTCAGGAAGTGTTAGCAATTGTGATATAGCCAGGGCTGGAATCTTAACACAGAGATACTCTGCCTATTGTGGGACTTCCAACACCCGTCCTCTCATTCTTATGGGAGGATTTTCCCTTCTACCACCACAGGATAGATAGCTTATCCCTCCCTGGAATGGCCAATAATTTCATTAACTAAGAAAGGAAATATAAAAGGAAGAAATTTAGGGTTTATTTCCTTAGTTTTTATTGAAAGAAAAATGTTGCCTTTGGCTGTATTATTTTGGCAGTCCTTACATGTGAAAAGAAAGAGAGAGCTATGGGTTCCTAAACTGAATGTTGTAAGTGAATTTAACCATTTGAAATAATTTCTATGGCAGCAATGCATTAAAAATGAATAGTAACAATGAGCATCTACAAAAAAAAATTCTTTCAATTTATAAATTGATTCTCTTATGTATTATCTTTTTTAATTCCTATATTCTTATATTTAGATATTATTATCATTATTATTTAACCAGATAAGAAATAGTATGATTCAAAATATTAAGTGACTAGCTTATTATCCCATAGCTGAGGCTTCTAGCTATGTTTATATATATATGTATATATACACACACACATATTTGTGTATATATAAAATATATGCATATATGTACATATTTCATATGTGTATTGTATAATGTGTATGCACACACATGCATACATATATGAATATATTAATATATGTGTATATATATTCATATATATACACACATAAATGTATAAAGTGGGAGAGAGGATATACTATGTTTGCAAATGTATTGAATATATATACTGAATATATTCTGGCAAGTATGAACACAAAATTGAGATTAACATGACAATGTTAGTTGTAAAAATAAAGAATTCACATATACAAATTATACTTGAAGAAAAACTTAAAATAATTGTCCTAGCTCCCTTTACTGAAATGATTTATAAAATTTCTGATATGTGATTCAGGTGAGTAAATAAATATACTGCTTATATAGGAGCAAATGACTTATTAGATTCATTTTATTCATATCTAATTTTCTCAAAGAATATAAGCAATTTTAACAAATTGAATTCATTCCTTACTCTAAATTGAATTAAATTGATTTCTTGCATTTCTTATGTGGAAGAGGTCACTGGGGTTTTCTTTCCTCTCCAATACAAGTTATGAATCCATTTTCTTTCTTGGATTGATTATGTGTGTAATGAAAGGCTTTGAACAGAATTCAGAAAACATCTCAAAAGAAAATTAATATTTAGACATTATTTAAGTCAAAAAAATGAAATTTTGTGTTACACTAGGAAATGAAAGTACAATTACTGAGCACTAATATGTGAGGTGCTTTCATTTATATTGCTTAGTTTAATACTAACAACATAACAATGTGGTAACTGTTAACCTCTTTTGAAAATGAAGAAATCAAGTCACAGATAAGCTATTCACTGAGCATAAGATTGCACAATTAGTAAATGGCAATTCTGCATTCAATTCCATAATTTTCTGACTCCAAAGAACATGTTATTCTCTTTTACAAAATTACTCGTTTTTTGTTTTTTTTTTTTAATTGAAGTTGTCAACCCATAACCATTTTAACAAACCAAGCAGATGAAGGATTGACATTCTCATGTGGCCACTTCTTTATTCTTTCTGGGTTTCCCACTCTCTGAGTTCTCAGCTCTTTAAGAATTTCTGAGTGAGTGTTACTCAATATTACAATCTTATGTGGCAGTTGGAGACTAAATCCCCTGTTAGGGAATTCCCTGGCAGTCCAGTGGTTAGGACTCCATGCTTTCCCTGCTGAGGGTGGGGGAACTAAGATCCCACACAAAAAAATGTAGACTTAAAAAAAAAATCCCCTAAGTTACATTCTGCCTCTGCCATTTATTAGGTTGATGACCTTGAAAACTTTAACAGATTTCTGAGCCTCATTACTTCCAAACTGTGGTATTTCCCAAAGAGTCTAAGTTCATCCATCAGTTTGTCCCATATCCACTGAGAGTTTTATGTTTCTCACATGCTTTGCCTGGCCACACTTTATAAAGTAGATCCACCACCAACACCCAAAAGTTTATTATTCTATAATGTATTACATTTTGAAATTCTTTCACTTATTTTATTTACTTTTTTTTTTGTCTCCGTGGAATTAGGGACCTTGTCTGCATGATTATTTTATGCCCCATGCCTAGTACTTTTCCTGGCATGAAATCAATACTCACAAACTATTGAATGAATGCAGAAATGATTGAAATTACTAGTGTTCAGTTTGAGTCAAACTAGAAAAACAATAACATTAACATATTGTTTCCTTAATCTTATTCTGATTGGTGTGTGGGACATATTATAACTCATTTGTTGCTAAGTGAGGTGGAACATTTGTATTGATTTAGTGTTAAGATCTGCTATTTTCCTGATGTAAACCTGTTTCTTAATGGTGTGACCACACAAAATATTTCTAAATATTCCAAGAAAAACTGAAATAAGACAAAAAGTGATGTGTAATAGTGTTGGCATCTCTTAGAAGCATAAAGTAAAGAGAAAAAACAATAAAAAAGACACAAGTTCTGAATAAAACTTGTTATGGTGGATTGACACTCTCCTTTGAGAGTTTATTTCTAAACAAAACTAAGTACTATAAACTCTTCAAGATACAGTAACAATTGGAATATTAAAGCACTTAACATTTTAAGACTAGCATACAGACTTATTTTTATGTGCTTAACTGCCAAATGTCCTGGGAATTATGAAGACAAGTCCTTCAGCAACTATCATGTATGAATCATACATGATTTTATTAGATTTTAAAATGTTTATTATTTTCTTTAGACTCTATTATAAAGACTATTAAACAATATTTTCACATAAATACAAAATAAATAGTGTTACTCCTTTATAAAATAATACAAAACACCTTTTTGCAAATTAATACAGGCTGGTATAATTCTACTCTAATCAATATTTAAATATATTTACATTTAGTCACCAGGCCTTCCCTGTGTTTAATGTTACTACCATCCAAAAGCCATATCAAGTTGGGAAGAACTGACATGTTGACAATATTGAGTCTCAGTATTCATGAACGCGGACTACTTCTCTATTTGTTTAGTTCTTTGAATTCTTTCAGCAAAGTTTTATAGTTTTCCTCATAGAGATCGTGTGCATATTTTTTAGATTTATACCAAAATATTTCATTTTGGGGGGTGCAAATGTAATAGTGTTATGTTTCTAATTTTAAATTCCACTTGTTTACTGCTAGTATATAGGAGAGTAATTAACTTTTATATATTAATATTTTATCCTGCAACCTTTCTATACTAACTTATAGTTCCAGGAGGTTTTTTTGTTTTTATGCCAATTTTTTTAGGTTTTCTAAAGAGATGATCATGTCATCTGCAAGCAAAGACAGTTTTATTTCTTCTTTCTCAGTCTGAATACTTTAAATTTCCTTTTCTTGTCTTATTGCATTAACTAGGACTTCTAGTATGATGTTGAAAAGCAGTGGTTAGAGGGGATATCCTTAAGTTGTCCCTGATTTTCATGGAAGAGCTTTTAGTTTCTCACCATTAAGAAGAAATGTTTTTGACAACCTGGAAGACATATTACAAATGATTTTGAGGAGGCATTTTGAGATAATTGAAGGTACTGTTGACCTCTGAATTCCATGCAACAAACCTTATAAGGTGCTCACTAGCTCAGAAAACCAGTGAGTCTATAATACTCAATCTGTTTTTTTTAAAAAAAAAGTTTTGCATAATTTTGAGTAGTCAACAATTTGTCCTTAGGTAATAACAGCTAACATCATACTAAACACTGAAAAGTTGAAAGCTTTACCTATAAGTTCATGAAAAAGATAATGATGCCCACTCTCACCACTTTTATTCAACATAATACTGGAAGTCCTAGACAGAGCAATTAGGCAAGACAAAGAAAGAAATAAAAGGCATCCAAATTAGAAAGGAAAATTGTTGTTATTTACAGATAATATGATCGTATATATTAAAAATATTAAAAATACTAAAGACTCAACCCCAAAACTATTGGAACTAATCAACAAATTTAGTAAATTTGTAGGATATAAAATCAATATACAGAAACCAGTTGCATTTCTATAAATACTGGCAACAAAATATACAAAAAGGAAATAAAGAAAATTATCCCATTCACAGTAGAATCAAAAAAATAAAATACTGAGGAATAAATTTAACCAAGGAAGAGAAAGATCTGTATGAATAAAACTACAAGGCTTCAATGAAATAAACTGAAGATGACTCAAACACATGAAAGCTCTCCCATGTTTATGGATTGTAAGAGTTAATATTGTTAAAAAAAATATATATATATTTATAGTATATAAATAAATAAATAAATATATATATATATATATATATATAGTATGAGTCTTACAGCTCTAGAAACAGGTGTCAAATAGTATGTGAGTTTTTGTGGCAAATTTCTTGTCTATGCTCTTGATTGTTTTTGTCTTCTAACTTCTTAAGCAACTCTATAAGGTATAAATTGTATAGTGTAAAATTCATCCATCATAAGTGTATTATTCAATAACTCTTACTGCAAAGAGTTGTACAGCTATTACCACACTCCAGTTTTAAAAAACTAACATCACCCCCCAAATTTTCATCATGTCCCTTTACAGTCAGTCTCTGCACCCTCCACTAGACTAAAGTGACCACTGATCTGCTCTGTGTCTTTATAAATTTACCTTTGCTAGTAATGTCACATAAATGAAATCATACAACATGTAGAATTTTATTTCTGGCTTCTTTCACTTAATACAACAAATTTGAGATCTGTCCATGTTGCACATGTATCAATAGTTTGTTCATTTTTATTGCTGAGTTGTGTTACATTGGACGGATACCCCATATTTTGTTTATTTACTCACTTGTTGAGGGGCATTTGAGTTGTTTCCAGATTTTGGCTAACATAAATAAAATGGTTACAAATGTCTGTGTAAAATCCTTTGTATGAACAATCTCCTTTCATTTATATGGGTAAAGACAAAGGATTAGAATAGCTGTTTCATGTGGTAGATGAATGTTTAATTTTTAATGAACTGCCAGTTTTATTTTCCAAAGTGACTGTAATGTTTTACATTCTAAAAGGCAATGTATGAGGGTTCCAGTTTCTCCACATCCATGAAAAATTTGGTCTTGTCAGATTTTTGGTTATAGCCATTCTAGTGGGTATGGAGTAGTCTTTAATCTTGGTTTTAACTAGCAAATTAGTGGATCATCTTTTCATGTGTTTATGAACCAGTCATATATATTCTTTCATGACATGTCTATTTAAAACTTTTGTCCTTTTTTCTTCCAGTTTTATTGAGTTATAATTGACCTACAGCACTGTACAATTTAAGGTGTACAGCATAATGATTTGATTTACATATATCATGAAGTGATTATCACAATAAGTTTAGTGAACCCCCATTATCTCATATGGATACAAAATTAAAGAAATAGAAAAAATTTTTTTCTTCTGACAAGAACTCAGGATTTAATCTCTTAACAACTTGCATATATAGCATATAATAGTGTTATTTATCATTCTGTACATTACATCCCCAGTGCTTATAACTGAAAATTTTTACCTTTTGACTGTCTCTATCCAGTTCCCCCTCCCCCAAACACCCTCCTCTGGTAACCACAAATATAATCTCTTTTTTCTATGAGTTTGTTTGTTTGTTTTTGAAGTATAATTGACCTAGAAGACTGTGTTAGTTCCTGGTACACAACATACTGATTGAATATTTCTATACATTTCAAACCAATCAGCGCAATAAATTTAGTTATCATATGTAACCATACAAAGATATTACATAGTTATTGACTATATTCCCCATACAGTTCATTTCCGACCTGTGGCTCATCTATTTTTGCGACTGGAAGTTTGCACCTCTGAATCTTCCTCACCCATTTCTTTCCTCCCTCCTTCCCCCTCCCCTCTGGCAACCACTTGTTTGTTCTCTATGAGTTGGTTTCTGTTTTGTTATGTTTGTTCATTTGTTTTGTTTGTTTAGATTCCACATATAAGTGAAATCATACAGTATTTGTTTTTCTTTGTCTGAGCATCACTTAGCATAATACCTTCTCAGTCCATCCACATTCTTGCAAATGACATGATTTCATTCGTTTTTATGGCTGAGTAATATTCCACTGTGTATATGTAGTCAGCATATATATGGGTCTTGTTTTTTGGTTTTTGTTTTTGTTTTTGTTATTTTTTAATCCATTCAGCCACTTTATGTATTTTGACTGGAGCATTTAGTTCATTTACATTTAAAATAATTATTGATAGGTACTGCCATTTTGTTAATTGTTTTGGGGTTGTTTTTGTAGTTCTTTTTTTGTTGTTGGTCCTTTCTTCTTTTGTTCTCTTCGCTTGTGATTTGATGAGTTCTTTGAATATCTTTGTGATCAGTACCTTAAACTCTTTATTAGGTAGATTGCCCATCTCCACTTTACTTACCTCTTCTTTTGGGGTTTTATCTTATCTCTTCATTTGGAACATGTTTCTCTGTTGCCTCATTTTGCCTCATTTGCTGCTTTTATTTCTATGTAACTGGTAGGTTGATTATGTTTCCCAACCTCAGAAAAGTGGCCTTTTGTAGGAGACATCTTATGTATCCCAGCAGCACACTCCCCTCTGGTCAGCAAACCTATATGCTCTACGGATGCCCCCATGTGGTCTGCATGGGTTCTTCTGTTGTGGTAGGCTGACTACTGTGCATGGTCTTAGAGGCATGGCTGGCCCCTATTTCGGTTGGTTGCCAGGTCCTGCCTTGTGTGGAGACTGCTGGCCACTGGTTGGTGGATCCAGTTTACAAGGTTGCTGGCTGCAGAGCTCCAGGGGTCCTTGGGGCTAGTGCTGGCCCACTGGTGGGTGGAGCCAGGTTTTGGGGTGCGTGGTTGCAGAGCCAGGGTCCTGGATCTAGTGTTGGCCTGCTGGTGGGTGGGGTCACCTCCTGACATGGCAACTGCAGGGTCTGGGATGTCCCAAAGCTGGTGCTGGCCTGCTGTTGAGTGGGGCTGGATCCTGGGGCCTCTGGCTGAAGGATCTTAGGTTTCTTGGTGCTGGTTGCAGCCTGCTGGTGGGTGGGGCTGGGGTCAGGGGTGTCCTGGGGCTAGCACCTTCTCACTGGTGAGCAGAAGCCCATAGTCTCTGGCTTCAGGGCCCTTGGGTCCCAGAGCTGGTGTCTACATGCTGATGGTTGGGGCTGGATTCCAGGGCTGCTAGCTGAGGGGCCCAAGGTGTCCCAGAGCTGGTGTTAGCCTGCTAGAGGGAGGAGCCAGGGCACAGGGGGTCCTGGGGCTGGTGCTGGCCTGCTGGTGTGTGGCTTGGGTCCTGATACTGCAAGCTGTCTGGCTGAGGTGGTCCTAGAGCTGGTGCCTACCTACTGGTGGGTGGAACCAGGTCCTGGGATCTCTGGCTGCAGGGACCTGGGCGTTCTGGGGCTAGTGCTGGTGCAGTGGTATGTGGGGCTGGGTCCTGGGCTATCTGGTAGACAGGCTGGGTCCTGGGATGGTTGTGGGTTTAGGGTGGCTCTTAAGGCAGCAGGCCTACTGGTGGGTGGGGCTGTGTCTCTGCTAGCTAGTTGCTTGGCGTGAGGTGTCCCTGTACAGGTGTTGATGGTCTGGTGGGTGGGGCCAGGTCCTAGTGCTAATAAGCTAAAGGGAGCATTCCAAACTGGATTTGCCAGCACCATTGTCCATGTGGTAGAAGGAGCTCCAAAAAGTCTGTGTCCTTAGGGTGAGCCCCAGTTGCCCCCTGCCTCTCCAGCAGACTCTTCAAGATCAGTCTTCAAGACTCTTCAAGACTCTTCAAGGTATTCACAAAGCATCGAGCTGATCTCCCTGTGCTTTGCGGCTGCTTCCCACTAGCCATCTATTTTACATTTGGTAGTGGTATATAAGTCCATGCCACTCTCTCAGTTCGTCGTGGCTTACCATTCCCCCTCCCTGTGTCCTCAAGTCCATTCTCTACGTCTGGGTCTTTATTCCTGTCCTGTCCCTAGGTTCTTCAGAACCTTTTTTTTTTTTTTTTAGATTCCGTATATATGTGTTAGCATACAGTATTTGTTTTTCTCTTTCTGACTTACTTCACTCTGTATGACAAACTCTAGGTCCATCCACCTCACCACAAAAAACTCAATTTCGTTTCCTTTTATGGCTGAATAATATTCCATTGTATATATGGGCCACATCGTCTTTATCCATTCATCTGTCGATGGACACTTAGGTTGCTTCCATGTCTTGGCTACTGTAAATAGAGCTGCAATGAACATTGTGGTACATGAATCTTCTGAATTATGGTTTTCACAGGGTGTATGCTCAGTAGTGAGATAGCGGGGTCATGTGGTAGTTCTATTTGTAGTTTTTTAAGGAACCTCCATACTGTTCTCCATAGTGGCTGTATTAATTTACATTCCCACCAACAGTGCAAGAGGGTTCCCTTTGCTCCACACCATCTCCAGCACTAATTCTTTGTAGATTTTTTTGATGATGGCCATTCTGACTGGTGTGAGATGATACCTCATTGTACTTTTGATTTGCATTTCTCTAATTATTAGTGATGTTGAACATTTTTTTTATCTGTTTGTTGGCAATCTATATATCTTCTTTGGAGAAATGTCTATTTAGGTCTTCTGCCCATTTTTGGATTAGGTTGTTTGTTTTTTTGATATTCAGCTGCATGAGCTGCTTGTAAATTTTGGAGGTTAATCCTTTGTCAGTTGCTACATTTGCAAATATTTACTCCCATTATGAGGGTTGTGTTTTGCTCTGGTTATGGTTTCCTTTGCTGTACAAAAGCTTTTAAGTTTCATTAGGTCCCATTTGTTTATTTTTATTTCCATTTCACTAGGAGGTGGATCCAAAAGGATCTTTCTGTGATTTATGTCAGAGTGTTCTGCCTATGTTTTCCTCTAAGAGTTTGATAGTGTCTGGCCTTACATTTAGGTCTTTAATCCATTTTGAGTTTATTTTTGTGTATGGTGATAGGGAGTGTTCTAATATCATTCTTTTACATGTAGCTGTCTACTTTTCCCAGCACCACTTATTGAAGAGGCTCTCTTTTCTCCATTGTATATTCTTGCCTCCTTTATCAAAAATAAGGTGGCCATATGTGCATGCTTTAATCTCTGGCCTTTCTGTCTTGTTCCATTGATCTATATTTTCTTTTTTGTGCCAGTACCATCCTGTCTTGATTACTGTAGGTTTGTAGTATAGTCTGAAGTCAGGGAGCCTGATTCCTCCAGCCCCGTTTTTCTTTCTCAAGATTGCTGTGGCTATTCGGGGTCTTTTGTGTTTCCATACAAATTGTGAAATTTTTGTTGTAGTTCTGTGAAAAAGTGCCAGTGGTAGTTTGATAGGGATTGCATTGAATCTGTAGATTGCTTTGGGGAGTAGAGTCATTTTCACAATGTTGATTCTTCCAATCCAAGAACATGGTATATCTCTCCATCTATTTGTATCATCTTTAATTGCTTTTATCAGTGTCTTATAGTTTTCTGCATATAGGTCTTTTGTCTCCTTAGGTAGGTTTATTCCTAGGTATTTTATTCTGTTGGTTGCAGTGGTAAATGGGAGTGTTCTCTTAATTTCTCTTTCAGGTTTTTCATAATTAGTGTATAGGGATGCAAGAGATTTCTGTGCATTCATTTTGTATCCTGCTACTTTACCAAATTGATTAGCTCTAGTAGTTTTCTGGTAGCATCTTTAGGATTCTCTATGTATAGTATCATGTCATCTGCAAACAGTGATAGCTTTACTTCTTCTTTTCCAATTTGTATTCCTTTTATTTCTTTTCCTTCTCTGATTGCTGTGGCTAAAACTTCCAAAACTATGTTGAATAATAGTGGTGAGAGTGGCCAACTTTGTCTTGTTCCTCATCTTAGTGGAAATGGTTTCAGTTTTACATCATTGAGAACAATGTTGGCTGTGGGTTTGTCATATATGGTCTTTATTATGTTGAGGTAAGTTCCCTCTATGCCTACTTTCTAGATGGTTTTTTACATAAATGGGTGTTGAATTTTGTCAAAAGCTTTTTTGCATCTATTGAGATGGTCATATTGTTTTTCTCCCTCAATTTGTTAATATGGTTTATCACATTGATTTGTGTATATTGAAGAATCCTTGCATTCCTGGCATAAACCCACTTGATCATGGTGTATGATCCTTTTAATGTGCTGTAGGATGCTGTTTGCTAGTCTTTTGTTGAGGATTTTTACATATATATTCATCAGTAATATTGGCTTGTATTTTTTTGTTTGTTTGTTTGGTGACATTTTTGGCTGGTTTTGGTGTCAGGGTGATGGTGGCCTGGTAGAATGAGTTTGGGAGTGTTCCTCCCTCTGCTATATTTTGGAAGATTTTGAGAAGGATAGGTGTTAGGTCTTCTCTAAGTGTTTCATAGAATTCACCTGTGAATCCATGTGGTCCTGGGCTTTTGTTTGTTGGAAGATTTTTAATCCCAGTCTCAATATCAGTGCTTCTGATTGGTCTGTTTATATTTTCTATTTCTTCCTGGTTCAGTCTTGGAAGGTTGTGCTTTTCTAAGAATTTGTCCATTTCTTCCAGGTTGTCCATTTTATTGGCATAGAGTTGCTTGTAGTAATCTCTCATGATCCTTTGTATTTCTGCAGTGTCAGTTGTTATTTCTCCTTTTTCATTTCTAATTCTATTGATTTGAGTCTTCTCCCTTTTTTTCTTGATGAGTCTGGCTAATGATTTATCAATTTTGTTTCTCTTCTCAAAGAACCAGCTTTTAGTTTTATTGATCTTTGCTATTGTTTCCTTCATTTCTTTTTCATTTATTTCTGATCTGATCTTTATTTCTTTCCTTCAGCTAACTTTGGGGTTTTTTTGATCTTCTTTCTCTAATTGCCTTAGTTGTAAGGTTAGGTTGTTTGAGATACTTCTTGTTTCTTGAGGTAGGATTGTATTGCTATAAACTTCCCTCTTAGAACTGCTTTTCCTGCATCCCATAGGTTTTGGGTCGTGGGGTTTTCATTGTTATTTATTTCTAGGTATTTTTTGATTTCCTCTTTGATTTCTTCAGTGATCTCTTGGTTTTTCAATAGTGTATTGTTTAGCCTCCATGTGTTTGTATTTTTACAGATTGTTTTCCTCTAATTGATATCTAGTCTCATAGCATTGTCATCAGAAAAGATAGTTGATAAGATTTCAATTTTCTTAAATTTACCAAGGCTTGATTTGTGACCCAAGATATGGTCTATCCTGGAGAATAGTCCATGAAAACTTGAAAAGAAAATATAATCTGTTGTTTTAGATGGAATGTCCTATAAATATCAATTAAGTCCACCTTGCTTAATGTGTCATTTAAAGCTTGTGTTTCCTTATTTATTTTCATTTTGGATGATCTGTCCATTGGTGAAAGTGGGGAGTTAAAGTCCCCTACTTTGATCTTGTTACTGTCAACACTTTAAAACTAAAACTCATCATCTTTTTTATACAAGCCAAAATATTTTATTAAACCAGACTTGTTACTTTGGATCAATATTTAATTTCTATACTTTCATTATTCCCTATTTTTCAAATACTACATATATTTCTAGTTCCTTCTTACCTCCTCCACTTTTCTGCCTCTTTTTAAGGCATTCATCATTTCACACCAAGATGACCAAAATATTTTGTAAACTGATCTCTCAAGAGTCTCCTCCATTTCTACCTCCAAATTAGTTTATATATCATCTATGGCATATATTCTAGAAAAAAAAATCATATCATTGTTTTATATATTTTTTGTGACACTCAATTTGTTAAAGAAAACAATTCAAACACCCTAATTTTGTGTTTAATACTCTACTACCTGGCCCTCAATAATTTAATATAAGAAAGAGAAATTCTACTTTAAAAAGCAAAAACAAGAACAAAACATGGTTCCTGCTAAAGTAGTTATATCCCTCAACTCCATGGAGGTCTTCAGAATAGTCAGAATGACCTATTGTTGAAATAGTAAAGCTATCAAAGAGTTTCAAAGGATATCTACATTGGACAGGAATTTGAATTTGATATTCTCTCTGACCTTTTCCTCACCTTTGATTGTTTGATTCCATTTCTACATCTTTATCTCCCTTGACTCCCCTAGAGAACTTTCTTATCACTCTCAGACTCAGAAACTCCTCATTCTTGAACATGTTCTGTGCCTTGCTGCTTTCATGCATTTACCCTCATTTGGTACCCCTACCAGAAAAACCTTTTGCCCCCACTCTTCACTGTCTAAGCCCTTGGGATAAGAGGAAGGGCCAGTTGCTGTTACATCTCATCCAGTTTATCATCAGAGTTGCTGATCTTGATATCTAGAGAGCTGCCCTCGCATACATCTCACCTCACTGCTGTACAAGAAACAGCACAGCAGTTTCTTGTTCAATGAAACTATGTTCAGTGAAAGGTACAGCTGCCTTCAAACTCTCCCTCCCCCGTGAAACTTTCGTTAACATATTCACCTTCTAAAATCTTGACAGAAAATTCCAACCTTGGGTCTTTCTTAGCAAGGTCATAGGTAAATAATTGGATAAGTGAGAGAGAGAAGTGTAGGGGGTGATATAAGACATGTGATTCTTTTTTATTGATGCCTCCCACCCAAAGGCTATTGACCCTGGTTACTCACTTAGCAGTAATGTCCCTAAATTCATATTCTGATTTTTTTTTCTTTAAGTGTAAAGATCTCACTCAGATACCCCTTAGAGATGGTGAGTTGAACACATGCATTAGGTTCCATTCCTCTGTGAATTATAATTTCACCAAAGGTACAATATAACTCTTTGGAGGATGGCAGAATGGGAAGCAGGTTTGCATGATGAGTGAGTATATATCTGTGTGTATGTGTGGAGGGATAAAATTTACAAAAGAAAGCAAAATCTCAAGTTCCATAGGTAATGACTAAAACTGAAAAGTAAAGAAGTAGCAAAATAGGCATATTATTTAGAGAAACAGAGACAAATACCAACATAATCAATTAAAAGATTAAAGGGAGCAGCTGACCTCTTGGCAGCAGCAAATGTATGTGGGGTACAGAAAATGACTTTTGAATTATATTTATGCATAAGTTTCATGAAAAACAAATACTAAATATAAAGTTAATTATAGAATTAGATATATCATTTTAGAAAATTATAACAAAGTTTGAAAAGCATACACACATAAACACATGCAAAACAGAAGATGTGATTTCTGATTGGGTAACACTGGCCAGCTGGCTGTCTTCTGAAAGCCTGATCATATGGCATAAGTGTTGTCAGTGTATCATGGTTTAAGATTTGACCCTCAGTAGTGTAAATTCAGATATGATTCTTCAGCATGCCAAGAGTAGACACCTCTCTCAATGGCAGATTCAGGCGAAAGAAGTTTATGAAACTGATGTACATAATCAAAATGTTCCTTTTAAAATATTCAGTGATAAGTATAGATTGTGAAGGAGCCAAACATTTGAATCCACATGACCAGCTGCTCTCATCTTATAGCCAGATCTACCCATGAAATTATCTACAGTAAGAATGCCACTTAACTAATATACAACACAAAATGTAGATAGGGTAGGGAATAGATATTACTGCTCTCTGTTCATATGGACAAGTGCTGTCCAAAATAAATATAATGCAATCCACAATGGGAGCCCCATATGTAACTGAAAACTTTCTGGAGGCCATATTAGAAAAATAAGAAGAAACGGATGAAACAAATTTTAATACTATAATTTACTTAACACAATATGTACAAAATATAATTTTAACATGCAATCGACAAAAACATTACTAATAAGTTATTTATGTAGTGTTTGTACCATGTCTTTGGAATTCAATGTGCATTTTACACTTACTGCACATCACAACTTGGACACCCACATTTCATGTGGTCATTAGCAACATATGGCTAATGACCACCAAATAGGATACTGCCAGGCAAGACTCTTGTAAGCATTCAGTAAGAGAATTTAACAGCAGAAGGCTGCTTTTCAAACTTGGACTTAGAGCCTTGGTTGTTAGTTATATAATTTAGATATTTCATTGTCTCAGGCTAAGATAACCAAGTATATGTTATGTCTACAGTAAGCATATACATTTCTGCGGGCAATACAGGCTAAGTCCTTTGACTTAGAGCTGCTTCTTTCTTCTATATAATGCCTGCTTGGATTCAGCCCATGTTTACCTCAACGAATTTTCCTTTTTGTTTTCTAAATAAGCCAGCTGGTCTGGTGGATGACACATTCTTTCTTTAAATATGCTACTCCCTAATTTCTACTTACCTAGAGTTTGCTTCTTTTTAGTGACCTTGAATATCTTTCCTATATTCTACTATGTTTCAGCCTTAGAGGAGAAATTTCCTTTCCCATTATTTTCATATATTTGGAAAATATTTTATTGCAGCCCTCAGGTGCAGGAAATTGAAGTCCATATTGCATGCACATGATGGGTGCATTCTCATACACCTTCCTGCAGATAAGAATGAATAATTTAGCAGGTTAGCAAGCTGAAGAATATATATCATCACAATTCTTATATTTGAAAATATAAATTATATTTTAAATATGCAAATTACACTCGATATATAAAAATCATGCCATAGCAATTACTTTTCATATTTATTAATAAAATGTTATATATTCTTTGGATGTTTCAAATATATTTTATTTATAATCTGTAGAAACTAATGATTGCTTTCTACAAATATTCTAGGAATTCAATTGTTAATATGCAAGACATATATGTTATAAAATATTTTAAATGGATTTATTATCTATACATTTTCCTTATTTTTATGAAATATGTATGAAATCATAACATAAAGAACAAGTGCCATTGGCATTTGTCAGCAGAATGTTTATAGATTAGGAATAAATATACCATAAATGACAGTCATAAATGTACAAGAACCTCCTTTAAAAGATGGCAAACATTTGCAGGAATAAATATGTAAAATTATAAACACAAGTAAAATTTTTTCATTAGACTCCATTTCTCAATTTCTTGTGAGTTGTTTTCTTGGCAAGTTATTTCAGCAGGACCTATTTTCTACATTATATTCGACAAATAATATAGAGATTGTGTAGTGAAAAGATTACTAGTTAGAAGACTGGTCTTAGGAGCTCTCCAACTGCAAATTGGGAAAGACATTTTTTTATCTTATGCAAAATAAGAGATGCTTCTGAGCTCTAACATACAGGAATATATATATATATATATATATATATATATATGACTGGGTTCAGGTGTGAGTACTCCCAAGCAGAGCTTCTTGGCACTAGCTCTTCATTGGACTTGAGGATATGGGGAGGGGTAAGGGTAAGCTGTGACGAAGTGAGAGAGTGGCATGGACATATATACACTACCAAACGTAGGGTGGATAGCTAGTGGGAAGCAGCCCCATGGCACAGGGAGATCAGCTCGGTGCTTTGTGACTACCTAGAGGGGTGGGATAGGGAGGGTGGGAGGGAGGGAGATGCAAGAGGGAAGAGATATGGGAACATATGTATATGTATAACTGATTCACCTTGTTGTAAATCAGAAACTAACACACCATTGTAAAGCAATTATACTCCAATAAAGATGTTTAAAAAAAAAAGTTAATGAAGAAGAAAAAAAAATTAATGAAGATTTTCTAGCCCCACTGAAAGAATGCCCCAATTTCTTGGAGGAATTCAACCTCAAAAGCCTATCCATGAATCTAAGGCTTTCAAGACCTCAGAAAATCAGAAGTCCTGGGTTTGAGTTCTGTTTGTATTATTCAGCATCAGACCCTGGACAAATTGCTTAGCATCCTTGTACCTTCAATGTCCTCTTGTGTAAAACAGTGATAATAACTCCTGCCCTGCCTCTCTTACATGCTTTTTGAGATGTATGTATATATGTATGCATGTATGTGTGTATGTATGCATGTATGTTTGTGTTTGTATGCATGTCGTATAACGCTGCTAAACATAATCAAATGAACAGTATTCATTTATTTTATCCAAATAGAAAAACATTCCTTCTTTTTTACCATCAGCTCTGAGCCAGATGTGATGCTAAGACTTTACTTCCATTGACTTTTTATCCTTATGAGGTAGAATTGCAATTCTCATTTCCCAGATGAAGAAATTGAGAGTTAGAGTTGTTAAATAATTGCCTAAAATTACATTGACAGTAAATGGCAGAGTAGGGATTTGAAAATGGGAGTCTAGTCTAACTTCAAAGTCCTATTTTTTAAAGACATTTTCTTACTTCTTTAAGTACTCTTGCACTGATTTCAAAAAGCAATTACTCAGTTCAACAATGAGCTAGTTTTGTCTAAAATAATTCTGAAACTGTCATAATAATTTAGGGTTTGGGCTGGTAATAGGTAATGCGAAAAAATATACTATTACTCAGGATTCTGTGACCCCTTTTATCCTGGGTATCCTTTAACTTCTTTGACTGCCTGTTTCATTTATGAATCTATGAGCTTCTGTTATGTCATCTGCTAAATTATATAATGGGATTAGAATCCCTCCTTTGGTCCTTTGCTGATGTAAACATCTCTGTCTTTTCCCTTGGTTGGTTTAGGTTCCTATATTACTCCCTTCTAGCAGTAAGTATTTTCTGAATTTAAGCTCTGACATTATTTTCATATTTCTTGTTTCTCTAACCTTGTGTCTACTCTTTCTTCCTCCAAATCCACTCCAATCCAGTATCTTCATCTCTCATCTGTATAGTAACAATACCTACATCTTTGTGCTACACCATCCTAAAATGACATTCTAAGGTCTCTGTCTTGTAAAATCCCTAATTGTTGTTCTATAAGCGTTTCTACAGTTAATGACTCCACACCTCCATGCCATTATTCTTAGCTTGCATTCTGCCTTCCCTCTCTTCCACTGTACTTGAAATTGCTCTTCATGTTCAACAACAGCCTATGAAATGCTAAATCCAATTGGTTTTCTCCTCTTTCAGTTTACTTAACTTTTTAGTGGGAATTAGCACTGTTAATCTCCCTTTCCTTTTTAGAAATCTCTACTCTTTTTTTTAACATCCTATTGGAGTATAATTGCTTTACAATGGTGTGTTAGTTTCTGCTTTATAACAAAGTGAATCAGTTATACATATACAAATATCCCCATATCTCCTCCCTCTTGTGTCTCCCTCCCATCCTCCCGATCCCACCCCTCTAGGTGGTCACAAAGCACCGAGCTGATCTCCCTGTACTATGCGGCTGCTTCCCACTAGCTATCTATTTTACATTTGATAGTGTATATATGTCCATGCCACTCTCTCACTTCGTCCCAGCTTACACTTCTCCCTCCCCGTGTCCTCAAGTCCATTGTCTATGCCTGCATCTTTATTCCTGCCCTGCCCCTAGGTTCTTCAGAACCTTCTTTTTTTCTTTTTAGATTCCATATATATGTGTTAGCATATGGTATTTGTTTTTCTCTTTCTGACTTACTTCACTCTGTATGACAGACTCTAGGTCGATCCACCTCACTACAAATAACTCAATTTTGTTTCTTTTTATGGCTGAGTAATATTCCATTGTATATATGTGCCCATCTTCTTTATCCATTCATCTGTCGATGGACACTTAGGTTGCTTCCATGTACTGGCTATTGTAAATAGTGCTGCAATGAACATTGTGATACATGACTCTTTTTTGTGTTTTTTGTGTTTTTTTTGTTTTTTTTTTTTTTTTGCGATACCCGGGCCTCTCGCTATTGTGGCCTCTCCCATTGCAGAGCACAGGCTCCGGACGCGCAGGCTCAGCAGCCATGGCTCACGGGCCCAGCCGCTCCGCGGCATGTGGGGGCCTTTAATTTACATTCCCACCAACAGTGCAAGGGGGTTTCCTTTTCTCCACACCCTCTCCAGCATCTATTGTTTGTAGATTTTTTGATGATGGCCATTCTGATTGGTGTGAGGTGATACCTCATTGTAGTTTTGATTTGCACTTCTCTAATGATTAGTTATGTTGAGCATTCTTTTATGTGTTTGTTGGCAATCTGTATATCTTCTTCGGAGAAATGTCTATTTAGGTCTTCTGCCCATTTTTTGATTGGGTTGTTTGTTTTTTTTAATATTGAGCTACATGAACTGCTTGTAAATTTTGGAAATTAATCCTTTGTCAGTTGCCTCATTTGCAACTATTTCCTCCCATTCTGAGGGTTGTTTTTTCATCTTGTTTATGTTTTCCTTTGCTGTGCAAAAGCTTTTAACTTTTGTTAGGTCTCATTTGCTTATTTTTGTTTTTAGAAGTCTCTACTCTTTTGACTCTTGCAATTTCCTAAATCTCCTCCTAAATGTCTCACTATCTTCATTGAGCTTTTCTATAACCTTCATTGAGCTCTCAGTTCCTACTTGCTCCTTCAAATAAAGGAGAAAGGAAGGCAAGGGGATACCTATGTCTGTATATTGTCCCTTGTGGAAGTAAGCAAAGACCACCTGAGAACGTGCATAAACTCTTAATTCAGAGCTTATCTCAAGAAAATCAGCCGCCATCACTTGTGTCTGACAGAGACTCAAAGGCAGGCAGGGGAATAGGAAAGCTTTATAGTGAGGAAAAAAAGAACCCTTCAAGTATGCCCTGATTACAGGATGTTAGCACAGATAACCTGGAGGTGGACTAACTAGAAATCCAGCATCCTATGTCATGAGTTTAGGGAGCATATTTGGCTTTCTCTGGTTGATCTTGAGTTGGAAGCAAGGATAAGGGGATAAAAATTTGGGAAGCTGGCAGTCATGGCCCAAGTACTGACTAGTTTAGGCCAATTACTGCAGAGGATGTGGTTTGGATTCCCAGAATGGTGGCTACGAGATTGTGGTCAAAGTTCTATTTTTATGTACAGTCTGACCATTGTTCCATTGTCTCTCACTCTAAACTCCTAAAAGAGGCTATTTTAAGAAACTAGCTCCTACTTCTGGTCCTGGTTTTCTACCACAGACCATATGTCTACTACTGTGTACTCGTTTATGTCTGACTTGACTTCTTTCACTCAGCGTTTTTTGACATTGATTTATTTTTTGTGTATATCAGTAGTTCTTACCTTGTTATTGCAAAATTTGCTAAATAGATTTCATTTGTATTAATATAACGCACTTTGTTAACTATTCTGATGGAAATTTGGCTTATTTCCATTTTTCCCATTGGATAAAACTGCTATGGACATTCCTTTAACTCTTTGTGTGTATATATGTCCTCATTTCTCTTAGATATATACCTAGGAATAGAATTACTAGTTCATGGAATAGGTGTATGGTTAAGAAGATAAGAAACTGTCAAAGAGTTTTTGCAAAATAGCTGTACCATGTCACATTCCAGCAAGCAATATATGAGAATTTCCATAGCTCTACATCATCACTAACTCTTGGTATTGTCTATCTATAACCATTGTGATGGGTGTGAAGTGGTATCTAGTTGTGGCTTTAATTTATATTTCTCTGTTGACTAATGATGTTGGATACCTTCTACATGTATTTAGTGACCATTCCTATATCTTCTAAGTGTGTGTTTATTTGTTCTGCCTAGTTTCTAATGGGTTGTCTTTTTTATGATTTATTTATAGGTTTACTTTATATATCCTAGATACAAATATTTTGTCTTCAAAGTTATTTTTGACCAATATCTCTTCTAGATCTACAACTACTTTAAAATATTTTGTTTTAAGCTAAGGAATATTTAAACAAACAAAAATTCATTAAGAATAATATTATAAACATCCACAATTGATTTTCTCACCACACTAAGATATGACAACCATTCATCTTAGAAAATAAAATATTACAAATACAGTCCAATTACTCTATTATACCATTTCCTGGTTGCATTCTCTTTTAGCACCTTCAGGAAAACAAGTGGAAAGTATCTTGATGTTGGTATTTACCATTCCCTGTGTTTATTTATACTTCTTTCATACATATATATATAAATAATATATAACATATAATATAACATTTTTTCTATATTTTAAAACCTGATATATTGGTATCATGTTATATGCATTTTTAAATAAATGGCTCTTTTTGTTTAAATACTATTATTGAGATTCAACTATACTGGCGTTTAACCTATAAATCAAGGCACTATACAAGCACCGTCTGATGCAAATTTGTGTATGCGTTTTGCCTTCTTTGTAGAGGCAAGATTTCTTGTAAGTTTGGTGTCTGGTAGTTTTCATTTGATGAAGTTGTAATCGTTATTAAAAATAATCGTTTCTTGTTTGCTTCCTGATGGGAGGGACTGATGCCTGTGTTCTGGTGGTGGAAACTCTTAAAGGAAAACATAGGTAGAACATTCTTTGACACAAATCACAGCAAAATCCTTTTTGACCCACCTCCTAGAGTAATGTAAATAAAAGCAAAAATAAATAAATGGGACCTAATTAAACTTAAAAGCTTTTGCACGGCAAAGGAATCTTTTCTTGTTTGCTTCCTGATGGGAGGGACTGGTGCCTGTGCTCTGGTGGTGGAAACTCTTAAAGGAAAACATAGGTAGAACATTCTTTGACATAAATCACAGCAAAATCCTTTTTGACCCACCTCCTAGAGTAATGTAAATAAAAGCAAAAATAAATAAATGGGACCTAATTAAACTTAAAAGCTTTTGCACGGCAAAGGAAACCATAAACAAGATGACTCAGAATGGGAGAAAATATTTGCAAACAAAGCAACTGACAAAGGATTAATCTCCAAAATATACAAGCAGCTCATGCAGCTCAATATCAAAAAAATAACCCAATCCAGAAATGCAATGAAGACCTAAATAAACATTTCTTCAAAGAAGACATACAGATGGCCAACAAACATATGAAAAGATGCTCGATATCACTAATCATTAGAGAAATGCAAATCAAAACCACAATGAGGCATCACCTCACACTGGTCAGAATGGTCAGCATGAAAAAATCTATAAACAATAAATGCTGTTTATTTAGAGAGGATGTGGAGAAAAGGGAACCCTCCTGCACTGCTGGTGGGAATGTAAATTGATACAGCCACTATGGAGAACAGTATGGAGGTTCCTTAAAAAACTAAAACTAGAACTACCATGACCCAGAAATCCCACTACTGGGCATATACCCTGAGAAAACCATAATTCAAAAATAGTCATGTACCAAAATGTTCATTGCAGCTCTATTTACAATAGCCAGGACATGGAAGCAGCCTAAATATCTATCGACAGATGAATGGATAAAGAAGATGTTGTACATATATACAATGGAATATTACTCAGCCATAAAAAGGAACAAAACTGAGTCATTTGTAGTGATGTGGATGGACCTAATGTCTGTCATACAGAGTGAAGTAAGTCAGAAAGAGAAAAACAAATACCATATATCAATGCATATATATGGAATCTAGAAAAAACGGTACTTATGAACCTAGTGGCAGGTCAGGAACAGAGACACAGAAGTAAGGAACAGACTTGTGGACACTGAGGGGGAAAGGGAGGCTGGGACGATTTGAGAGAGTAGTATTGACATATATACATTACCATGTGTAAAATAGATAACTAGTGGGAAGCTGCTGTATAGCACAGGGAGATCAGCTTGGTGTTTTGTGACGACCTAGTGGGGTGGGATGGGGAGGGTAGGAGGGAGGCTCAAGAGGGAGGGGATATGTATATACATATAGCTGATTCACTTTGTTGTACTGCAGAAACTAACACAACATTGTAAAGCAATTATAATCCAGTAAAGATGTTAAAAAATTTATCATTTCTTGGATTTCATGCATTTCTTGGATTTTTTGTTTATGTAGGAGGTGTCTCTGTTTGTGTTACCATGTTGTAGCACAGACCAGAACCTTCAGTTATCCTTAAATTACAGTTAAGTCATGAGCACTAGATTCATGAAACTGGAAACTATCTCACATCTGACTGAATAAATGGAATTATTTTGTAGTTGTACCTTAAAAATCCCCACATAATTAAGTGCTAGGGAAATAGAATCTGCAATGAAGGAGCAATTTAATTATCCATTAGTGTGTGATTGCTGGTCTGTCCTGAGTTCCAGAACCAATTATAGTCAATTGTCAACTTGTCATTTACTCTTGATGATGTAAAATTAATGAGACTATCCTTCACCAATCTTGTCCTTCCCTATTTTTCCCATTTCACTAAATGACACCACCAAATTCCCACTTGTTTAATTGAAAACCTTACAATTCATCATTGATTTCTCTCATTACATCTATTTCTATATCTAATCAATTAACAAGTCCTGACAGTTCTACCTCCGAAACATATCCCAAAATGGACCACTTTTTCTCAACTTCATTGTCACCATCTGGTCTATACTATCTTCATCTCTCTGATGGATTACTTCAGTAGTCTCTTAACTTATCTCCATGTGTCTACTCTACAATTATTTTCTATAAATGGCAGCAATAACAATCTCTTTTAAATAAAATAAATCGTTTTTCTCTTTTGCTTAAAGTCTTCTAAATTACATATCAAAGCTATAAGGTCCTAAAAATAAGAATTTTTGCCTATTTCTATAATATTATCTTGTACTCCTCATCTCAATGCTTCAATGTCCAACAAAGCTTGTATTCTTTCTTTTTCTCAATCACTTTAAGGTTGTTTCTGTTTCAAGATCTTTGTTCTTGCCTTTCTTTGCATAGAGAGCTCTTCTTCCAGATCTTCTCATAGATGCTTCTTTTTTGCCAACCATGTTCAAACTCATTTGTTACTTCCTCAAAAAAGACATTCTTTATATTCTCTTTTAAAACAACATGTTCTCAACCCAATTTTCTACTACAGCAGCCTCTTTTATTGTCTTCATGGATTTTCACTATCTGGAACTGAGCTGTTTATTTGTTAGTTATCCTCATTTTGCCTATTGTGTTTCCACTGGAATCTAGAATCTACTAGAGCAGTAACTTTATTTTATTATCACCCTATCTCTTGTGTCTAGAAGTGTACCTGGGAGTTAATTAAACCACATACAAGTTTAGATGGAATTTTGGTTGTTTTGAGTGTGTGTTTTTTGTTGTTTCTTAGATAAAACCCTTTAACCAGGCAATTTTTCTTGATTTTAGTAGAGAGCAAGAACTAGATCGAGTTATATCCAAGTTTCTTTTTGGAATCTCATTACAAACAAAACAAAACAACAATTCTTTCTACTTGCCTCTCTCAAGACTCCACACCCATGTTCTTGGTACAAATGGGCTGGAGGAGTGGTTGTGGGTTCTGTAATGACATACTTTCAATACTTATTTAAGTTTTTTGAGATGATCAATAAAGTCTCAATTGAAGTTATACAAAAAAAATCACATTAACAACAAAGCCATAAATTTCTGACTTAAGATTGGTAAGGTATATATTGTGGTCATGCAAAATAAATAATAAATCAATACTGAGAAACATGATAGCAGAAGACAAATAAAAGAGTCCTATTTCTGATGGAAAACTGAATAATGTAAGTCTGATACATCTTCAAAATTTCTTTTAGGTTTAGTGTAATCTCATAAAACTATCAATGGACATTTAAAATAATTTGATCAAAAGATTTAAACTTTTTATTTAGAAGAATTAATAGGATGAGTCCAATATTATAACAAAAGTCAAAAGGGGAAACTCATTATATAATTGGAAAATGTGAATCACTCATACAAATAAAAAATAAAGCACTAAGGTATCAAAGAAAAAAATGATAAAATTACAAAAGAGGAAATAGTAATAGCTAATAAATATATTAAAATATTAAACCTAATAAAATTAAATACTAATGAAAAGTTAGGTTATCAAATGATCATATTAGTTAGGATTTTGAGTATTAATATAAATTATCACTTTTCCATGATGATTCTTTTATGTCTAAACTATAGATTTTTTACTTTTTGAAATATACACCTAAGAACAAATGTACTGGGTCATAAGTAAGGTGACTCTACTTTCTGCTTTCTTGGAACAGACTTGGTTTAAGTTTATTGTCTCAGAGTAAACATAAATGGCATCCTCTTTCACTCTCCAAATTGTACATTCACCCTAATCATAGGTTATGTGTATATTTAAATGATTAACTATTTCCAAGCTCTCTTCAGAATGACTGCATCAGTCTACACTCTTTTCAGCACTGTCAGAATTTCTATATACCAACATCATTGCCAGCACAAGGCAATACATAGATTTCTAATTTTTCTGGCCAAATCAATATAAAGGAGGGCTCACTGTGGTTTTAATTTGTATTTCTGTGATTATTAATAAGTTTGAGTACATCTTGTTTTGCTTGTTAGCTTCATAGATTTCCTGTTTTATAAATTGCCCATTTATATTATCCACCATCTTTTTACATGTGTTTTGCAATATTCCTAGTTGATTTTCATAATTGGAAATAAAACTTCTAAGAAGCAGCTGAACATTAGGACCATAAGAGTACTTAAGTCAATTTTAAAAATATTGGTTTGCTAATAGAATTCTACTGTAGCTTTTTTTAAAAAAAAAAAATTCAGTAAATGATTGTTGGTTCTCAAGTATGACCTATATTCACCTCCTACCTGATATTAATTTTTATCCTTTTTTCATATATGCATATATTTTATTTTAGTGCACCAGAAAACTTCCTTCTTACCTGGTTCCATTATCCTTTTGGCATTTCATTTGAAGTTAGGGAACACAACAAATAAGGAAATGGGAAAGATAGCTACAGCCTTTTCTTAGAATAGACAGACTAATTCTGGACATGGCATAAGTGACAGAACTATCTGTATCTAGCTGGGTTTGGTCATCTATTGGATGTCCTTGTTAAAGTCAGCTCCTCACAAGAGATTTGAGTTAACCTCTAAGAAATGAAGTGTAAGACTCTAAGATAGTAATTTAAAAAATAAGGTTCCATAAATTTTGTATGGTTACCAAAACAAAGGGTATTTCTTGTCCTTATATTTCTTTAAGTGTTAATTATAAAAATCACCATACAAACTATTTTTAATCTCTCAACTCGGACAATCAGAACCTTCCAGTTTCCTAAGTCTTTTCCAAGAGATGTTACTTTTTTGAGAAGATGCATTCATTTTTTCAGGGGTTAATTTAAGTTTAGCACACAAAGCATTTAAATATCTTTTGTACTGAAAGCAATCCTATACTTCAAATTCAAAAAAGCACTTCTAAATGAGTTATCATTAGCATATTTGACCATTAGGATTATATTTAATAGATGTAAATGAGAAATTGGCATAAATAACTATATGTAACCTTTCTTCATTTGACCATCAACTGGAGAAATACCTACTTATTCTATTTTTCATTATGTCACATCTTGATAATGATTTTTACCTTTGCATTAAAAAAAATCTTAACAGACTGTTGCATGGTCAGTTTATAAGTTTAGCCATCTTAATGACTTATTAATATTACTTCACTGTGGGCTAGATTTATTGCTGAGCAATCAGTCTTCAGTATGACCTCAAATTCCAAACCAAGCATGTTATGCTCAGTTTGGTAGGGCAATTTCAACACTGTTGGTATGGATACTAAATTTTTGTCCATCTCACTCTGTGTCCTGGGTCAGTTCATTAAATTTTCCGGTGGATGAGTATCTTCCTCTATAAAGTTGATACTCTACTTGTCAAAAATGGAGGAAGAAACAGCTAATTAAAAATATGAAAGGCCTTTTAATGCTAACAAGTATAAAATAAATGGTAAGTTGAACAGTTAAACTTTAATGTTTGTACTACATGACTATCAAATATAATTAGTTATAATATTAATTTTACATTTTACCCAAAAATATTTGTAATTTGATTATACAAGGCAAATAATAGGGATAAAATTTTGATTCAGGATATAAACCAGGTTATTTTTAACTTTAGCCAGGAATAAAAAGGGAAGGAGGATAGTTGATGAAAACAACTTTGGAGGAACAATTCAAGATATAAGATGTAATTCATTAGGCTAATGACAAAAATTATGAGCATATGAAGTATGAGTTTTTGACGTCTTTTAAAAACCCAGATGAAATTCATATAGTTGGTTGCTTAACCAATTTACACTTTCTCTAAAATAATCAGATTTTGGTTCCTGTTGCAATCTCTTCTTCATTTAAAATATACCCACTACTTCCAACCCCCAGCTCCAAGTTTAGTTCAGACTGGTCTAAGAGTACATGTAAGAGCTGGTAAAAGTAATGAGTTCAGGAACTCTAAAAAGTTCCCTTTACTTTCAGCTGTCTCAAGATATCATGGTGTATAGTTGTGAATCTTTAAACAATTACAGATATTTGCCATGATGAGAGATGCTAGCTAGAAGCTGAAAACTATGCATGGGAAGAATGATGCAGCACAGGCAAAGCAATGAGTTGGAGGCACAAACATTGGAGTTAAGCCAAGCATGAATTTGCTCTACCTTTGGCTTTCCAGTTAGATGAATCAGTATTATACTTACTGTTTAAAATAAAGCCCCTATGCATGTATGTACAGGTTGTATATATTCTACAAAACCCCAGTGGGTGCTATTCACATAGAACTCAATTTGTTCCTGGTTTGTTTAACATGATGGTCCTGAAGCAGTTATTTTACCTCAGGGAAAAAAAGCATCCTAAAGTATGCAATGATTAATGATCAACTTACAGATAAGGCTCTTTACAATGTTTAACATGACTAAATGTTTAATATTGCTAAAAGATTAGGACTGTGGATAATGGTGAGATTAGCAAAAGTTTAAGTAATAACCATAATATAATTATTAACATAATTATATTCAGCTTGAAGTAAGCTTTTTGCTGAGTAGCTTCTATACACAAAACAATATACTAGATGATGCAAAGGATACAAAACAGGAAATATAGTTCTTGCCATCAGGGATTTTACATCATTTATAAAAACATACCACAACAAAAATAGCCAAGCTCTTGGTAGGAGACTCAAAAAAGTGATAAATCATACTAATTTCGTGTAGAAACAGCTTGACCAGAGAGGTGAGACTTAATTGTGTCTTGAAGAACAGAGCTTGATAGATTTTGATAGATATAAATATAGCAGTGGTATTTTGCAAGCAAAGAGATAAAAATGCAAAAACCAAAAACAAAACAAACAAGCAAATACACACACACACACACACACACACACACACACACACACACACACACACACCACCCAGCAAATTCTACAGATTAAAAGTATGCTAAGTTATGTGAAAAAATCATTAGAAAGTGTCAACAAATTTGAGGTACCAGGAGAAAAAATTCAGTGAATTGGAATATAAATCAATAGAAAATATGTATTCTGAAGAGAAAGAAAAGAGATTAAAGAAAAATAAAATACTTAGAGAGCCATAAGACAACATCAGCATTGCAATATACATATAATGGGAGTCTGAGAAATAGGAGGGAACAATAGGTAAATTTAAAAAAAAATAATGGCTAGAACTTCCTAAATGTAGTAAGAAAAATCACTAATCCATAGATCCAGATAGGATAAACACAAAGTAATCCACATCTAGGTACATCACAGTCAAACTGTTAAACACCAAAGCAAAGGAAAAATCTTGAAAGATGAAAGAGAAAACACATCACTTAGTGGGGAACAATAATGCAAGTAAAAGCTGATTGCTCATAATAACAATGGAGACCGGAAGTCAGAGGGATGACAAATTCAAACTGTGTATGGTGGAGGAAGGAAGGGGGGAAACACTGTTAATTAGAAATTCTATATCTAGAAAAACTGTATTTCAAACCTAAAGGTGAAAAATAGGCAGTTTCAGATGAACAAAGCTTGAGAGATGCATTGCTAGCCAATTTACCTTACTAAATACTAAAAGAGGAATATTACTCAGCCATAAAAAAGAACGAAATAATCCCATTTGCAGCAACATGGGTGAATCTAGAGATTGTCATACTGAGTGAAATAAGTCAGATAGAGAAAGACAAATATCATATGATCTCACTTATATGTGGAATCTAAAAAAAATCATACAAATGAACTGATTTACAAAACAGAAATAGAGTCACAGATGTAGAAAACAAACTTATGGTTACCAGAGGGGAAAGAGGTGGGGTGGGGGGAGGGAGGGATAAACTGGGAGACTGGGATTGACATATACACACTACTATATATAACATAGATAACTAATAAGGACCTACTGTATAGCATAGAGAACTCGTCTCAATACTCTGCAATGACCTATACGAGAAAAGAATCTTAAAAAGAGTGGATATATGTATATTTATAACTGATACACTTTGCTGTACAGCAGAAACTAACACAACATTGAAAATCATCTATACTCTAATAAATTTTTTTTTAAAAAAGAAGTCCTTCAAGTGAAATGGCATGAAATATAAGTCAAATCCACAGGAGTATATGGGAGTAATAACAACTTTATATTCTTGAGTTTATAAGATAGAGATACATGACAGTAATAGCAAAAAGGAGGGAAGAGAAAAAAGCTGTATTTAAGCAGTTTCTACATTGTCCTAAAATTAAATTAGTATTAATCTGAAGTAGATTGTGATAACTTAGCTGCATATAATCTGCAGAGAAATCTCTAAGAGAATACAAGAAATATAGTGAAAAAATCAACAGAAATTTTAAAATGGTTTGATAAATTCTCCAATAAAAAGTAGACAATTCCAAATTTCAAAAAGACTAATTTTGATTCCTGTAGTTTGTTTGCTGCCTTCCTTTCTAATCATTGGCTATTTCATTGCATAAAAGGAGTATTAGTAAGTTAAAGAAAGAGGGTGAATAATCATGGTGATGGCCATTTTAAAGGTGAATCTAGAATCTCTAAATTTAGTATAATCCGGAATAATAGGATTTCTCTCACTGCTGTAGTGACAGGATACAAACTTCTGTAAGGACCTGCGTCAGTCATTGAACAAATGATTTGACCATATCACACTTTTTCTCTTGCCTACTTATTACACACAGTATGATGGACCTCTCTACTTACTGAGTAAATTTGAATATCATGTGTGTGCAAGAACAAATTAATGCTTATGTTTTCTCAGTCCATTTCAGATGAATGTGGTGTGGAGTGGTCAGAAGAGATCTCACTGTCCCTCTGTTCAATGAGTTCTGTTAAATGATCCCTGTAAGAGACACCCTTCATTCCTGGCTCACAAAAATTGAGTTCTGAATAGCATTGTTTTTTGTATGGAATTCAACAGATGGTACCAAATGGGCAATATTTTAAACTACTTCCCAAGAGTAGGTCTTCAGCTGAGCCTTCCTATCACCCTCATTCTCATCGAGTTTAACCGTGTGTTCATTCCTGTCAGCACTGTCATGTGAGCAGTACTCACGTTTCCCTAGAAGAAGATGTAATTATGCACGTTAGCAAATATAAAGTTTAAGTATGAGTTTCATAATGTCTGCTTTTATGCTTGTATTATCTTCAGTGTCTTATTTTTAAATGACTGTGTTCCGTTTTAAGTTCCAAATGGTGACTATTTATCTTTTTGTAATTCAGTTCACCAAGGAATAAATTATAGGTAGTGATTTTGTCTTAGCTATCAACAGATCTTTGACAGACACTCTCTTCTTTGTTGTCAGCATGAAACATTCTGTTCTGGAACAGAAGAAAAAACATTCTTCACACAGTGCTTATGAGTCTCTGAAGTCTTTATTGGTACTCAGCACACCTTCACACCCTCATGGTAAGAAAAAGTAGATTTATATTAGAAACTGTATTGAAAAATGTCTACTTCAAATGCATTCAAGGACCTTCCAGTTGTTTTATTGCAATTCCATAGTACCTTCATGTCACTGAAATAACTTGGGCTAAGCAAGCTGGACACTTTTCTAAATTTGTGGGAGGCTACCTTGAAAAAGATGATGGGGAAATAAATAAGCTATATTCTGCTGTTGTTATTCATGTTAGAGCTTTCTAGTAGTAAGTTACTACTAAATAGATGTAAATATTGGAGTCGCAATAAAAGATGAGTACCTACCATATATTTGTAACCTGTAATTCCACACTTGTAATTCAAGTACAAGGTCAATACAACCAAATACATAAATATTCACATTTTCTACATAAAATATATGTAAAAAAATTTTAGTAAATAAACTTTTGGTGCCATCTTAAAGAAATAAGGTCTTACCCTATATTTAAATAATGGTAAAGCTAAAAGCTACTTCCAACAAGAAATGCTGATTTGAAAACTTATAGAAGATATTAACTTTATATTAAAGATGAATAATCAAAAGTAGTTAATTATTTTCAAATGGATCACGCATTGCCATACCTGAGTTCTGAGTCCCTTCCTCTTTCTTCTATTGATTATTATCTCTGAAAAAAATAGCTGTAGCAGGCTTTACCTATGTATATGTTCATATTTCTTACTAAACTACCTGCCTGCATGAGAATGAATGCTCTAAAATAAGCATAGATACAGTCTCAAGCACCCATGACCAAACATATACATAACTAGTCTATAGCACATACTGCAGGCACCATACTTTTAAAAAATAAATTCAGTTTTATTTGCTCATTACAACAGATATAGCTCTCTGCAACAGTTGGGAGGTTACAGTGGAAATGACTTAAGGGGTTGCTGGCTGTAGATCTGAGCAATGAAGTTTGGATGATCTGAATCTTTTGTGTTTGGTAAATGAAAAGGGGACTTTATATTGTGATTTAATACTAGCTGAATCATTCCACCTTAATTTGCCACAAAAGTTTCTTTTGCTTAAAGGGAATAATATAATAACCATATCTGGCTGAGGATGTCTGGTGACCTCTTTTCATTTTGTCCCTTGGAAGAGAGAAAAAAAATATTAGGCCAGGATTATGTCCAACTGTAAAGTAGGGAAAGATTGTTCTTGGTGTCCTGTTCCACTTGTTCCTAGATCAACCTCTTAATCTTTTACTGGCCTCTTCTCATGCCAGTGTGCTGGATCAAGGTGAAAGTTCAGTAAAAGGAACCAGAAATAATGCCAGGATAAAGAAAACAGGGCATAGTTGGTCATTTAAGTGTTTAGGAAGTAATGCTGAGGCCATAGAGAAATGAGAAAATTATCAGAAACTCATTCCAAGTTATAATAATAGCAAATGCTTCCCTACAGCTTATTACTTGTCAGGCAGCATGTCAACTGCTTTACGTATTTTCATTTATTTTATACTCATGACTACCCTATGATAAGGATTATTTTTATCTCCATTATATAAGTGAGGGAAGTAGCAGAGCAGTTAAACAACTCATGAACAAGGTAATGGGAGAATTAGAACTTGAACCCAGACAGGCTGGCATCAGAGCCTTTGGGCTTACCCACTACATCATGTTGCCTCCCACACCAAGAGGTTTGGTCTATAACAAGATATCAGACAGGGCTTCCCTGGTGGCGCAGTGGTTGGGAGTCCGCCTGCCGATGCAGGGGGCGCGGGTTCGTGCCCCGGTCCGGGAGGATCCCACGTGCCGCGGAGCGGCTGGGCCCGTGGGCCGTGGCTGCTGAGCCTGCGCGTCCGGAGCCTGTGCTCCGGCAGCGGTGAGAGGCCCGCGTACAGCAAAAAAAAAAAAAAAAAAGATATCAGACAAATAATCAGTAACAAGGAGGCTGAAAAATCAAATCTGTAGGATTGAGGACATAAATAGAAGGAAAACATAGAATTGTGCAAGCATAGTGCCTGCCATAAAGTTAACACTGATTATCTATTGAGTCAATAGTGAATGAAAAAATAATCATCTAGGGAGGATCCACTTGTATGTCTGGAGACCAGGGTGTAGGGTGGGACAGAGAAGCTGCTTTCAGCAGTCCTTTCCATTTACATCCATTCATGTTCCTCCTATAGTCTAGAACCTCCAACCCTCTAGATATTTCTTTGGAGTCTCTAGATGTCCAATACTTTCCTATCATTCCTTGCTCTTCAAAAACTCAGTCAACAAGTGTTTGCTGCACCACTGCATGTGCCAGGCCTTGCTTTGCTCTGCATGATGACAATAGTGTTTGAACAAGACAGAATCCTGCTCTTGCTCTTCTTTCAGAGTGATCGAAAGGAAGGAAGGAAGGAGGGAAGGAAGGAAAGAAAGAAAGGAAGGAAGGAAGGAAAGAAAGAAAGAAAGAAAGGAAGGAAGGAAGGAAGAAAGAAAGAGGGAAGGAAGGAGGAAAGGAGGGAGAAAGGAAGGAAAAAGATTAAACTTTTCACATATTAGAAAAATTCTGGGAATGAGGTAAGTTCAGGTGACAGAGAGTAATGGAGAGTTGGGAGACTGACTTAGGCAGGGTGGTTTAAGAAAGCCTTTCTGAAAAGGTGAAATTGAACTTGCGTGTTGATTTTCAGAGACAGCCATGTAAAGATCTTGAAGAAAAGTTTTCCAAAAGAAAGAAACACCACGTGCAGTGGCCCATTATACTGAGCAATATTTTTAGGCTTCCTAGCATAATTTGAAGTCTCTTGCTCTGATGGTGAATTTCAGACTGGTAAGTTCAGCTTTCTTAAAAAGTAACCCAGAAAACTGGCTTTTCCCACCTCCTTTGCATCCAAACACAAGCAGGTGACCAAGGCTCCACCAACCCAACTGAAGGCACCTGCACAGGAGGATTTGGTTCAGAAGTGCAAAGATAAGGCAACAGGCTGTGCCCAGGATCTTCATTTTGCAGCAAGGCTTGTGCCTGAGTTGTCCAGTTTCAAGGACAATGTTAGTTACCACGTGGAGTTCCTGCTTTAAAAGTGTATTGGCTGCAGCAGCAGCTAGAGGATTGTCCAATTTCTGACAGCAGTGCAAATGGCAACATCAGTTTTGGTTTCCTCATTATATCAGTTCTCTGGAACGGTTTTTTGGATTATTTTTCAAAGCTTAGATTCACTCCTATATCTACAACTCTAACAGTCTGTGAGCCCAATATCGTTTTCTGTTTAATTAACCAGAATCGGATTCCACAGCTTATTATTCATAACCCCCCCATGGTAAATGTTGGACTTGGTTTAGGAACAAAATGAATGACAGTGAGGCTTCTGGTTTCTCTTTAGCTAGAGTATCCTACCTAGTTCTGCTTTTTTCCTATAATTATTCATGATATGAATTTCCTTTCCTTTCCACTAATTCCTTCAAGGCTCTTATTTTCGAAGTGAAATTCAGATAATGGTAAGGAAACAAAATGTAGAGACCTCCTACAGGTTTTTACATTTTCCCATAACACCTCCGTTACAAATCTAATATAAAAAACCTGCAGTTCCTTCTGTATTAGTCTCTCTTAGCCTCATTGTGCCCTAAATTGTAACTTTTATTCACATTTCCATCTTAAGTGGACAGAAAATGGATTCATAAATGTCCCTTTCTCTTCTGTACACCCTAAGTTACCCAGGGTCTGCAGTGGAGGCTAGAGGGCAGCACTCAGCTGGTGGCCCCTTATATACCTGCCTAGAACTTCCTTTCCTAAAGTCCAGCATTCTTAGTAAAATGTTTCTAGCCACACTAGAAAACATGAAGTTCTTAGGCAAAGCAGAGCCAGAGAATATTCTTAACTCCCAACACCTGGAGAAACATGCAGGTATGGCCTATTAGCCAGGATGACTTATTACCATAAATTTCACCCCTTTTGGAGAAATGGGGATTTCACACATCTGAGCCCTTGAACTCACAAAGAGTGATCAAAAATGCCTCATTCCCACAGACATCACCCCAACCCCAGAAATGTTTGGTTTAATTGTTACTCAAAAAGTTTAGTAAAATTTATTGTGTCTGTTTGCTTGAACTACTTGCTGTTGATGTCTAATTACCATAGAGGAAAATGACAACTATTTTTAGAAATACATATTCAGAATTAATTTTGTTGAAATTTTTCTTGGAATGCAACTCCAAATGCAGTTCATGTTGCTTATCTAGTGAAGCCATAGACTCAAATGTTTAAAAATAGTTTGATAAACAATTATTTTTGGACTGTGTCAGGGACAGAATGTAGACAGAGATAGTTATTGGCTTTTACAGAATGCTTTAACCCGTGATTTTCAAACTTTTGGCTGTGAAACCCCTTAGGTTTCACAAATCAGTATAGGCAAAACTTTAAGCATATATACATATACATAACATATACATATTTATAAAAATAAAAATTGTCACAAATTCATTCTTATCCTCAAAAAGCAGAATTTGATTTGATATATTCTATTATTTTCATTTCTGAAAAAATGGTCATTCCCTATTTAATTAATTCAAAACCCAGTAGTGGAGTCTTGCCCTGTAATCTGAAAAACACTATTTTAAAGTCAGGTTCTGTTACAGTGTGGGTTACATCTATTTTCACACCGGCCAAGGAAACAAATCTGGTGAGTGTGATTGCTATGGGAAGGACAATTTCTTCCAAGTTTTAAACAATCAACTTGCAAACAACTTTCACAACTCAGTTTATTCATAACTTGTGGTCTGGCTCTATTTTCTTCAAAATGCCCTTGTTTTTTGACTGGTGTATATCCATAGTTCTCCACCTGTCCACATCACTCACACTTGGAGATTAACTCAAAACAGAAGGTCTAAACTTCTCTATTCAGTGTCACACTAAGGTGAACAATTGTGTATGTCTCCATTCACAACATTTCTTTTCTGGGGCGTAGAAAACAGGAAAGTGAAACCTGCCATCTGTGGATACACTGAAGGAAATTAAAAAACACTAGGAAGACATTTTTAGAAATTCACTTACTTCTAAAGTATGATAATTTATTTTCAAATAACAATTTGAATCACATTTAATGACATTTTTGCACTACTTTACACCTACTCTTGGGCAACCAGGGAGTCAACAAAACATTTATTTTTACCTATACAATATTCTTTCAGTAAACCTAGTGAAATGCTCATTAAAAGTCTCACATGTTTAGAAACAACAGTACATTAATAGGAATGCAATTAAGTACTCACTACTTTTGTCATTTAAAGTAAGTTAGGGGAGATTTGTTCAAGATGGCAGAGTAGAAGGACATGCACTCATTCCCTCTTGCAAGAGCACTGGAATCACAACTAACTGCTGAACAATCAGTGACAGGAAGACACTGGAACTCACCAAAAAAGATACCCCACATCCAAAGACAAAGGAGAAGCCGCAATGAGATGGTAGGAGGGGCGCAATCACAGTAAAATCAAAGCCCAAAACTGCTTGTGGGGGGTGACTCACAGACGGGAGAACAATTATACCACATTAGTCCACCCACTGGAGTGAAGGTTCTGAGCCCCAAGTAAGGCTTCCCAACCTGGGGGTTCGGCAACGGGAGGATGAATTCCCAGAGAATCAGACTTTAAAGGCTGGCAGGATTTGATTGCAGGACTTCGACGGGACTGGGGGAAATGGAGACTCCACTCTTGGAGGGCACACACAGGGTAGTGTGCGCATCGGGACCCAGGGGAAGGAGCAGTGACCCCATGAAAAACAGTGTTTACTACCTTTGACACTTCTTCAAGTGTTTTGTTACTCCCAGGTAAGATTTTACGATGATTTGTTAACTTCGTATATCTTATCCTTGATAATTTAAATTCTGGTCTCACACTTATGTGTAGTGTGAGATTTCTATTATGTATGTGTCATTCAATCTTTGCTTGAGCAATTTTGAAACTGGGAAGTTTAAGCTTTAAAAAGAAGGCCATTTTAGAGACCTAACTGTATGAGTGTTTTTATGTCTTTCTGAAACTCAAATGTTCACCTTAATTTCACACTCTGATTCTACTTCTGTCCTCTAAAGCAGCATGCTACAAACATTCTTCATGACATTTTGAAAGCTTTGACGACAACATTAATTTTTCCAATTAATGTTTTTCCTTTTAAGTGTAAAAGTTCTATTTACTTTGGATTATTTTTCTAGCCTCTGATCTTGAATGACTGACAATGCATTGCTCCTCTCATACTGTGATATCCAGAACTGGACTCAGGAGTTTCGCACTAACATGAATTCTATGAAATGCCATAGGACTAATGTACTTCTGGTTCCTGGCTCTACATTTGCATTAACTTACTCTCTAAGATTTAGTTAAAATACATGTCTTAAAGATTTTATTAGTTTGTAAAGCAGCTGCGTCCAATTCATGGCTTAGAATATCTTTGATCAACTAAAATATATTAATTTTTCTGTAATATAATATGTGCATCAGAGTTTTTGAAACTATACTTCTATAATTAATTATTTTAACTCAAATTCATCATTATTTTACATTTACCACTCAAGTTTATCTTATATTTGGGGATTGTACCTCTATATCAGACTATCAAAATGCAAGACACTTTGAATCCTTTTTTTTTTTTCAGCCAACATGTGAGCTAACTCCTGTCTTTAGTTTTTTATTTTTTTTGATAGATCTTTATTGGAGTATAATTGCTTCATAATACTGTGTTAGTTTCTGTTGCACAACAAGGCGAATCAGCCGTAAACATCCCAATATCCCCTCCCTCTTGAGCCCCCCTCCCATCCTCCCTATCCCACCCCTCTAGCTCATCGCAAAACACTAAGCTGATCTCCCTGTGCTTGCTGCTGCTTCCCACCAGCCAACTATTTTACATTCAGTAGTGTATGTATGTCGACGCTACTGTCACTTCACCCCAGCTTCCCCCTCCCACCCCATTTCCTCAAGTCCATTCTCTATATCTAACTCTTTATTCCTGCCCTGCAACTAGGTTTATCAGTACCTTTTTTTTTTTAGATTTTTTAGATTTTTTTTTTTTAGATTCCGTATATATGCATTACCATACGGTATTTGTTTTTCTCTTTCCGACTTACTTCACTCTGTATGACAGACTCTAGGTCCATCCACCTCACTACAAATAACTCAATTTCATTTCATTTTATAGCTGAGTAATATTCCATTGTATATATGTGCCACATATTCTTTATCCATTCATCTGTCGATGGACATGTAAGGTTTTTCTCAGGGTATATGCCCAGTAGTGGGATTGCTGGATCATACAGTAGTTCTATTTTTAGTTTTTTAAGGAACCACCATAGTGTTTACCATAGTGGTTGTTATCAATTTACATTCCCACCAAAAGTGCAGGAGGGTTCCCTTTTCACCACACCCTTTCCAACATTTATTGTTTCTAGATTTTTTGATAATGGCCATTCTGACTGGCAGAGGTGATACCTCATTGTAGTTTTGATTTGCATTTCTCTAATAATTAGTGATGTTGAGCATCTTTTCATGTGCCTCTTAGCCATCTGTATGTCTTCCTTGGTGAAATGTCTATTTAGGTCTTCCGCCCATTTTTTAACTGGATTGTTTGATTTTTACATATTGAGCTCAATGAGCTATTTGTATATTTTGGAGATTAATCCTTTGTCTGTTGTTTCATTTGCAAACATTTTCTTCCATTCTGAGGGTTGTCTTTTTGTCTTGTGTATGGGTACCAAAGCTGTGCAAAAGCTTTTAAGTTTAATTGTCCCATTTGTTTATTTTTGTTTTTATTTCCGTTACAGTCAGATGTGGGTCAAAAAAGATCTTGCTGTGGTTTATGTCAAAGAGTGTTTTTCCTGTTTTCCTCTAAGAGTTTTATAGTGTCTGGTCTTACATTTAAGTCGTTAATCCATCTGGAGTTTATTTTTGTGTATGGTGTTAGGGAGTGTTCTAATTTTATTCTTTTACATGTAGCTGTCCAGTTTTCCCAGCACCAGTTATTGAAGAGACTGTCTCTCCTCCATTGTATATTCTTGCCTCCTTTGTCAAAGATAATGTGACCATATGTGCGTGGGTTTATCTTTGGACTTTCTATCCTGTTCCATCGATCTATATTTCTGTTTTTGTGCCAGTACCACACTCTCTTGACTACTGTAGGTTTGTAGTATAGTCTGAAGTCAGGGAGCCTGATTCCTCCATCTCTGTTGTTCACTCTCAAGATTGCTTTTGATATTCAGGGTCTTTTGTGTTTCCATACAAACTATAAAATTTTTTGTTCTAGTTCTGTGAAAAATGCCCTTGGTAGTTTGATAGGGATTGCATTGAATCTGTAGATTGCTTTGTGTACTATAGTCATTTTCACAATATTGATTCTTCCAATCCAAGAACATGGTATATTTCCCATTTTTATGTTTATGTCATCTTTGATTTCTTTCATCAGTGTTTTATACTTTTCTGAGTACAAGTCTTTTGCCTTCTTAGGCAGGTTTATTCCTAGGTATTTTATTCTTTTTCTTGCAATGGTAAATGGGAGTGTTTCCTTAATTTCTCTTCTCTTTCTCATTTTTTGTTTTTGGTTTATAGGAATGCCAGAGATTGCTGTACATTAATTTTGTATCCTGCAACCTTATCAAACTCATTATTTCTAGTAGTTTTCTGGTGGCATCTTTGGGATTTTCTATGTATAGTATCATGTCATTTGCAAACAGTGACAGTTTTACTTCTTTTCCAATTTGTATTCCTTTTATTTCTTTTACTTTTCTGATTGCTATGTCTAGGACTTCCAAAATTATGTTGAATAAAAGTGGCAATAGTGGACATCCTTGTCTTTTTCCTGATCTTAGTGGAAATGCTTTCATTTTTTCATCATTGAGTTTGATGCTTGCTGTGGGTTTGTCATATATGCCCATTATTATGTTGAGGTAGGTTCCCTCTATGCCCATTTTTCTGGAGAGTTTTTATCAAAAATTGGTGTTGAATTTTGTCAAAAGCTCTTCCTGCATCTATTGAGATGATCATATGGTTTTTATTCCTTAATTTGTTAATGTGGTGTATCACATTAATTGATTTACATATATTGAAGAATCCTTGCATCCCTGGAATTAATCCCACTTGATCGTGATGTATGATCCTTTAAATGTGCTGTTGGATTCTGTTTGCTAGTATTTCATTCAAGACTTTTACATCTATGTTCATCAGTGATATTGGTCTATAATTCTCTTTTTTGTGGTATATTTTTATTCCTTAACTTGTTAATGTGGTGTATCACATTAATTGATTTACATATATTGAAGAATCCTTGCATCCCTGGAATTAATCCCACTTGATCGTGATGTATGATCCTTTAAATGTGCTGTTGGATTCTGTTTGCTAGTATTTCATTCAAGACTTTTACATCTATGTTCATCAGTGATATTGGTCTATAATTCTCTTTTTTGTGGTATATTTTTCTGGTTTTGGTATCAGAGTGATGGTGGCTTCGTAGAATGAATTTGGGAGTATTTCACCCTCTGCAATTTTTTGGAAGACTTTGAGAAGGATCGGTGTTAGCTCGTCTCTAAATGTGTGATAGAATTCACCTGTGAAGCCATCTGGTCCTGGACTTTTATTTGTTGGAAGATGTTTAATTACCGTTTCAATTTCATTTCTTGTGATAAGTCTGTTTATATTTTCTAATTCTTCCTGTTCAGTCTTGGAAAATTGTACCTTTCTAAGAATTTGTCCATTTCTTCATGGTTGTTCATTTTATTGGCATATAGTTGTTTGTAGCAGTCTCTTATAATCCTTTGTATTTCTGCAGTGTCAGTTGTCATTTCTCCTTTTTCATTTTCTAATTTTATTGACTTGCATCGTCTCCCTTTTTTTCTTGATGAGTCTGACTAAGGGTTTATCCATTTTGTTTATCTTCTCAAAGAACCAGCTTTTAGTTTTATTGACCTTTGCTTCTGTTTTCTTTGTTTCTATTTCATTTATTTCTGCTTCGATCTTTATGATTTCTTTCCTTCTACTGACTTTGAGTTTTCGTTGTTCTTTTTCTCCATTTGCTTGAGTGTAAGGTTAGGGTGCTTATTTTGAGATTTTTCTTGTTTCCCGAGGTAAGATTTTTATTGCTATCAACTTCCCTCTTAAAACTGCTTTTGCTGCATCCCATAGGTTTTGAATCATTGTGCTTTCCTTTTCATTTGTCTGTAGGTATTTTTGAACAGTCTTTATTTTAAAGTCTATTTTATCTGATACGAGTATTGCTACTCCAGCTTTCTTTTAATTTCTATTTGCATGGATTATCTTTTCCAACCCTTCACTTTCAGTCTGTTTGTGTCCCTAGGTCTGAAGTGGGTCTCTGGTAGACAGCATATATATGGGTCTTGTTTTTGTATCCTTTCAGCCAGTTTGTGTCCTTTGGTTGAGGCATTTAATCCATTTATGTTCAAGGTTATTATCAATATGTATGTTCCTATGACCATTTTCTTAATTATTTTGGGTTTGTTTTTGTGGGTCTTTTTCTTCTGTTTCCTGCCTAGAGAAGTTTCTTTAGCATTTGTTGTAAAGCTGGTTTGGTGGTGCTGAATTCTCTTAGCTTTTGCTTGTCTGAAAAGCTGTTGACTTCTCCATTGAATGAGATCCTTGCTGTATAGAGTAATCTTGGTTGTAGGTTTTTCTCTTTCATCACTTTAATTATATCCTGCCACTCCCTTCTGGCCTGCAGAATTTCCACTGAAACATCAGCTGATAACCTTATGGGGAGTCCTTTGTATGTTTTTTTTTTCCCTTTTTGTTTTTAATATTTTTTCTTTGCATTTAATTTTTGTTAGTTTGATTAATATTTGTCTTGGTGTGTTTTTCCTAGGGTTTATCCTGTATCAATTATAACCTCTTCATATATTTTCTCAGACCCTTTCTTTTTCTCTTCTTCTTCTAGGAACCCTATATTTCGAATATTGGTGTGTTTAGTGTTGGCCCAGAGGTCTCTGAGATTGTGTTCAATTCTTTTCATTCTTTTTTCTTTATTCTGCTCCTCAGCAGTTATTTCTACCATTTTGTCTTCCAGCTCACTTATTTGTTCTTCTGCCT
>NC_041225.1:52560769-52590439 GCF_002837175.3 Physeter macrocephalus
TTTGTTAAACATTTCTTGTATTTTCTCAATCCATGCCTCCATTCTATTTCCAAGATTTTGGCTCATCTTTACTATCATTACTCTGAATTCTTTTTTGGGTAGATTGCTTATTTCCTCTTCACTTATTTGGTCTTATAGGTTTTTACCTTGCTCCTTCATCTGTGACTTTTTATGCTGTCTGTCTCTTTTTTTTTTTTTTTTTTTTATGAGTGCTATTGTGTTCCTGTCTTACTGGTTGTTTGGCCTGAGGCTTCCAACACTGGATTTTGTAGGCTATTGTGTACAGTTGGGTCTTGATGCTGAGATGAGGAACTCCATGAGACCTCACTCTGATGAATATTCTCTGGGGTCTGAGGTTCTCTGTTAGTCCAGCGGTTCAGGCTCAGAGCTCTCACTGCACGAGTTTTGGCCTGAGCCCAGGCTTGTGAATCAAGAGCCCACAAGCCACATGGGGTGGCAAAAAAAAAGAACAATAACAAAGTAAAAAATAAAATTAGACTAAGAAACTAACAGATGTGTTAGAAAGAATATAAAACTAAAAATATAGATGAATCAACAACCGGAAGGTACATCAGTATCACAATAGTATAAAAGAGGAGGAGGGAAAAGGCCTTGGCTGTGGAGGGTGGGGCCTAAGCAAGGGCAAGGTTTGGGTGGTGGGCAAGGCCAATGCTCAGGACCCACAGGGCTAGAAAAGGCCCTGGGGCTGTGGGGGGTAGGGCTTAGGGTCAAGGAACAGATGGGGCCCAGGTGTGCCCCCCACCCCTGGTCTCAGAGGGCAGGGCATCTCACCTGAAAGCCCAGCAGGCTTCCTGTGCTTGAGTGAGTGGAGAAAATGCTCTCCTCTTCTCTCTTGCTCCTCCCAGAGGGCCCCTCACTCCTGCCTCTTCTGCCTCCCTGGCCTCCCTCTTATGCCCCCAGGACTAATGTGGCTGGGAGGGGGCTTTGCAGTGGGGGTACTGGCTTGGGAGCTCAGAGGCTCCCTGGCCCAAGTGGGCCAGGCGGTCACCCTCCACCCCTCTCCTCTCCCACTCTTCCCAGAGAGTCCCTCCCTCCTGCCTTTCCTGATCTACCCAGCGTCAGGGGTGCTGATCCTCTCTGGCCTCCACTTCTCCTCCTCCCTCAGTCCCCTACGTCCTACCAGTTCACTTTGGGGTTCCTCCTGTCTCCTTGGGCGTCAGAGTTCCCCACCAGCGGCCAGCAGGTGCCCTAGTTGTGGGGAGACACTAACTCTGCATCTTCCCACATCGCCATCTTGACTCCACCTCTGCCTTTAGTTTTGAATCATCTGTATTTCCCAAGTCTTAATTCACAATATGAACACAACAGTCATAAAATATACATTACTTTTTCAGTAATGCTAGGTTTGACAAGTGATCTATTAATTAATATTTTAAGTATAGCTGTAAAACCAATTACAAAATCTATATGTAACATATCCAGCATAAAATTTTTACATAAGTAAATCATGAAATATCTTTTCAAATACATTCATAAAATGTATACCATATTCTCAAATTATCTTAAAAAAAAGGAAGCATAATTGATGTTAAAAACGCCTTTGTTTTTCATTTTTACCTCATATATATATATTTTTATATGGTCACATGATCAATTTAAAATTTATGCCAACTGAATTTCCAAGACCGTTAGATACATTTCTTTGTCATTACTGATTCTTGCAAGCAAGCTTGCTAATTGAGCCATCAGATAATTTATAATATATTCCCTTCAGATATTCATTAAATACATTTAATATAACATGTTTGATCCTTTGTGCTTCATCTCTCCTATCTGATCATCTCTCCTATCTGATTGTGCTCTCCCTAAATGGAAGGATATTCTTCTTGGTTCATCATTTTGTTCATTCTCTTAACATAGTAACAGATAATAAGATACAGGTTTAAATATTTGGTTTTTGTAAGATGAATGTTCTAGGATATTTTTGTGATCAGAAAACCTGGTTTGTGGTTTTGGAACTCATGTTCTGTCACTTCTAGAAGATTCAGAAATCATTACCCAGCCTATAGTTTTCTGACATTTTGCTTTTAAAATAATTTTTAATATTTACCAGGTAGATTTCAAAATAATCTTTGCTAATTGTTCAAAATAATGGCATATAATACAAGTGGAATTGATGAACTGAAAATATTCTATCATACCCTTTGTAGCAAAGAAGCCATTAGAGATGTAATATAAATCCCCAAGATTTTTCAGGTTAAAAAAAAATTGCATTGATCATAATCCTTAGTTAATGATTTCCATCTCTATCAGTCCATTAAGGCATTGCTTTATTTTATTTTATTTTATTTTTTTGTTTTATTTTATGTTATCCTCTTTTTCTCTAATAACAAATTCAATTTCTTCACCACTCCTCTTTTTGGATATTAGATGCTAATTTCTTTTTTTTTTCTTTTTTCTTAACACCTACCTTTGATACTGATTCTCTTTTATAGTATTTATTCTATCTTTATCCAGTCAGCAGGTCATTCTTTTTGTTGTAGAAGAGAAGCCCTCTGAAGGTACAGGAGGTCGTCTTTCTCTGTAAGTTCTCTTTATATTAATTTCAACTATCCCAATAAGACACTGCCATTTCCTTGCTCTTATTGTCTTTATCAAAGCAGAGAAAACATTTATATTAATAGAATTTCAGGGTAAACCTTATGTATTCTGCCTCATTAATTTTTTATACCACTTCTAATCCTTTATTTTGAGACATTAAAACAGTAGACAGACCACATGCATGTAGGAAGGACAATTGACTACTCTCACCTTGTATGGTGGCCTTGTGTTCCTTTCTATCCTGTCACTTTAAGCCTACAAAAATATGTCAACATGCTCTTTTTTCCCCAAATGAATTTCTTGTAAGTAAAAATAAGTTATTTTTATTTTCCTCTCTGTTCTATATGATTATTCAAGCATTTATGCTATCTGTGATTATATCTTATAATAAATGTGCTTTGCATACTTTTTGTGTGAAGGTATTTTGAAAACTATCGCCATCTCTCTAATCCCTAATGAATGTTTCCTTGGGTAATAGAAGTGTTCAGTGTTAAAGGGGTAACATAATTGTTTAATTAGTTGAAGATAATATTCGTTTGTAACTATAATATGTTTTAGCCTCAAGCACATTTTTTTAAAATGTATTTTAATCAAACTAGAATATAACAGCTATTATTTTTACAACAATTTCAAATTAATGAATTGTGGATAAATAATAATTACCCTTTTCTTAACAAAAGACAGAAAATCCTAAAAGATAAAATGTTTGGTATTGCTTTACATAAAACATGTCCCAGGCTGTTTTAAAGGGTTCATCTTAAATGCAGTTCTTCATCCCCACAGTGTAGGTAAATGTTTGTTTTGTGTTAATTAAGAAGTCATTTAAACATCTGCCTTTATTTTATGGCCTGCCTTTAAAGTGTAAAATGTGTTTTTCTCATGAGAACACTTTATGCTCCCAAGTGACAATTTTAAAATAAAGTGTCTCTCTTTCAGATATAAAGTCTAATGTGCAAAGGTTTTGCCATCTGTTCTGTGTAGTTGTACTTGTGAACTAGTTGTTTGATTAGAAGCAACAAATGCATAGAAAATGTGTCTTCATTCAAAAAAAAAAAAGCACAAACAGTATACTGTCTGCTTTTATGATTCCCTTTATAAATTGTCATTTTAAATTTCATTCAGGATTAACTGGATCTCTTAAATCAGAAATATCATCATTAAATTTAATTTTATGTAATTTAGAAAGAAAGAAAAAAATCAGTTTTTCAAAGCACAAAGAGTCCCTCACTTCAATACACGGTAAAAAAAAATAAATCAGTGCTGCTCACCATGTCTATTCAATAAAGAGTTATGAATTCAAAAATAATAGTTTATCAGTTTATGATGCCCTAAAAGTAAGTCATATCTACTAAGATGTAAGCCAAACTCTTTTGTTAATACAGGGAAATATTATTCAACCCAAAAATTAATAGAGTAGCTATCAATGACTTTGAAATTTATCAGTGATTCACCAGTTTAGATATTTGGACAGAAGTTAATTTTAAAAAAATAGGAAAATGCAGCTGCAACATTTTTTTGTGTATTATATACTCACTAATTGCAGGGCAAATCCTTATTTATCCAAACACTTTGCTCCTATCAATGACAAAACATTTACTCCTTTGGAGAATACTATAGAATCTGTACGAATTCTAGAGTCTTTTGAAATGTTGCAATTATTGTGAAGATATCGGTTTCCCCAGAGTTCTCTGTATCTTTACTGAGAATGCATCCATGTTTCAGGCATGGTTACTAGAAACATGCAGAATGACATAGATGATTTCTGTACTGAAAGGCATTTAAAATAAACCAAGTTTCCTTTCATTCATGAAAGTTTTGATTTTGGGCAGGACCAAAAAGATTGCTCTGCCTAAAATCTCAGAAAAAACAGATATTATTTTCAAATCAGTAGTCACACTGAGGACTCTTTGAACCTGAAATGATTTTTGTATTAGTCCTGAAGCCATTTTCTAGCTGCTCCCAGGATTCTTCATAATGTCAAACTTTAATCTATTTTAACCATTCCACTGGGGCTACTGTAAGGCCTGAAAACACCAAGAAGCTTTTACACTCACTCCAGGATTTCCTGTGCTTAGGAATTTTAAATAACTATAAAATAATATGAGATAATTTTTGCTAAGCAGTACTTAACAATGTTGATTGAAACAATGGCAATATTAAGCCTTATATAGATGGCATGTATGTGAAATGTATAAACAGTCCAGGAAGTCAATTCCAGGACATATTCTGATTTTATAATCAAGAATATCTTTATAGAGTTGTTGGATAGTTTTTTTAACTGAGCTTTCAAGTTTGGGTAATATTCTGTTAACATTGAAAGAGGGAAGGAGAACAGTTAAGAAGAATGATAGTGACTCCCAAACATGGGGAAAAATAGAGGAACAAAACAAAAAATGTGTTTAGAAGATATTAAGGAAAATAAACTAGCTAAAATGAAGGTGTCCACCCATTAAATCATAGGAGGTGAGTTGGAAATACAGGTTGGAAGAACACCTTAAATTATAGTCTAGGAATCGTAATTTTTATGTTTTCAAATTAAATTCTATGTCAAATCTTTGAGCAGCTGAAAGGTAAGATTAAAGCAGTAGTTTTATGAAAATTAATCAAAGAAGCATGTCTTTTAATTTACCAAGCACATTATAGATTTTCAGTAAATATTTTTTAAATGTAATTGTCATATGTTAATTATTTGAAAGGGGAAATAAGATAAACCTATTAGAACCTTATTACAATATGCTTTTTGTTGATGAAGATAGAGATGGAAATATAAAATCAAATATGAAAGAAAGTGCAAAGCTTTGGGACTGAATAAGTGTGTGAAAAAAAGGGAGGGAGACTTTGGGACACATAACATGCACTGAACACAGTAAGAGGAGTCAGTTTGTCTGGTCCAATTGCAGCTCCCCCACTCCTACATATGGAGCCACGGACAAACTCTGTACTTTCTTTCTCCCTGGTATAAAATTAGTTATACTACCACCAGTTTTGCCCATTTCACACAGTTTTCAGAAAAGAAAAATCATATACCTATATTTAGGCATACATGTGTATGTATCTTCTTTGTCAAGTTCCTCACAGACAGATTATAATTAATTAATATGATAATAATAAAATAGCCAAAATTTACTAAGCACTTACAATGAACTGGGCATAGTGCTACTGACTTCGTATATACAATATCAAGTTTCCATATGCACATAAGTGATAACATCATAAAATGAAAGTATTTCTTCCCCCAAATATGTGTAAAATATTATAGAATAGGATGGAATATTATATGTCTCAAATTAATATTACAGATAATTCAAAGTGCTTATTTGTCAATGACAATTTGTCAAAAAAGAATCCTATGGAAGAATTTCCATCGATAGTTTAATTATGAGATTCTAGGATATATGCTTTAGGGCCCAGTCACAACCAAATATCAGGCAGTTTGGTCCCTGGTAGCACATATTAAAATAACAAACCTATGTTCAAATAAGTTCATCAAGCATCCATGCAGTTAAGTTTCAACAAGAAATATATGCCTAATCCTATGGACTGCACCAACCTAGAAAAATCCACTTTTACAGAGCCCTAGAATAAACTATTAAGGAATTCTGTTAATGAGAGGGCCACGTTGAAGTGAACATTTTCTTTTATCCTCCAACTTTGCCTCCAAGTTGTTGAAGGCCCCTCCTGACTGCTGGGACAGTCCTCATACAGTTGGATTACCTCAAGCATAACCTGTCACGGACCTCATGATGAAACATGGACTCTGTCTTCCCTAAATAATTGATTTTTTTCCTGAGTGCTTTTATTTTATCTTAGCTCCTTGCAGTCAAAATGTGCCATATCTCTAATTCACACCATTTTTGTTTCTGTTATTTCAGATTTTTCTTTCTTAAATTAATATTTTTAACTGTCTCCTTTTTAAAAATCATTTGGGACTTGATAAACTAATTATGGAAAAATATATATATGGTTGTTCTCATCAGAACAATATCATCATTACTTTGAACTATTTGAAAACAATTGCATGAAAAACTTTTCCAAATGAAAGGAAAACAAAATAATAAACAGAAGAAAGTAAAAAGAAACTGAAATCATGTGAACTGTAAGAAATGTTATCTAAACATAATCTTGCCAAGTTTTCATTATATTCTTTCAAAGATTAAAAACAAAACAAAACAAAACCTAAAACTCATGCACTTTTTAACATCAAATAATTAAAATGTAATAGGCAAGTTTAGTGTATTTATTGTAATCTAACATGTTAATTTCACTAAAGAGCATTGAAAGATACTGAATGCTATATAGCATGGTTATGACTTACTGAAGAGCAGATACAAAGGTTCCAGGAGGAAATAAAACAGGGGACTTGAAGCAAGATAGTGGCACATTCAAGGAACTCAAAGAAGCTGAAGATTACCTATAGCATAAGAAAAAATAATAACTCATATAAGAAAAAATAGTATTTATGTTTTAAAGGGGTAAAAATGATGCTATTCAACCCAGCAAATAAATATATTTAAGATGCTAATTTAATATGACAAAAGAGTTTATAAGTAAATGCAATAAATTAGAGAAAATTTTCAGAATACTTTACCCTTTAACAAGATATAATCAGGTAGTTAATTAAACTGAATTTTCTTTCACAACTATTAATTTGACCTGAAATTATATGTTCTAAGAGTAATGGTTTTATAGAACATTAATAAAGCATCTTTTTTAAAGTTTGAAAAAATGATTAAGTATACCCCATTTAAGGAATTCATTTAGAAAAAAAAACAAGCACATAAAATTGTATTAAAATTACTAATTTATAATATTATTGATAGTAAAATCCTATTAGTTTATATCTCTCAATGTTTGTTGAAAACCAAGTCAATCTCTAAAGCACTGACTTGGAAACTTCTGACCTTAAGCATGATGAACAAAGATATCTCCATCATTTTTTAGGAGATTGGAATGAACTAATGGATTCATTCTATAGAGAAATCTTTTCTAATATGTAGATCAAATTCTCATTTTCCCCCACTTTCTAATAATAATTTTAGTTTTCTCTCTAAATCAAAAGGGAATACGCTCACATTCCTTCTTCCTTTTGTATTCTATTGTCAATTGTCTTCTCTAAATCAATGATAATGAGATTATGTAATAGTATTTTTCCCTGAAACTAAAAACTCAATAAGAAATGTGTGACTACCAGGTATTTTATGTTATCTGTCAATTTCAATCCATATTCACCACTGTATTTATGGTTGCACATAATAGACTATAATCAAGAGTGTGGTCGACAGTGAATAAAGCCCCTTCTTCATAGAGAGCATGTTTCTAGATGGCTCAGCAGAACACAGAATGTGTGGTTGATCCAACAAATGTAGAGAAATTTGCCTCCACTTGAGTGCTCTGTGAATTACCATACAATTTATCACCCAAACAAAGACACTTTCAAGAATGAAAAAAGTGGTAATAATTAATCCAGGCAACTGTTGTAAACTGGATTGTGCTGGGCAAATTGGTTATCTGGTCTCCTTGATAATAATAGTAAAAAAAAAAAAAGAACAAAAATCCAGAAAACAATATAACGTTTAAGACTTTATTATTATGTCAATAATGACTAGCCTCTGTATATGGAACCCCACTCCCCCTCAACCCCACACACCCCTGATCTTAGGAGCTATGCCAGTTATGTAGGAGCCATTATTAGTTTAAAAATGAATATGAATGAAATAAATAGATTGATCTAGTAAATAACATATGATTCATCAATTAGTGGTTGTTTATATTGGGTTGGCCAAGAAGTTCGTTTGTTTTTTTCCGTAAGATGGCTCTAGTAGTACTTAGTTGTCTTTAACTTCATTCAAAACAATTTTGTTAGATTGTATGTGACCGCTGTCATATTATCATGCATTTAAAAAAAGACATCGAAATTGGTGAATTTTTGTGTAGCCATTTTAATATTGAAGATGGAATTTAAAAAGGAACATTTGGGGCATATTATGCTTTATTATTTCAAGAAAGGTGAAAATGCAACCAAAATGCAAAAAAAGATTTGTGCAGTGTATGAAGAAGGTGCTGTGACTGATAGAATGTGTCAAAAGTGATTTGCAAAGGTTCCTGCTGAAGATTTCTCACTGGACGATGCTCCATTGTTGGGTAGACCAGTTGAAGTTGATAGCAATCAAATTGAGACATTATTTGAGAACAATCAATGTTATACCATAGCCAATATACTCAAAATATCCAAATCAAGCGTTGAGAATCATTTGCACCAGCTTGATTATGTGAATCACTTTGGGGTTTGGATTCCACATTAGTTAAGTGAAAAAAAGTTCTTGACCATATTTCTGCATGCAATTCTCTACTTAAACATAATGAAAACGTTCCATTTTTAAAACAAATTTTGACGGGCGATGGAAAGCAGATACTGCACAATAATATGGAATGGAAGAGATCGTGGAGCAAGTGAAATGAACCACCACCAACCACACCAAAGGCCGGTCTTAATCCAAAGAAAGCAATGTTGTGTATATCGTGGGATTGGACTATCATAAAAGTCCTCTATTATGAGCTCCTTCCAGAAAACCAAACAATTAATTCAAACAAGTACTGCTCCCAGTTAGACCAACTGAAAGCAGCACTCAATGAAAAGCGTCCAGAATTAGTCAACAGAAAACGCATAATCTTCCATCAGGATATTGCAAGATCACATGTTTCTTTGAGACCAGGCAAAAACTGTTACAGCTTGGCTGGGAAGTTATGATTCATCCACTGTACTTACCAAACATTGTACCTTCGGATATCCATTTATTTAGGTCATTACAAAATTCTTTTAATGGAAAAAATTTCAATTTCCTGGAAGACTGTAAAAGGCACCTGGAACAGTTCTTTGCTCAAAAAGATAAAAAGTTTTGGGAAGATGGAATTATGAAGTTGCCTGAAAAATGGCAGAAGGTAGTGGCACAAAAGGGTGAATACGTTGTTCAATAAAGTTTCTGGTGAAAATGAAAAATGTGTCTTTTATTTTTACTTAAAAACCTAAGGAACTTTTTGGCCAACCCAATAGAATAAATTGAGACAGTATACTTTTTTGCAATGTTTATGGCAAGAGAAAGATGTGGGCTTATGTATAAGAACTTAGAAATTCAAAACAAAATTTAATATAAAAATGAGACAGTTCTATGGAAAACAAAATTTTAAAAATTGCTTTAGATCTGAATTCTTATTGGAAGATATAGGTTTAGACCCTCCCATTGAAACACAATGTAAAGATTATCAGAATTAAATGTTACTCAAGATTCAAAACAAGATAATGCTTTGAAATTAATCTCTGAAGAAAGACTCAGAGTCTTAGGGCAGGATCAGATTTATATTGATCGGCTTTGAAAGAGAGACATTCTAAACAAACAAGAAACATGTTCAGGGGGACATAAAGGCAGACCGACATTATTAAATTAAGATCAGAAGTATGGGAAAACAGAGTCGGCAAAGACCAGAAGCCCTCAAAAAGAACTGTGGTATAATACATGGGTCCCATGGTGGTGAAAGGAATGAATATCTGATGGCATCTGGTTTTACCTCCAAATCTGGCTAACAGAAAAACTGTCTGTCATGTTCTCCAGCTGCCATGCAAAGTCCTTTTAAAGGATTTGTCCCCTTCTTATGTTAGATTGAGATTTCTTCTTGTGGTATCTATACCTGTTTTACAGCTTTATGTTCCCAAAGGAGAGTGATCTTGTTTCATTGAAGATGCTGGATTTCTTTAGAGCTGTACAACGAAGCAAAAGCTAACCTCTGAAAACCAGTAAACGATATTCACCCCACTGTCAATAAACAAACACTTGACATAATTCAATCAGGTATCTGATGATAAATTGAATGTCCATGGTGCTCCATATGACTTGCTTTAAGAGTATAGATCACAAGTCACTATTTCAATACCATTCAGAAACTCACAATACTTTAGAGCTGAAAGGGAACTTAAGAGTTTGATTTTGGACATATTTATTGAATACTAGCTATGTTCCTAGGCTTGTGGATTCTAAAGCTGTGTGATATAAAAAGTATATAGTCTTTAAGATAAAATATTACCGTATTTGACAGACAATAATCAGGAGTAGGTTAGGCTTTAATTATTTAGAGAGAAAGATAATAATGATAATGACAATAACATTTACCTACTGAGTACTTCCTAGGTGCCAGGCATAATGCTAACTTCACCTGCATTTTCTCATTTGCTGCTCCATGCATCCCCCACCCACACTGAGAAATATCAGATTAATTCCACTAGAATGGTATGGAGTACTCTAATAAAATTAGGTATTTTAAAATGTATTTATTTTACTGGAACTTGTGATATGAATTTATTACTCTTAAAATCTGTACAATTCTGGGGACAATGTCTCTGTACGGGGTTGAGCGTAAGTCACAAATTACCAGAAACTGGAGATTTCAGTATATCCAGTATGATTACAGTGCCAAAGAAACCATGGTTACAATCAATTATGACACTGCTCTTACTTTTAAAACATTGTTTTCATTATTACATTTTTAACTGCTCAAATCCCTTTCAGTTCAATTCTACAGCATGTATCAATTGCTTTTTATAAAACAGACGATTACAATTTTCATTGAAAAAAATAACTGATATTGATTGAATTAACGAAAATAGAATCATGAAGTGAATTAAATGGATTACAATCAAGTCAGTTGTTATGCTATATACTTTTTTTATACACAGATTTTATTTTTATATGAATAAGTTTATGGAACACAACTGATGTCCTTTTTCAAAGAGACCAAGGGAAGAAATGTAGCCTCAGCAGTCATGGGTATTAATTTTATGGTTCCCATAAAGTCTCAGACCATGTCCCAGAACTGTAAAGTTTATGATACAGAAATGAACCTGATATCAATAACTTGTATCAGACCTTGGTGTGAGACAGTAACAATTTGTTGGTGGGTAGAAAATATTTCCAGTTGCTGGTTTAAAAACCCTCAATATTGTCAGGCAAAAGTGTTGAACATAGCATCTTTGGATGCTAATATTTTTGGTAAGACACAAGCAGGCTGTCAATATTAAAACTTTATTTTCAGGTAGCATTGTATAACTTCACTTTTTGGGCTTCCATCTTAACAAAAACACGAAGTAGAATTTGTCCTTATTTGTAGTGGAAAACTAGCTCTCTAACATAGAGTAATAGATTATTATTATTATTATTATTATTTGCTTTGCTTTTGCTTTTGCTTTTTGCTCCAAGTCCTAGGGTTGCTTCAATAAAACTTATATAGATGAATGACAATATAATTGTAATAATCTACATCAGTGGTTTAAATGGAAAGACTTATTTTCTCCTGTTCATCATTAAATTGCATAATTCCATAGACTTTCTACAGCTTGTCTGTGTGTTTTATGAAAATGACACTATATGTAATAGAGTAAATCCTTAAAATGTTAATCATGAATAAATTATTCATGATAATTAACTGCAGAGAATTATACAATATTAAAATAAAACAACTAAAATGATATCAAAATGGTTATCTATTACGTCTACACAGAAGTCAGAAGTATTGGTTGCATGGGAACCAAAGCACCAATATTTATAAAACTGTATTAGTTAAGGGGAGCAATTATACCTTTCTTGGCCTGTAGTTGTGATATTTATCTAAATAAGAAAAATACAAAAAGGTCTTCAATTGGATTAAATTGAATAATTGTGGTGGTGATGTAGTTTTAATGAGAAATCTATAGCATTAGCTTTAATACAACTTAAAATATACCCAGCAGAACAAAATTTTTCTTAAATGTTGAAAGAGGAGAAACTTCATGAAAAAAGTTGCCTAGAAACAATGAGATGTGCTTTAAAGAAACCAACAACTAAATTGTTACTGTAGAACTACTTTCATAACCAAAATAAGAATATCTAGAACACTGTATCTAATTAAGAAAGAAATTTGTGAGGCTTGATTATAGTGACAATGGTGATATTAAAATCTTTGAAAATATATAATTTGATCAGCAATTTAAATATATTACATCTCAACATTTTCTATGATAAAGGTGTTTTGCAACAAAAATGAATGAAAATTGTAAGGAGAATAATTTTAGCTATTAAAAATGACAATGTTGGGACTTCCCTGGTGGTGCAGTGGTTAAGAATCCACCTGCCAGTCCTGAGGGAAAAAAATGGAGCTGGAGGAATCAGACTCCCTGACTTCAGACTACACTACAAAGCTACAGTAATCGAGACAATATGGTACGGACACAAAAACAGAAATATAGATCAATGGAACAGGATAGAAAGCCCAGAGACAAACCCACGCACCTATGGTCAACTAATCTACAACAAAGGAGGCAAGGATACACAATGGAGAAAAGACAGTCACTTCAATAAGTGGTGCTGGGAAAACTGGACAGCTACATGTAAAAGAATGAAATTAGAACACTCCCTAACGCCATACACAAAAATAAACTCAAAATGGATTAGAGACCTAAATGTAAGACTGGACACTATAAAACTCTTAGAGGAAAACATAGGAAGAACACTCTTTGACAAATCACAGCAAGATCTTTTTTGCAACCCTCAGAATGGGAGAAAATATTTGCAAACGAATCAATGGACAAAGGATTAATCTCCAAAACAGCTCATGCAGCTCAATAATAAAAAAACAAATGGGCAGAGGACCTAAATAGACATTTCTCCAAAGAAGACATACAGATGGCCAAGAGGTACATGAAAAGCTGCTCAACATCACTAATTATTAGAGAAATGCAAATCAAAACTACAAGGAAGTATCACCTCACACCAGTTAGAACGGGCATCATCAGAAAATCTACAAACAACAAATGCTAGAGAGGGTGTGGAGAAAAGGGAACCCTCTTGTACTGTTGGTGGGAATGTAAATTGATACAGCCACTATGGAGAACAGTATGGAGGTTTCTTAAAAAACTAAAAATAGACATATATACAATGGAATATTACTCAGCCGTAAAAAGGAATGAAATTGGGTCATTTGTAGAGACGTGGATGGATCTAGAGACTGTCATACAGAGTGAAGTAAGTCAGAAAGAGATAAACAAATAACGTATATTAACGCATATATGTGGAACCTAGAAAAATGGTACAGATGAACCGGTTTGCAGGGCAGAAATAGAGACACAGATATAGAGAACAAACATATGGACGCCAAGCGGGGAAAGTTGCAGGGTGAGGATGGTGGTGGTGTGATGAATTCGGAGATTGGGATTGACATATATACACTAATATGTATAACATGGATAACTAATAAGAACCTGCGGTATAAAAAAATAAATAAATTTCTAAAATTCACAAAAATTAAAATAAAAAAATAAAACCTTCTTGCAAGAAAAAATAAAGTACATCACCTACAAGGAAAGAAAATAAAAGAATCCGCCTGCCAATGCAGGGGACACAGGTTCGAGCCCTGGTCCAGGAAGATCCCACATGCCACGGAGCAACTAAGCCCGTGCACCACAACTACTGAAGCCAGTGAGCCTAGAACCCCTGCTCTGCAACAAAGAATAGCCCCCCCTCGCCACAACTAGAAAAAGCCCACACGCAACAATGAAGACCCAATGCAACCAAAAATAAATAAATAAATTTAAATGTCCATATCATACACTGTTGTTATAATCACAAACCATAACAAATTTCACAAATCTGGATTTTTATTTATTTAATGTAGTACAGATTTATCGTGTTTTGTGAAATGATTATAATTACCCCATAAATGATTTTGTTGTTGAATTTACCACTATATTTATAATTTAGAATTGCTTCACTAAAACAGTCAACTGCTTTCTCATATAATCAAACCACTAGATGAGTGAATGAAAACATTCTATACAAATCTGAACTAACTATTCTAAACAGGTATTGAATAGGAATTTCTTAATATTATAATATATAATTATTAGTTAATAATTCTATATTGTGTATTTAAAGATTTGTTCAGAGGGTAGATCTCATGTTTCCTGTTCTTAACACACACACCACATACATAAGGGGCATTGACATGCTTGATTTTTACATCTTCTTGACAAATTTACACCTTTACCATTATAAAACGTATTCTTTTTTTGGATATAAATATAGCAACTTTACTTTCTTACGATTAGTGTTTTACAGTGGAACATTTTCCACCTTTTTACTCTCAAATAATTCGCAGCCCTGGGGAAGGTTTGGGAACTGTTCAGTTTCACTGTTGCCACGTTGTACTTTGTTCTTTTCATAGTGTTTCATTCTACGCATTCACAGCTAGGTATTCAGCAAAGATTCAGGAGAACGTTTATTCAGATTTTGAACCCTTTTCCTGTATCTTGAGAACTCTGTCTAGCAATTTCCATCTACTACAAACTCACTGACTGATTCCCTAATTTGACAAGATCATCATGTTCTGCTTGTGATCACGCTCCCTGATCTGCAGCGAGAAATATACCTTTAGTGAAAAAGCCAGGCCTTTCATAAGTTCCTTTTGTTTGTTGACCATCTCTTAGGGATATAAATCCAGAATTATCTCTTGTCCAGAATTCAAAGACAGCTGTTTCATATATTTAGTGCATTTTTTTTCTGGTGGCTTAAAAGTAGGAAGCCCAGTCCCTGTTGCTCCATCATGGACTCTTACATTGGAAGATTAAAATGCAAATTTTTTTCTATCAAAGTAATGTATTTTCAACATAAATGCTCAATCCTTATTTCTTTTCTGGTCTATAACTCATGTCTATTATATTCTATTTCTGAGCTTTACTCACTACTAACATGTAGGCATGGGGATCCATGATTTAGGTGTTAGTCATAGATGTTGTCTGTTTTGCACATTCCTTTATGATTAAAAAAATTGAAATTCAGTAGCAATGCCTCTTTATGTCTTATCAAAGTGTTTCCACATCACGATGTTTGCATGAAAGTAGCCATGCCATTGTATACTTATCAAAATGCTACATTCAAAGACATATTTTGTAAGTGTGCTTAGCAGTGCAGAATAATTGTCTCAGGATAAAATATGATTTGCTTCCAAATTGGTGCTAATCACTGTTATTAGCCTCAACAATTTAGTTGTATTAACCTAACTTTACTCATTTGGCAATTAAATCTAGAATCAGTTGTTTGAATACTATTTTCTAATTGTACTTTTTAAAATTAATTACAGAAATAATGGAATATAGAAAAATATTTTAAAATAAAAACATATACTTCCTACAAAAGGTAACAACTGCTAACATTTCAGTGAATAGTGTGTTTTACTTTTACTTTCAGCAAAATTGCCAACGCACTACACATATTTTTGGTGACCTATACTTGTCATAAATATGTCCTATGACATTAAATATCCATATGTAATATGATTTTTACAGTCAACAAATTCATTTAATTAAATTACTTTATTCCATTTAACCAAACTGTTAGACACTTAGATTTCTTTCTGATGACCAAACCCACATCTCACTAATGAGGCAGTGGTCTCTTTCAGTAGAGCAAAGGTGACTTTTACTCTTGTGTGCTACATTTTGTTAGGTACTATGAGTCATATAATACATACTCAGTAAATAATTGTTACTTTCAAAACAGAAATATATGAGGAAAATTATCTACTACCCTCATTTCAAAGCCAAATGCTGTCATGTGTATACAGTTTTTAGTTTTAACTTTGAAATATATTTATATATATGTAGTATCTTAGTTTTGTTGATTTATGTAGGACACATTTTCTAGCAATTCACTTGACTGAAAGTTGACTGTGAATAATAATAAAAGTGTTATTATTACTAAAAGACAATGATTACTCTTATTGCTCTGGAATGGCTACTACAGACTCAGAATTAAAGTAACCTCCTGCCTAGCAAAGAGTTAGAAGATTATAACTTTGCACTTTAATTAACTTCAGTAAACAGAAAATCAACCTTTTTTTTCCTGAGGGGAAATTGAGTTGCCTAATTTTTAAAATGATAAACAACATTCCTTGAATGCTATATAATTTATTCAAGCATAATACTAAATTATGGCTGTCTTTCAAAATTCAGCTTGTAGTTATGAATTTTTTAAGTATCAAGTGGTATGATCTGCACAAATACTTTCCCTTTAAACTGATTAATTGATGAAAAATTTAAAAAAAGAAGAACTAGGGCTTCCCTGGTGGTGCAGTGGTTGAGAGTCCGCCTGCCGATTCAGGGGACACGGGTTCGTGCCCCGGTCCAGGAGGATCCCACATGCCGCGGAGCGGCTAGGCCCGTGAGCCATGGCTACTAAGCTTGTGCGTCCAGAGTCTGTGCTCCACAAAGGGAGAGGCCACAACAGTGAGAGGCCCGCGTACCGCAAAAAAAGAAGAATTACACAAATTATATTTATGTATTCATGTATATTCCCTTCAAAGTTGGGGGGATGGGAAACGACAAATGCTATTTTGGCAAGTTCCAGGAAATTGTATTGAGATTACAAAGAGAACATTCTTGCACTTTAGTTAATATTTCAGTAGCAAATGAGTGAGACAAAATTGTCTGTGGTAATATCTGCATTTTTAAGTGAAATAAAATAAGGAAATTATCTCTTAGGAAGTCTAAGTGAATATATTTATTTAATAAATTTTCAAATGATTTACTAATTCTTTAAATATCTGGATAAGGATTTATTTTCTATAATAGCTAATATTGAACACTTCCTACCATATAGTCTTACATATGCGTATAGCATTTAATCTTCAAATGATAATATAAAGTGTGATTTTAAATTTGTATTTCATAGAGAACACTGAGACTTAGAATGTTGATTTATCATAAACAGAATAAGCTTTTTTACCTCTTTTACTGAGAGTTCATATAAATAATAGCTCATATTTTTTAAAAACATAATCCTTCATCAACAAGAAAATGAGAGAGATTAGTAAACCACAGATTTTGAAACTTTTCTGGAGAAGAGAATGTAGCTGGAAAAATAGAGATGGGAGACCATGAGGAAGGAAGCTATGTTATGAAATGTATTTGAGTGACGTGCACTGACAACAGTACTAACCTCCATGGTAGAACACAAGAGTTGCTTCAGTCTCAAAAATGGCAAGTGCAACTGAGGGCACAATGGAGAGGAGAGGCTGAGAAGAACAGATAAACTGAAGTATTTATATGAACTGTCAACCACTCCACTTTTCATGCTTAAATTATGATAACAAGAATATTTTTCACCAAAGCTCAGATAAAAAGTGAGCTTTTCTCTTTTTCTAAAAGGAAACTTCTACTCTTAACAACTAAACTTCATTTAATAGTCTTGAGGGGATTACTGTATATTGTTTGCAATAGGTTGAATGGTGGCACCCCAAAGATATATCTACTCAGAATCTCTGTATTTGCTCTCACTTGGAAAAAGGGCCTTTGCAGATTTAATCAAGCATCTCTAGATGAGATCATCCTGAATTTTCCTAGTGGGTCCCAAATCCAATGACAAGTGTCCTTATAAGAAGAGAAGACACAGACACAGAGGAGAAAGCCATGTGAAGATGGAGAAAGAGTTTGGAGTTATGCAGCTTCAAGCCAAGGATTGCTTGGGAGTATCAGAATATGGAAGAGGCAAGAAATTATTCCCCTGAAGAGCCTTCAGAGGTAGTGTGGTTCTACCAACAACTTGATTTCAAACTTCTGGCCAGAGCTGTGAGAGAACAAATTTCTATTATTTTAAGTCATCAGGCTGGTGGTAATTTATTATGGCAGGCCTAGAAACTAATTCACTCTTACATCAAAGAAAACTTGTCTAATTGTTGGCAATATGAATTCTAAAAGCATAACAACCAGCTTATTGCTATAAACAAACTACATCTACACACTGAAGACTCTCAAACAGGTGCCTATGCTTCATTCTAAAATATGATTGGATGTTTAATAATTAACTAGTTGTTTGAGGAAAATCTATCATTGCAGAAAAAGTCTAAGATATACCATGATGAAAATTTCTCCTACAAAAAAAGAAGTATTTCAGGCAAAAGAAGATAACTTCAATAACAATAACAATCTAACCAATATTTTCAAAGGCATTTAGATTGATATTAAGTATTGAATTTATAAAACAAAAATAAGATGGTGTTAAAAATGAAAATTCAGAAAAAAATACAGTGCTTTTAAAACATTTAAAATATCATAAGCAAATTAAAATACTAACTAGATAAAGTGTTAATAATAGATAAAGTGAGATACTGCTCTAAAAACTCAAAAGGCAGAAACAATGTCATGAGTAGTACGTGATGGTCAACATGCAAATAATACTGATAGAAAAAGGGAACAGAAAACACAAAATAAAGGATATTATTAAATAAATAGTAAATAGATGGTCTACTGGCTGCTGAAAAATATAAATTAATAAAGACCAAACTTACATCATGTGAAATTAAAATTCATAAAGAAGGCTTAAAACAACTTCAGAAAAATAAAGAAAAAAGCAGGTGTTATACAAAAGGAATAACAATGAGATAAAATTCAGATGCCTCACTGGCAATTCTAAGAATATAACAGAGTAAAGCAAAATTTTAGATAATAAATATAATTCAGGTAGATTACTTAGATTCCTACAAAATATTGAATCAATCATTGGAGAGAATAAGAAAATGTCTTCACATGATATACCTCCTTAACTTTTTCTCAGATGATCTCCTTTTTAAAAGTAATTTGAGAAATTTTATTAAATGAGAAAGTGAACTAGAAAGAGGAATAAGTAAACGGTATGCAAAAATATTTGATGTAATTGAGAAAACATTAACAAGAATCCCCAGATTCAGCAATGCTACAGGTCAAGAGAGAAATCAGGCTAATAAAAATTAGGGAACAAAGTACTCCAAGAGGGTGTTATTAAGACAGAGTGAGTATTTGATAGGATATGTAACATAATGACAATTTCAAATTTATGTTTCTGCAAATAAGGTTAAGAATATGTTACAACTGATACCATAGAAATACAAAGAATCATAGGAGACTACTATGAACAATTATACTCCAACAAACTGGACAGTCTAGAAGAAATGAATAAATTTTAAAAACAGTCTTTCAAACCTGAATCATGAAGAACTAGATATTTTAAATAGACTAATTACTAATAATGAGATTGAAAGCGTAATCAAAATGTTCCCAACACAAAAGCCCAGGACCAGATAGCTTCACTGGTGAATTCTTCAAAACATTCAAAGAAGATTTAATACCTATCCTTCTCAAACTCTTCCAAAAAATTGAAGAGGAGGGAAACCTTCAAAACACATTTTTGGAAGCACCAATTCCAAAGGATACCACAAAAAAATAAAATTCAGGCCTGTATTGTTGATGAACATAGATGCAAATTCCTCAACAAAATGTTAGTAAACTGAATCCAACAAACATTAAAAGATCATATGCCATGATCAAGTGGGATTTATTACAGAGGTATAAGAATAGTTCAACATTAGTTCAATATCGGCAAATTAGTCAATGTGATACATCACATTAACAAAATGAAGGATAAAAATAACAAAATCAACTCAATAGATGCAGAAAGGCATTTGAAAAAAAATTCAACATCCATGTATGATAAAAACTTTCAAAACAGTGGGTATACCTGAAAGTAACACAACATTGTAAATCAGCTGTACTCCAATATAAAATTTTTTAAATCTTTAATTAATAAATAAATAGATAGATAAATAAATTAAAAAAGGCAAAAAAAGGAAATGAAAAAAAGTGGGTATAAAGGGAATATATTTCAACATAATAAAGGTCATATATGACAAACCCACAGCTAATATCATACTGAACGGCAAACAAATGAAAGTTTTTTTGTCTAAGATCAGGAGCAAGAGAAGGATGCTCACTCTTGCTACTGTTATTGAACCTAGTATTAAAAGTCCTAGCCACAGTAATTGAGCAAGAAAAAAAAAAGTCATCCAAATTGTAAAGGGAAAAGTAAAACTGTCACTGTTTGCAGATGCCATAAAACTATATACATTGAAAACCCTAAAGACGCTACTGAAAAACTGTTAGAACTAAGAAATGAATTCAGTAAAGTTGCAGGACACAAAATCAATATACAGAAATTTGAGGCATTTTTATACACTAATAACAAATTGTCACAAAAAGAAATTAAGAAAACAATCCCATTTACAATTGAATCAAAAAGAATAAAATACCTAGATATAAATTTGACCAAGGAGGTGAAAGACCTGTACACTGAAAACAGTAAAACACTGATGAAAGAAATGGAGGAAGATATACAGAAATGGAAAGACATTTTGTGCTCATGGATTGGAAGGACAAATGGATTGGAAGAAGAATGTTGTTAAAATGTTCATACAGCCCAAAGCAATTTTCAAATTCAATGCAATCCCTATCAAAGTGCAAATGACATATTTCACAGAACTAGAATGAATAATTCTAAAATTTGTATGAAACCCAGAAAGACACCATATAGCCAAAATAATCTTGAGACCAAAGCTGGAGGTATTATGCCCCTGATTTCAAACGCTGCTACAAGCTATAGTAATTGAAACAGTAATGGTACTAGCACAAAAACAGACATAAATCAATGGAACAGAATGGAGAGCCTGGACATAAATCCACACATATATGGGTGATCAATCTATGGCAAAGGAACAAAAAACATATAATGGGAAAAGACAGTCTCTTCAATAAAGTGTGGAAATCTAGGTTCTCCACTTGTTCTTTGCTGAGGCAAGTCAAGTCAAGGCAGGGTTTCCTCCCCCCACCTCATGGAGTTTGGCTGCAGTAGCATGCTTAATGACTAAAACATTTGTCTTGCTAGTACAATTCTTTCATGGTTTTCTGGCTAGAGAAATCGGGCTTTTTGGAGGACTGAGGGTTTTGTTTTTGTTTTTGTTTTTTTTGTCTTTGCCTGTTTGTGTTTCTGGGTTCTTGGCTTTCCCAGCACCCAGTCTAGATTATATAAGGTAAAAAGATAACTAAGGGAATGCACTATCATGTTGTTGCTTGACTCTCAAGGTCCCTAGCTGATTTATCTTTTCTCTGCCTTTCAGTTTATTATTATGTTTGTTTTACATATAATTTAAGAGTTTTCAGTAGTAATTAGAAAGAGAAATCAGGGTAAGTGTCTACCTCATCTTCTTGGATGTAAAAATCTCTCTCTTATTCTGAAAACATTTCTGATCAATATCCATTACTTTAAGCCTTTCCAGAAACATCAATATATACTTCACCTTACCAGCAGATTTAGCTACCTAAAAAATGAGTAAGACATATTGTTTGCAAACTCAGTGGCCAAAAACATTTCCCTATTTCTGCCAGTTTAACCACCACAGCCTGCTATTTATCCTATAATAAGAAATAGTTATTCTGTAATAAGACATCAATTATCATACTCAAATATGAGGAATAAGAGGCTGAATTAACAATTTACCTTCTTACTACATATCTTTAGCCCAATTCATGTTTAGATGACACTTCAAAATATTACTTTTATCTTAAGTGCATTTTTATATATCTGCAGATGAGGATCAGCATTTTTTTATTCATGCACTGTAGAATTTCAGAAACTTTGGTTGAGTCAATCAAATCATTATAAAAGTACATAAAATAGAAATTTTAGAAATTTCCTATGTGGTAACCATTGTGAGTAAAATGCACATCTATTATCTATTTACCATATAGAATAAATTGGACATTTTTTCCTAAAATAAGCATATTTATATGTGTCTTATATAGAAGCACTACTTCTTTCAAAAAATCTTTTATAGTGGTCTCAAAAAATGCTGCAAACAGTTGCATACCACACAGGGAAAGGAAACTACATTAATGAAGTTGGGCCATTATTAGGCGGGTTAACAAAAAGAACTTGGAAGAAATTTGGCATCAACTTCCATACCAAAAGGAAAGCTTCCAAAGCAGAAGCCCAGCTGTCCAAACCAATATTTTCAGGAACGTAAAAACTGTTACAACTATCATTGTTATACCTCATTACAGGGAAAAATATGACATTATTAATGTATCACCCCTAATATTAACAATAGCTAATAGTAAAATACCAGAGCTTGTCTAATCCCAGAAAGATGAAATGAAGATGAATGAAAATTAGTTCCACTGGGCTTGTCTCTAGGAGATAATGAATGATAGGATAAGAGCTAAATGGCTTTTACAATGAACTAAAGGAGGATAATCACAAGTAGGGTGGGAAGAGGGCCGCTTTACAGAAAAGCAGAGGCACATGTTGAAGTTAGATAAAATTATATCTGTCAGGGAATGCTGTCACATGGCCATCTGTGAGGGAGTAACTTAGATCTCACTAAATGAAAGGTGTCTCTGGGTGACTGGAAGTAATATATTTGTTATGCAGTCCTTACCTGTATAGTTATAACTGAAAGATAAATTTTAAAAGCCTCTAATTAATGATCTTATAATACAAATTAACAATCTCTAGTTTAGGTTGATAGCTTAATTTCTTAAAATAACCATCTCTTTTCTTAAAGCAAACCAATCCAAAACAAAACCAATACTAAATAGCCCGAGAATCTGAAGGACTTCAATTCAGACTGAATCTAACATTAATTTAACTGCTTTGTATGTACAAATATATGTATGCATGTACAAAGCCCTCTGTGGGCTTTAATGTTCTCATCTGTAAAATGATGAATGTCTGAAAACTTTTTGGCCTAACAGTCCATAATGCTAATGTTCACTAATTGATGAGTTACATACAATGCTTTCCATATATATGCAGAAAATAATTTAAAAATTAATCACTAATTACAAAATTGGGGAAAATTAGCTGCTATTATTTGTATTAACTATATTCTCCTCAGTGACTTTTACCTATGTTATGAAAATTAGGCAGAGTTTTTAAATTTCTACACCTAAAATTTCAGAAAGCAAAATCAAAGCCAGTATAATGAATATATGCTCTATTAGCTCTGGGGTCATTGGAAAACAGAATTTCAATTTAGGAGGATGAAGATTCATGGTCCCCAAAATGGATGATTAGTAGATACATAGTAGATAGTCATAGCAAAATAATATATAAGTGGTAAAGTAGAAGGTGGGAAATTTGGAGCTCAAATGGCTACATGATCAGTATCTAGATCCACATTGAACAGGGTTTAGAACTTAGTCAATGCAAAGATAGAAGCATGTTTGAAGATCCATCCACCAAAGGACTTAAGGCAATATGGTAAAGGCAGCACCAATAATTCAGTTTCAAGTATCTTGAAATCAAAGAAATATTAGATGTAGAAGTTAGTCATAATGTTCAAAGTTTGACAGCATGGACTCGGGGCTCATGGTGAGATTGCAAACAGAATCAAAAATACATTTCATTGAACTTCAATGGCCTCTATATATTAGAAATGGATCCAACATTTGTCCAAGAGAATGATGTCTACTTGCAATTCCAGATTATATTGAGGTGTGAATTCTTGCTACAGCTAAAGCAAATGAAGTAAGGGAATTCAGGAAAGCATCACAGGTGTCTGGCTTCAAATTTATTGTTATGTTCTGTGGACAAAAATTATGTTAAGAAAACTATATTTCATTGAGCTACCCATGAAATAATTGGAAAAAAGGTAAAATTATATATAGACATATATATGTATGCATATGTATACTAATTAATGATCATTAAATATTTTTCTATGTAAGAGCATTAAGAGTTATTATGGTACAATATTATGTCTCATGTCTATGGCATATTAAAGAATCAATAAGTAAAGGATATGTGCTATAGTTCAATTTTGATTCCTAGGATCATTCTTTATCAGATGACTTGAAAATGGCTCCAGAATTAATCTTCTGATAATAAAACCATTGGGCACAAAATTCAAGAATTAATTTTTATAGTAAGAATAAAATGACCAGATTTAAAAAATTAATTCAAGCCAGCAAACAAAAAGAGTTTACAAAATTTTTTTTTAAATGAACTTTTTTCTTTTAAAAAATAACTTAATAGCAATTATAACAAAAGTTAATGAAAATTTCACTATGACTGATACTACTAGCAGGTAGACATTTTCCATCATTTTATATTTTGACTATTTCTTTGGATTAATTGTCTATATAAATGGAAATAATAATTTAGACATTTGTTTAAAACTCACAATTACTGCATTTTTGATGAGTTTCTTCCAACTGAATATTACTTCTCTTTCATATATATATACATATATGTGAAGCAATATTCCAATATTAAAAATAGATTCAATTAAACTGGTTTAAAATAAATCCTAGGGATTTTAGCTTCTAGAAAGATGGAATAGACATACTTTTTCTTATTCCTTTCACTAAGTAGAACTGAAAACTCTGGACATTATACATAAAACAACCATAAAACTCTGAAAGGTGTAGAGTAGTATGTACACTGGCTGGTGGCCTCAGGACCCAAGGAATGACAGTAGAACACAGGTGAGTTTCCTGTGTTATCTTTTTGCTTCATATATTTCAGAGTTGAAGCTGAAAAAACTGGCGATGTAGAAACATCAAAGGCATAGAAAAAGAAAGTTCCTCCCAAACCCTACTTTTCTAGTCAAAGGACTAGGAAAGGGGTAAGAAACTTTTCAGAATAGAAAATTTTAAATGGTAACCACTCTACTCTAGCCAAACACCGCAGAAAATACTGTAGACATATTATCACCCACACCAGCAAAGGCAAAGTAAGGAGCCTATACTTCTCTCAACAGGTTATAACAAGATACCCCCACCCCACAGCTAAGATGATGTCAGAGAATGCTGAACAGGAAGCCAGAAGTATCATCCTTGCTGGGTGGTAATGAGCAGCCCTAAATGGTGGAACTGGAAAACATATAGGGAGTTTGAGCCCCCCACTGGCAGTAACAGGAAGCCCCCATTTCAGGTTTCAACAGAGACTGTGGAGAACCTGAAACTCTAGCAGCACTTAGCAGTAAGGAAGTTATCTCTCCTTCCTCTGCTAGACCAGTGTCAAAGGAAGGCAGCTAAAACAGAAAGTTTAAATAAGATCTAGAGACTCATAACACCCAAAATGTCCAGTTTGCAGTAGAAAATCACTCAGAATGATAGAACCATGAAGGGCTCAAAAATTTAAAAAATATTAAAAGGTGACAATATGGAGATGACAAACATGGTAGAATTATTAGACAAAAATTTTTAAAGCAGCCATTCTTAAAAAGCTAAATGAGCAATTATAAATATGCTTGAAAGCAATGAGAAATAGAAAGTCTCAGCAAATAAAAGACATAAAGATCCTAAAGCATATTTTAGAACTAAAGTATACAATTACTGAATAAAAACCTTAATGAACAGGCTCAACAGCAGAATGGAGCGTACAGAAAAATAATCAATGAACCAGATCATTGAGAAGTAGAAATTACCCAGTCTGAACAACAGACAGAAAATAGACTAAAATGAATAAATAGATCCTCAGAGGCATGTAGGATTATAACAAAATATTTAACTTTTATATCACTGGAATCTCATAAAGAAAGGAGGAAGTACATGGGGTTGAAAAAGAACTTGAAATAAGGGGTGAAAACTTAACAAAATTGGTAAAAAATGCAATACTACAGATTTGAAAATCTGAGTAAAACCTTAGGATAACTCCAAAGATATCCATACAGGGACACATCACACTCAAACTTCTGAAACTTAAAGAAAAATTAAAAATCTTGAAAGCAGTGAGAGACAAACAATACCTGACCAATAGTTGAAAAAATTGTTTGAATGACAGTGGATTTTCATTTAGAAGTCTTGTGGGCCAAAAGGAAGTAGTACAACACTTCAAATGCAGAAAGAAAAGAACTGTTAACCCAGAATTCGATAGTCTGAAAAAATGTTCTCCAGCAAGGAAGGGAAATCAAAATATTCTTAATTGAAGAAAAACTAAGCAAATTTGTCACGGTCAGACCTATCCTCAAAAAAGTTTTAAAATAGTTCCCTAAAGACAAATGAAATAAATTTTTTAAAAGAGCCATGAAACATTAGGAGGAAGAAAGACTATAGTAAGTAAAAGGATGGGAATACAATACTTTCCTTCTTCTCTTGAGTTTTCTAACGCATAACATGTTCATAGATTGGAAGTGTCAGTATTATTAAGATGTCAATTCTGCCCCCAGTTGATGTTTAGTCAATATGATCCCAAGTATAATTTGATTTTTAAATTTCTTTTATTTTAGAAATTAACAAGCTAATTCTAAAATGTATATGACAAAACCCCAATAGATATGTAATAGCCAAAACAATTTTGAAAAGAACAAAATTGGAGGACTTACACTACCTAGTTTTAAGATTTCCTAGAAAGAGTAGTTAAGACAGTTTTGTATGTGAACATATGTTCAATTTATCAGTTTTCTTTTGTGGTTCATGCTTTTTGTATACTATCTAAGAAAATGTTTGCTCTTTGGAAGAAACTCTTAAGGAAATGAAAACATATACATAAAGATCCTAAAGCATATTTTAGAACTAAAGTATACAATTACTGAATAAAAACCTTAATGAACAGGCTCAACAGCAGAATGGAGGGTACAGAAAAATAATCAATGAACCAGATCATTGAGAAGTAGAAATTACCCAGTCTGAACAACAGACAGAAAATAGACTAAAATAAATAAATAGATCCTCAGAGGCATGTAGGATTATAACAAAATATTTAACTTTTATATCACTGGAATCTCATAAAGAAAGGAGGAAGTACATGGGGTTGAAAAAGAACTTGAAATAAGGGGTGAAAACTTAACAAAATTGGTAAAAAATGCAATACTACAGATTTGAAAATCTGAGTAAAACCTTAGGATAACTCCAAAGATATCCATACAGGGACACATCACACTCAAACTTCTGAAACTTAAAGAAAAATTAAAAATCTTGAAAGCAGTGAGAGACAAACAATACCTGACCAATAGTTGAAAAAATTGTTTGAATGACAGTGGATTTTCATTTAGAAGTCTTGTGGGCCAAAAGGAAGTAGTACAACACTTCAAATGCAGAAAGAAAAGAACTGTTAACCCAGAATTCGACAGTCTGAAAAAATGTTCTCCAGCAAGGAAGGGAAATCAAAATATTCTTAATTGAAGAAAAACTAAGCAAATTTGTCACGGTCAGACCTATCCTCAAAAAAGTTTTAAAATAGTTCCCTAAAGACAAATGAAATAAATTTTTTAAAAGAGCCATGAAACATTAGGAGGAAGAAAGACTATAGTAAGTAAAAGGATGGGAATACAATACTTTCCTTCTTCTCTTGAGTTTTCTAACGCATAACATGTTCATAGATTGGAAGTGTCAGTATTATTAAGATGTCAATTCTGCCCCCAGTTGATGTTTAGTCAATATGATCCCAAGTATAATTTGATTTTTAAATTTCTTTTATTTTAGAAATTAACAAGCTAATTCTAAAATGTATATGACAAAACCCCAATAGATATGTAATAGCCAAAACAATTTTGAAAAGAACAAAATTGGAGGACTTACACTACCTAGTTTTAAGATTTCCTAGAAAGAGTAGTTAAGACAGTTTTGTATGTGAACATATGTTCAATTTATCAGTTTTCTTTTGTGGTTCATGCTTTTTGTATACTATCTAAGAAAATGTTTGCTCTTTGGAAGAAACTCTTAAGGAAATGAAAACATATATATTAGGATAAAATATTTTAAAACACATAGAAGATAATGAAATATTACCTAGAACATCTGAAACAACTCAATAAGAAGAGGAAAAAACCAAGATATTTGTACAAATATTTTCCTAGAGAGACTGATAGCAAATAACCACATGAAAAGATGCTCAACATCACTAGTCATTAGGGAAAGTCAAATTAAAGCCCCAAAGAGATAACATTACACAGCAATTAGAATGGCTTGGAAAAATAAAAGCCAGTATCAACCGTTGGTGAGGATACCCAGCAACTGGATCTCTCATATAAGTCTGGTGAAAATGCAAACTGCTACAATCACTTTGGAAAAGTTTCCTTAGAGTTAGCATATTATTCACACACTACGCAGCAATCCCACTCTTGGAGAAATGAAGACATATGTTCATACAAAAAATTTTTATGCAATTGCTTATAGCAACTTTATTCAGAATTACCAAAAACTGGAAGCAACTGAAATGTCCATCTACTGGTTAATGAATGAACAAGCTGTGGTCCATCCATACAGTGGAATACTATTCAACAATAAAAGGAATGGGTTACTGTCACCTGAAACAACATGGGTGAATCACCAAAGCACTATGCTAAGTAAAAAAAAATCCAGACTCAAAAGAATATGTACTATGTGACATTTCAATTATACGAAATTCTGGAAAAGGGAAAATTACAGCAATAGAGAAGAGGTCAGCAGTTGCCAGTGGTCAGAAGTGAGGTTGGGAGGGTGACTATAAAGGAGCATAGGGAAATTTTTTGAAGTGATGGAAATATTCTATATCTTGATTGTGGTAGTGGTTATGCAATGGCATATATATATATTATATAACTGTATATATGTGCGTATATACATAGCATATATAGATATATATATATACATGGTTACATATATATGCATTATATATATATTACATGCAACTGTATATATATTATGCAACTGAATTACATATACACAGATTGTATATATTGTATTGTGTATGTTATACAAATGAATTATATATGTACAGATTGTATATATAGAGACTATATATATATACACACACATATATGTACATAAAATCTGTGCATGGCTTCACTTTGTTCTCAGATGTTCCTCTATCCCATAAGCAAACACATTTCTTTTCTGATTTTGGTTATACATAGAAAACTAAATTGATGCCTTATAATTTTTGAGTCTGAGATATCATTAAATTATTAATATTAATTGCCAATTTTTATTTTGGAACTTATTTGTGTCAACTCTTCAAATTCTTCTATCATTTTTTATTTAAAAAGTTTCTAATTTGAGATTTAGAGAGTTTTCAGTTGTTCAAATTTCCATCTACCTCATACAAAATATCTATTTTAGTGTATAACGTATGTGCCTTACAAAATATTTAGACACGCTTAAGTCCATAAACCATATACTAAGTTTTTAAATTAAGCAAGGATTTGGGTACAAAGGAAAATAATGGTCATCCTTGTACATTATAAAATGTAGTTATCTTGTACCTTTTTTTTTTTAATTTTTTTTTTTTTTTTTTTTTTTTT
>NC_041225.1:52590666-52669776 GCF_002837175.3 Physeter macrocephalus
CGGATTCTCAACCACTGCGCCACAGGGAAGCCCATATCTTGTACCTTTTGATAAATCATGAAAAATAGGTCGATGATCTTATTTTAAAGATTATCTTTCTGTTGTTTGCAAGTTACAATAGCTTTTGTGTTCATATGAAATAACCAACTCTTTTCACAGTTTTGTAATATGATTTAATATACTACTTTCTGGCACTTATTATAAATTGGAAGAAAATTTCTAACACAATTAATATCCACACTCTGTTTTGGTACAGAATGAAAATACACAATGCTATATCTTTTACTTCTTTCTTTTTGTTAAAACACCTAATGCAGAGTTTAATGAATACTTAATGATTGATAGATATCCTCATATTATTAATTTCTTATTTTTAATTGATAAGTGTATTTTTCTTCCTTAGTGCTCTTGCTATATAGTAATAGTAATTAAAGGTATAATCTTATAATTTTAATTTGTAAACTATAATCTCCCAACATGGACAAGTTGATTCAATTATTTCTGTAAAGATAAGCATAGAATACTACATATTCCTCTCTGCTTCCTCTAATCAAAATTATCTTCTTCTAAATAACTTGTCAATGGTAGAATCCACTTATTTTCTTCACTTTGCTTAACAAAAATTATTTCTAACGTAAATTACTACTGTTTCATTTGTATGTATTTTAAGCTTTATGTAATCCTTTAGATCAGTTTTTCACTGAGAGTTATTTTTTCTGGGAATAATTTTCACATTTAATGAATAATAGAACAAGTTGTGTTTCTAGCTAATTAGTTAGATAATAATTACATTAATTTGAATAAATAAGAATATAGTACTCTCAGTTAAATTACAATTCTCTCACCTAACCAAGCTCTATACTCTGCAAAGAGGCAATATTTGCATTTGAACTTTCTGGATAAAAGATTGTTACATAATTATACTCTAATATATTCTGATTAATTTTGAGAAGATTCAATATTGAAATTCAAGTAGAAGATTTGAAAGTTCTCAGAGGTGTAGAATTTCATTTTGACCCCAATTCTATCTGTGATTACAGATAACTCTATTCACATCATATAATGAGATTGAATATTTTTAGAACCCAAAATACCTATTCCAATAATTCAACTAATAAATTCTTCCTTTATGTAGACTAAGCCATCTCAATTCTTATAAAGTAAGTAACTTACACAGATCACCTTTGAAAGATACAGATATACACCTTAAAAGGGGCTTTAGCCCACCTTGTAGGTGCATTAACAAATATAGCATTCAGGGGTATAGTGTTAACTATTAGACATAATTCCAACAAATAATTACTGGTAAATAACTGGATATAAAACCAGAGTTAGGGGCTTCCCTGGTGGTGCAGTGGTTGAGAGTCCGCCTGCCGATGCAGGGGATATGGGTTCGTGCCCCGGTCTGGGAAGATCCCACATGCCGCGGAGCAGCTAGGCCCGTGAGCCATGGCCGCTGAGCCTGCGCGTCGGGAGCCTGTGCTCCGCAACGGGAGGGGCCACAGCAGTGAGAGGCCCGCGTACCGCAAAAAAAAAAAAAACAAAAAACACAGAGTTAGGTGTATGAACTAAGACCACAATCATCTAGAATAAATTGTAGCATGCAAGAACCAGGATAATTATGGAAGTTTAGTTCAATCAATATTAGAATATGCCCCCCAAGCTAACAGTGCAGCTGTCCAGATCACTCATTAAAAAGACCATTAGCCAACTGGACTAATGGTTTGACTGTTTTTTCCTCTCTTTGCTTGGCTATGTATAAATGCTTGATTTCCTCTCACAACTAGTCCTTTTCATTGTGTTTCCCAGTATAACACTTATTTTCACATTACTAACAGTGTAAGTCAAGAAAATTGTATATACAACCCTGGAAAAACCTCTTCTAAGCCAGAATTTATCAGCCTTTTAAAATATTCAGAAATAATCAGTAAATACAGACATTGAAACTTGACTAACACTTCTATCTTTAACCTAAAGTTTTGCATTATTTAACTGATGGCTGCTACTCAAAGTACTAGCTGGCTCATCAAAGCAAAATAAGAATAGACCTGAAAGGAAAAGAATAATGAGTCATTTTGATTTACAAATAACTCTATAAAAAGGACAAATGGAAACAGTGAATAGATGATCCAGGAATCTAAGAAATGACACTGGCATATTTTAAATCTGGCAACCCAGAATCTGTTCAGTGTATTTGTTTGTTTTACTTTGTAGAGGAACTATAATGGATTCCAGAAACATTTGAGCTAATTGATAAAAGGCAGAGCCATAAATAGCTATTAAAGGAAAATGGAGTATCCTAACTACTAAGGCCTATGTCTTGCCTTTTAGAAACCCTATTAACAAGAGAATATTGTACTGGATAAGCCATGGGTGTAAACTAATATATCAACTCTGTATCTTTGTAAATGTAATTACCACTCTCCATTCTCAGGATTAACAATATACTGGCTCTTAAGAATGTGTTCCAATAACCCCTATTGCTTCTAAATGGCTTTTTATCCAGGTCATACTTCCTACATTACAAGTCCTTCAGAGAACTTCCTTTTCCACCTGATTAACTTTACTCATTGTGAAGAATGAGTGAAATGGTAAGGAGGAAAACATATGTTAGCTTTGGGCAGTGCTTTATACCTTTATGATAGTGCGCTAGGAAATGAAGCTTGTCAAGTCTGGAGAATATCTTCACAATAAAATTAACGAATGGAAGCACACACCAAAAAACCCTATGAATATTAATTTGCCATAGTGTTTTAAAGGTCACATGTTAATTTCAGCCTTGACATACTCTGGAAAACAAAGAGTACATCATTTTATCACGACAGTTTAAAAAACCCCATTATTTTCTTGACATTATATTTATAAGCTATCCTGGATATAATGTCTATGGCATAATCCTTGTCTTCATGATAGTTATAATCAAATTTGGGTAGATTAAACATAAGATAATTTAAAAACTAAGAAAGTGATTTTTATTCGTAAGTTGGATGATAAGAGCAGTGGTCCCTAACACTTTTTGGCAGGGACTGGTTTCATGGAAGACAATTGTTCCACGGACCAGTGGCGGGGCAGGAGAGATGTTTCAGGCTATACTGCAAGCGATGGGGAGCGGCAGATGAAGTTCTGCTTGCTCGCTGCTCACCTCCTGCTGTGCGGCCCGGTTCCTAACAGACTGGTCCACGGACCGGGGGTTGGAGACACCTGGATAAGAGTATATGCTTTCTGCAGTTTTACTCTGTATTTCAGTTGGGGTTTTTTTGAAAGGGAGTTTGAGGTTATAAGGACTAATACATTGAGAAAAAACTAATTTTCTATGAAACTTGAAAAAAAATACACTTTTAAATTGCATAATAGCATTCAGTTTATTGAACATTAAAATAGGATTTGTATGAATTTCTGACTAGTGTGCATTTTTTCATCTCTGCCTTAGTTTTAATAAAGTATTTAAAAATTAAAAATAGATCCATGTTTTAAAACTAGCTGTATCAATCGCATCCATTAAGGGCTACGAGGCAAGAGTTTTTATTTAAATAATGCTTCATCATCTTCACATACCAGATGTGCTGCTGCTTTAACAGTGTTTCCATAGAAATAAGTCATGAGTTTATATTTTCTATAGATGAAAACAGCTTCTGTTTACAATAATCTCCCCTCATAGTGTTAAATGAAAAGAAGTAATATTCGTTAAAACAGCAGGGGTTAGCCATTTGATAAAAAAGAGTATTTTCTTCTAAAAAAAAATCTGCCTAAATAATTGCCAGAGGAGTCGTTTTAACATTGTGGAAGTAGAGAGGTAACTTCCTGAATGGTTTGAAGCAAAGAACAACTCTACTGGAGAGTTCACAACTGGAGCAATTCAAACTATGAATAAGCTTGCTTGATATGACCCAGTAAGCAGCTGGTAGCAAAAGTAATATTGATTTTAAATACCATGGTAACTTCTTATTTAAGTTTTTTAATGATAATAATGCTTTAAACATAGCTCTCCTGGGCTTACCAAGATATTCAAATCAATTTTGTAAGTCTTAACTTATGAATTCTGGAATAAAATCTTATGCAGTAAATAAAAAGCATATTTAGGGAGAGACCTTCAAGATGGCAGAGGAGTAAGACATGGAGATCACCTTCCTCCCCACAAATACATCGAAAATACATCTACATGTGGAACAACTCCTACAGAACACCTACTGAATGCTGGCAGAAGACCACAGACTTCCCAAAAGGCAGGGCAAAAGAAAAAAGAAAAGACAAAATAATAGGGACGGGACCTGCACCTCTGGGAGGGAGCTGTGAAGGAGGAAAAGTTTCCACACACTAGGAAACCCTCTCACTGACAAGAACGGTGGGTAGAGCTTTGGAGTCACAGAGGAGAGCGCAGCAACAGGGGTGCAGAGGGCAAAGCAGAGAGATTCCTGAACAGAGGATCGGTGCCGACCAGCACTCACCAGCCTGAGACGCTTGTCTGCCCACCCGCAGAGGCGGGCGGGGCCTGGGAGCTGAGGCTCAGGCTTCAGAGTTCAGACCCCAGGGAGAGGACTGTGGTTGGCTGCATGAAGACAGCCTGAAGGGGGCTAGTGCACCACAGCTAGCTGGGAGGGAATACGGAAAGAAGTCTGGATATCCTGGAGAGCCAAGAGAACATTTTCTTGGGGGTGTGCGAGGAGAGGGGCTTCCTGCTGTGTGCCCACAGATGACAGAGCACTGCCTAAGTGAGCTCCAGAGATGGGAGTCAGCCAGCTCTCATCTCAGACACCAGAGGCAGGCATGGACTATTACCACTGCTGCTGCTGCCACCAAAAATCCTGTGTGTAAGTGCAGGTCCCTACCCACACCCTCCCAGGAGCCTGTGCAGCCCGCCACTGCCAGAGTCCTGCCAGTGGTCCAGGGCCAACTTCCCGGGGAGAACACATGGCATGCTTTAGGCTGTTGCAACGTTGTGCTGGCCCCTGCCACCACAGACACGCCCCACATTCCAATTGTGACTACCATGCACCTCCCTCTTCCCGGCCTGAGTGAGCAAGAGAGCCCTGATCAGCTGCTTCTTTAACCCCCTCCTGTCTGGGTGGGGAACAGACACCTGAGGGCAGCCTACACGCACAGGCGGGGGAAAAACCAAAGCTGAACCCCAGGAGCTGTGCGAACAAAGAAGAGAAAGGGAAATTTCTCTGTGCAGCCTCAGGAGCAGCAAACTAAATACCAGCAGTCGGCTTGGTAAAAGCTGCATGTGCAGATACCTGAATAGAAAATGAGTGTTTCCAAAACTGAGGCAGTGGACTTTGGGGGCAACTGTGGACTTGGGGTTTGCCTTCTACGTTTGATTTGTTTTTGGTTTTATGTTTATCTTAGTTTAGTTTTTAGTGATTGTTTTTATTTGTGGATTTGTTTATTGGTTTGGTTTCTCTCTTCCTTTTTTTTTTCTCTCTTTTTGTGAGTGTGAGTGTATGTTTCTTTGTGTGATTTTGTCTTTTTAGTTTTGCTTTTACCATTTGTCTTGGCATTCTGTCTGTTCGTCTTTTTCTTCTTCTTCTTCTTCCTTTTCTTCCAAGCTCTGCGGCTGGCAGGGACTTGGTGCTCCAGCCAGGTGTCGGGCCTGAGCCTCCAAGGTGGGAGAGCTGAGTCCAGGATGTTGGACCACCAGAGACCTTCTGGCCCCATGTAATATTAATCAGCAAGAACTCTCCCAGAGATCTCCATCTCAACACTAAGACTCAGCTCCACCCAACAACCAGGAAGCTCCAGTGCTGGATGCTCCATGCCAAACAACTAGCAAAACAGGAACAGAACGCCATCCATTAGCAGAGAGGCTGCTGAAAGTCATACTGGAACCCCAGGAGCTGTGCGAACAAAGAAGAGAAAGGGAAATTTCTCTGTGCAGCCTCAGGAGCAGCAAACTAAATACCAGCAGTCGGCTTGGTAAAAGCTGCATGTGCAGATACCTGAATAGAAAATGAGTGTTTCCAAAACTGAGGCAGTGGACTTTGGGGGCAACTGTGGACTTGGGGTTTGCCTTCTACGTTTGATTTGTTTTTGGTTTTATGTTTATCTTAGTTTAGTTTTTAGTGATTGTTTTTATTTGTGGATTTGTTTATTGGTTTGGTTTCTCTCTTCCTTTTTTTTTTCTCTCTTTTTGTGAGTGTGAGTGTATGTTTCTTTGTGTGATTTTGTCTGTTTAGTTTTGCTTTTACCATTTGTCTTGGCATTCTGTCTGTTCGTCTTTTTCTTCTTCTTCTTCTTCCTTTTCTTCCAAGCTCTGCGGCTGGCAGGGACTTGGTGCTCCAGCCAGGTGTCGGGCCTGAGCCTCCAAGGTGGGAGAGCTGAGTCCAGGATGTTGGACCACCAGAGACCTTCTGGCCCCATGTAATATTAATCAGCAAGAACTCTCCCAGAGATCTCCATCTCAACACTAAGACTCAGCTCCACCCAACAACCAGGAAGCTCCAGTGCTGGATGCTCCATGCCAAACAACTAGCAAAACAGGAACAGAACGCCATCCATTAGCAGAGAGGCTGCTGAAAGTCATACTGAGTTTACAGACACCCCAAAACACACCACTGGACATGGCCATGCCCACCAGAGGGACAAGATCGAGTCCCACCCACCAGAACACAGGAACCAGTCCCCCCCGACCAGGAAGCCTACACAAGCCACTGAACCAACCTCACCCACTGGGGACAGACACCAGAAATAAGAGGAACTACAAACCTGCAGCCTGCGAAAGGAAACCCCAAACACAGTAAGTTAAACAAAATAAGAAGACAGAGAAATATGCAGCAGATGAAGGAGCAAGGTAAAAATCCACCAAACCAAACAAATGAAGAGGAAATAGGCAGTCTACCTGAAAAAAAATTCAGAATAATGATAGTAAAGATGATCCAAAATCTCGGAGTCAGAATGGAGAAAATACAAGAAACGTTTAACAAGGAACTAGAAGAACTAAAGAGCAAACAAACAATGATGAACAACACAATAAATGAAATTTAAAATACTCAAGAAGGAATCAATAGCAGAATAACTGAGGCAGAAGAATGGATAAGTGACCTGGAAGACAGAATAGTGGAAATAACTACTGCAGAGCAGAATAAAGAAAAAAGAATGAAAAGAACTGAGGACAGTCTCAGAGACCTCTGGGACAACATTAAACGCACCAACATTTGAATTATAGGGGTTCCAGAAGAAGAGAAAAAGAAAGGGTCTGAGAAAATATTTAAAGAAATTATAGTCGAAAACTTCCCTAACATGGGAAAGGAAACAGTCAAGCAAATCCAGGAGGCACAGAGGGTCCCATACATACAGGATAAAGCCAAGGAGAAACACGCCAAGACACATAATAATCAAGCTATCAAAAATTAAATACAGAGAAACAATATTAAAAGCAGCAAGCAAAAGGCAACAAATAACATACAAGGGAATCCCCATAAGGTTAACAGCTGATCTTTCAGCAGAAACTCTGCAAACCGGAAGGGAGTGGCAGGACATAGTTAAAGTGATGAAAGGGAACAACCTACAACCAAGCTTATTCTACCCAGCAAGGATCTCATTCAGATTTGACAGAGAAATTAAAACCTTTGCAGACAAGCAAAAGTTAAGAGAATTCAGCACCACCAAACCAGCTCTCCGCAAAATGTGGGATCCTCCCGGACCGGGGCACGAACCCGTGTCCCCTGCATCGGCAGGCGGACTCTCAACCACTGCGCCACCAGGGAAGCCCCCAAACCAGCTTTAAAACAAATGCTAAAGGAACTTCTCTAGGCAGGAAACACAAGAAATGGAAAAGACCTACGAAAACAAACCGAAAACAATTAAGAAAATGGTAATAGGAATGTACATATCGATAATTACCTTAAATGTGCATGGATTAAATGCTCCAGCCAAAAGACATAGACTGGCTGAATGGATACAAAAACAAGAACTGTATATATGCTGTCTACAAGAGACTCACTTCAGACCTAGGGACACATACAGACTGAAAATGAGGGGATAGAAAAAGATATTCCATGCAAATGGCAATCAAAAGAAAGCTGGAGTAGCAATTCTCATATCAGACAAAATAGACTTTAAAATAAAGACTATTACAAGAGTCAAAGAAGGACACTACATAATGATCAAGGGATCAATCCAAGAAGAAGATATAACAATTGTAATATTTATGCACCCAACATAGGAGCACCTCAATACATAAGGCAAATACTAACAGCCATAAAAGGAGAAATCGACAGTAACACAATAATAGTAGGGGAGTTTAACACTGTACTTTCACCAATGGACTGATCATCCACCTAGATGGCTCTGTGACCACCTAGAGGGGTGGGATGGGGGGGTGGGAGTGAGGCTTAAGAGGGAGGGGATATGGGGATATATGTATACATATAGCTGATTCACTTTGTTATACAGCAGAAACTAACATAACTTTGTAAAGCAACTATATTCCAATAAAGATGTAAAATAATAAAAAATAAAGTACATTGTCTTGAAAAAAAATAAAATAAAAAATAAATAAATGATACCTTTCCCCACAAAAAAAAAACACAAAAGACGCATATAATAGAGTTCCCTTTCAAAAACAGGCAAGGTGAATTCATTATCATATTCATATGCAAAATGGGCTGCTGCTTTAAATCTATTAAACAAAACAAATTATAAAATTGCAAAATATTTTGTAACACAAAACTACATCCATTTATATAAAAAAATAGGGTCCAGAGGGAATGGCAAGCTTTTCGTAATAATTGGAATAGCATCAATCAGCAATAGTTTAAAATGGTTCTTAAGTTGCTGGAATACTGATGGCACAATGGTATAACTTTCAGACTTTCTTCTCAGTTTGTCTAAATGTGAGAACCCTTAATAGAGGCGGTTACAAATACAAATAGACCTATATATTGAGTGTGGTATCTGTATAAGAAAAGGGAGAGAGGGATTCTTATCTCCCATCTAATCTCCCAATTCTTCCACCAAAGCAATATATACTTACAACTTAAGTCCTAATCTTCCAAAGGGATGTAGTTGATGATAGTTGTGATGGGTGTGATCTCTTTAGAGTCATAACGAGACTCCTTGCTTTCGGTGTTTTTTGTACAGGTGATTTTTTTCTGCAGAGGAAATCCTGAGGGTCTAATTGGGTTTCAAAATAGCTCCTAATCAAGCAACCATGCATCTTAAGTTTCCATCTCCTGATCTGGACTCAGTATATTCATGATACTCCCTGTGCCACAGTTCTTACGTATCAGGGCAGGATCTTGGGCTCATGGGTTTCTTTCCCTCTGAATCTTATATACGAGAGGAGACTTTTTTTTTTTAATGGTCTTTCTACCCATTATATAATGTGTAATAGGTATCATATACTCATATTTATTCAAAGTTGGAAATTGAATTATTGACTCAATTGCTTTGCATTGCTTCAGAAGCAAGTTATAGTAATATCAAGAGATAGAAGAGATATTAATTCCAGTTCACTTGACTGGTAAAAAATAGTTTCCGATTGTATTTTACATATTGTGTCACTAAAAACAAAAAAACAAAACAAAACAAACCTTCACCATGAGTAAACTAAACATATTCAGTACAATGCTTAGTTCTTTTTTTTCCAAAGCAAACTGATTAAAATATATATTGTAGGAAATGTCCCATAGACAAGTTTACACTCCTTGTCCTTCCCACACTTCCAAAATGAGGCCACCACAACAGAATTTAAGGCATCTATTCTGTATTGAATAAATTAATGATGCTTTAGGTCTCTTCTGTGACTGGAGTAAGTGTCTAAAGATCAATGAACTGTTTAGTTTCATTTGTAGCTCTTTGGAATGCTTTAAGGTATATGATTTTGAAAACCAGAGTAAGGGAATGAAGAGGTGACCTCCTTTGAGCTTGATCACATAGCATACTTATCTCAATCAACAAGAAGCCTCCAGGTCTGGGAACATTTCTCAAACACTAAAGTCCTCTCACTTCAAAATACCTCTGTTAAAATTCTATCATGACACAAAAGCTACAGGTTATTTGCTATAGGATTAACATATTACATCAGTTTAATTACACCATGTGAATTAAATTCAGAAACTCTGAAGGACAAATGTGCACAGACAGTTGTCTTGAGGGAATAAAAGTTTTGTTTGCTTAGAGGAAGGAGGAGTCATTATTAGAACATGAATCTCTCTTTAGGGACACGGCAGCATTAATTGAAATTCTCAGCAGAAAAGGACAATTTATGTCTTGATCCCCTCTCACTCCAACAATATATCAAGAGCCCTAAAAAATAAAGATCTTTTCCCATTGATTGACCAGCTACAAATAGATGAAAGTGCTATTTAAAACTTAAAGGAAAAGGAAATGCTGAGAAAGCAATACATTTTATATATATTTATATATATATATATATACACACACACATATATACACACATACATGTATACAGTATATAGGTATATTGTCATGTACATTTACATGAATTTTATGTTTGAGGTGAGTCAGTGGATTCTAAGAAATTCTGTCTCTTTTTGAAGTTGATATCAGACTACACATGCTATTTGGCACCCTAAGACAACAGTAGCATCATGGGAGATTGATTACACAAATGACCTCAGCTGCAATGCAGCCGTGTCCTTCTACTCTCACTGTGGGCCCTGCCATAAACCTGTTTTTTGCCAGTATGATGCTAGCATATATGATGCAGAGGCTTGTAAAAACACTTGCATGTTTCTGCTCACTCAGGCCCTCTGCCATCACCAATGAGACCATCTCCACCTTAGCTTTCTGGATGATGAGGAACAAAATGGCAAAGAGTGAGTATTCCCAGTCACCTCAGCCAAAACCATATTAGGTCAGCTGAGATCAGAAAAATCAACCAGTTGATCTTAGAGTAAAATTCTCATCTTATTAATAAATGGTCATCATTTAAGCAACAGAATTTTGGGGTGGTTTGTTATGGAGCACTCTGGTAGCAAAAGATAACTGATAAAAGTATTAAGTAGAGGAAAAGAGAGAGGACACACCGATAAACCAAGATAAAGGCCCTCTAGGCATTGATGCTCTGCTTTTTTTCAATGGGGGACTATTTTAATGTTCAGAATTCCATTAGTCTATTCCTATCACTCAAATAAACCTGTTCTCAGTAGAACACAGAAGCAAAAAACGAAGTATTAAAAAATGAAGTGTTTTGCAGTAGCCCCATCCCTCTCAGGGTCTTCCTTTTGCAAATAAAACATATTTGACATAACACAACAAACAAATATAAGAAAGCTCTGAAAGTTGCTGTATTTAGTTGAGTAGTGTCCTTCCAAAAGATTTTAATTTCTAACTTCTGGAACATGCAAATGTGGCTTTATTTGGAAAAAGTATCTTTGCAGATGTAAATCATTAAGGATATCCAGGTAAGATCATCCTGGATTAGGGAAGACTCTAAATCTGATAACCAAGGTCTATGGAAGATGCAGAGAGGAGAAAGCCATGCAAGATGGAGTAGAAGTTGCAGTTATGTTGCCACAAGCCAAGGAACACCAGGAGACACCGGAAGCTGGAAAAGGCATGGACAGATTCTTGCCTAGTAACTTTGGAGGAAGCATGAACTTGCTAACAACTTGACTTTCAACATCTAACCTTCAGACCTGTGAGAGAATAAATTTCTGTTGTTGTAAGCCGCCAAATTTATGGTAATTTGTTGTGACAGTCTTGGGAAACTAATATAAGTAGAAAGGAAAAAGACTGCACAGAGACCTTGGGGCTTGAGGAAAAACATGGTGGAAAATTACCTGATTTTTCTTCATTGCCTCCCAGACAAGGAGCTGCAGAAAAGCCTCCAGCCCAGGACCAAAAACAGGTGCAGAAAAAACAAACAGAAACAAGCAAACAAAAACTTCAAGGAAAGTGTGCTCCCCCGGCCAAAAGGACATGGAAAGAGAAGCCTAACACTACAGAAAACTTTTCTGACAACAGGTGCCCTACTTTAGTAAAACACCAGTAGAAAAACTGACCTCCTCATCCTTGCAGTTTCAGTAAGCCTGAGCGAGGAGCTGATTTTCTACTCACTGCTTGGTGGAAGCAAGCCACGGTGCTCAAATGTCTCTAGCAGGGTGGTGTTGGTAGGGCCAATGGAGAGCTGAATTTTAACAAGTGCTGGAGGCAGGCTGCAGTACTCCCAGTCTTCTGACCTGGTTTCTTTGCCTAGGTAGTGTTAGTAAGGGTCAGCAGAAGCCTGAGCCTCTGTCATTCTCCAGTAGCATCACGTGTGAAGGAGGTAGAACAAGGGGAGTTAATCTGCACTCCGTTAAACCCAGGCCCTTCCCCCTCCCCATGTCATCAGAGCCCAGCAAGGCTGAAACTCCTTCCCCCACCAGACATCAATTAGGTGAAATGAAGTGATATGAGATAAGCATTCTATTTTCACCCCCTTTTGTCAACAAGGACTAGATGGAAGCAGAGATTACATCTCCACTCAGTGACAGTGAGGCAGTGCTATTTGACACTTTGCTTTTGCTGGGAAAGTGTTCATGAAGCTGAGAAGAGAGCTGCACTTCCATCCTCATCCACAAATCCTGTTTCCTCTTTCCTCAAGATTCATTTAGCTACCATCTTTATCTAAGCTGCAGTAAGCTCTCCTCAGAATTACTGTCCTGACATTCTAAGGGATCGCCTTTGCCTTTGCCACCTACTCTGTGTTCTCAACAGAGAATAACAAGGATATTTTAAAATGTGAGTCAGATCTTGTCATTCTTCTGCTTACAACCATCCAATAATTTACCTTCTCATTCAGAGTAAAAGCCAGGTTCTGACAATGTCCTACAGTATGTTACCTGGCGATCGGCTACCTGTCAGACCACCTTACCTCCTATAACTCTCTCTTGATGATGCCATTAAGCCATATCAGCCTCCTGACTGTTCTTTAGGACAAGACTGCTCCTGACTCAGGACCTTTGCACTTGCTATGTGTTCTGCTTGGAACCTATTACCTACAGATAAATGGATAGCTCTCTCTTTTACCTCCTTCAGTCTCTGCTCCAAAGTCAACTTATTATTGATGCCTTCTCTGATCATACTATTTAAAATAACTCTATCACTCTTACACTGCCACTTTTAAAAAATACATGACATCTAACACAAGCTGACATTTCTTACTTGGTTATTGTTTTACTGAATGTCTCCCATATTCTAGAACATTAGCTCCATGGGATGGTAATTTTTATGTGCTTTTTTTTTTCAATGTTATCCTGAGTTTACAAATGAGTTTCTGACATATTATATTTGCCAATAATTATTTGATGAGTACATGATTTGCTGAGTCTTTACAGAGGCAATTTCTTCCTTTAATACTAATCCAAACTCTGAGCCAATGCAATTCCTTGGATATAGATTTCTAAAAGCATTTGCTCTTTGCCTAATGATGTACAGCACTTAACATGCATGGAGATCCACCTAAAATGCAGATTTGAATACAGTAGGTTGGTGTGGAAACAATATTCTTCTTTTATAAAAAGTTTCCAGTGGAAACAATGCTGTCATTCTTCAGACCACACTTTCAGTAACAAAAGCACACAACAAATTGTCTGCCATGGCCAAGTTTCCTCATTAAAAGTACTGGATTGGTTAGAGAGACTTAGGGCTTATGTGAAATCCTGTTTTGTTTTGTTTTGTTTTAATTTCCTCACTAGATTCCATGGAATTGACATTTTAGATTTTTTTATTAAAACTTTTTTTTTAAGTTAAAGAATTAAATGTGTTTCAATCCAGTAAAATTCTGAGTATGGAAAGCATGCCTCTGAAGTTGCTTTCCTTCCTATTTACTTAATTGCTTTTAAACAAACACACCAAAAAAGCACACCAATAAACCTAAATATTCACATCACTTCTTGTAGCATTTTGCTTCTTGGATGGATCAAAATTGAGTAGGAAGTCATCAGTCCCATTAAATTTGTCTTCAAAGGGGGTAGTCACCTTGAAACCAGCTCTTACTTTACCACACCCAACTTCCCTTTAAACACCTATGTCTTTGTGGGTTTTTTTTGTTTGTTTTTTGTTTTTTGTTTTTTGCGGTACGCGGGCCTCTCACCGTTGTGGCCTCTCCCGTTGCGGGGCACAGGCTCCGGACGCGCAGGCTCAGCGGCCATGGCTCACGGGCCCAGCCGCTCCACGGCTTGTGGGATCTTCCCGGACCGCCTGCATCGGCAGGCAGACTCTCAACCACTGCGCCACCAGGGAAGCCCAACACCTATGTCTTTTTCCTCTCCTCCACCTACACTCATTCCAGAACTTTGGGATATATTGCAGACAAAGCCAACACCAACTATTTATTTAAAGATCTTGAAAATTTAGCAACCCTAAATGTAACAAAGCAATTAGGATTCATTTGAAGATATAAAGCCAATATAAAATTCTCAGAAAAATTGTCTAATTTGACAATTTCTCTCTAATAACATACGTTATCTCTATATACTGTCATAAGGCAGAAATTCATGTTTGTTTAGAGCTTTATCATATATCATATATATCACATATATATCATATATATCTTACATTTTAGATACACAGAAATCACAAAGATTTTAAAATATTATCACTTTAAAGATGAGAAATATGAGGCTCAAAGATGTTACAACTGCAGTCATGTAAGAATCGGGGCTGGAATTTGAATGCCAAGTCTTTCTGTATCCAAAGTGCTTGCATTTTGCATTATTCTTTGCTACCTCTTAACAATGATTTTTGAAAATTGGGGGTGGTGGTGACAATTCCATAATGCATCATAATAAAAAAGAAAATATGTAATTTTATTATTGTTCATACTGAAAAATTAGAAAAGGCAAATAAACATAAAATTGTACAGTCCCAATAATCAAAATAATTCAAATTTAAGACACCAGATACATTTTTAATGATAATATTCAGTGTTGGCAAGACCGCAGTAAAAAGATAGCTTCTGCTGCTGCCAGGAGTTATAAAAAGAACTGTCTCTTTAGAGGATAAATTGGCAACATATATCAAGAGTATTTTAAATGTTAACATTTTTTTGACTCAGTAAATCAACTGCTGGGAACTTATCCTAAGGATAAACACAGAGTTCTACATAAAACATGTTCACTACATTGAAAAAATAAAACCAAAAATATTGCTGACATCTTCAAAGGAAATGAATAAAAAATTACCATCACTGAAATGCCATACAAATAAATTGTATTCAGTCTTAAAGTCATGATTTCAAGGCATTTTAATGACATAAGAAATGTTTTAAATACTGTATAATATTATGTAATAATAGACTTTGAAATTATGTCATCTCATTTTTGTTGCTACTCCTGTTCCTAGCTATGTGCGACTGGAAGTCAAGGAGTTGGTTTTACAATCCCTTTGTGTTGATGGTATTTACCACTGTTGTTGCCTCTAAGCAGTGATGGCTTCATCTAGTCACAGGGCAGTGAGGGGGAGTGGAGATTGATGACCATCATCTTTGTCCCCACCAGAGACCCTATAAGAAGACTGAAGAGTAGTTATTGTTCTAATATAAGTGACTCTCCTAGGAAAATTATCCAAGTTATTTACTAAAATTCTGGTTCATCTCAAAGCAGCAGTAGAGTATGGAAGGGACATAAGCTGTAATTTCACTTAAAAGCTTAAGGCCATTCTTTTGTTTCACTCTATCTTCTTAATGTCCCTCACCCCCTTCCATGGAGCCCTATCTCTGAGATCTATACATCTACATGAATTCTCATGTCCTCTGTTTAAGATTAGACTGTGATGTGAGCTCACAATAATTGTGTTTTTTTGCCAGGGTAATCATTATTTTGTTATTCTTTGGTGATATCAAGTATAATTTCAAATGAGAATATATATATGTATATGTCAGCATCATTTTAACTTTTTCCCATGAGGATTAAAACAATAACTCTAATATTAGTGTGCTAAGAGCACCTGACTCTTCACTATGCTTTAAATAAAAGTCACTTAAATAGTTACAAATGGCTGCATATTTGCCATCTGATAGGGACTGGGCCAGCTTCAGTTGGTTTCTCTTATACTCTAAAATATATTAAAAGTTAATGTGGTGATGCTGAACAATTAATCTCATGCAGACATGTTCTCAATAGTTACACTGGTTGCCTCTCAACAATAGGTTTATCAATGAATTATAAATTATACTCTGTGTAAAATGTTTTTTTAATTTTACTTTTTTATATTCTATTTTTTATACTTTTCTGTATTTTATAATGTTTAGGGAAAGTGCACTTAAAGTTCTTTTATAATCAAATACATTAACATTATGCCAAAGAATTCATGAAATTTCAGCTGTAATGCTTACAACAATTACCTACAATTTATTTGATGTCTACTCAGAGTGTCTTCTCAAATATCTATGGTTCACTGATAGTGTGATGTAGCAGAAATAACATGGGTTTGGGGGTGATATATGTATTATAATCTCAGTCCAACAATTGAAATCTGTCTGATCTTGACCAATCACTTGACCATAAAGCACTTCTACACCTCAAAAGCCCAGATTAATAATATCTACCTTACAGGGTTTGGGTGAGGTTTAAATAAAATAAATATGAGAAAATATAATGTACAATATTTAGTTTATATTAGGTCACTAGAAAGGAAATTTATAAGCTCCAAAAGTAATTTTTTTTCTTTTGAAAAGTAGATGATTCATCAGGGTTCGTTTTTCTTGTGTTTGGCATGAAATATCAAATTCTTGCAGCCAGACTACTTGAATTTTAATATCTTCTGCTCTGCCCCTGCTAACCCCCTATCATCCACTTCCTTCCAAATATTGATTTTATTGTGGCATAGATGTAAATGAGCTGTTATAAAGTATGTCCTAAATTCCTGGAAACCTGCAGGGCTCAGGCTGTTTGAGTATTTTAAAGCAAGTATTTTTTTTTTAAATCATAAATTCCTTGAAACGTAATAAGACTGTGATTCCTGGCCAAACTGGTGAGCCAGGAAATCGAATCACTGTTCTGAATGTCATTGTGGTAGTAGACTTGCTTCTGAGGTACCTACAGTAAATAGTTAGCTTAAAAGGCTAATATATAAATGAAAAGTTTGGTAATATTTGACAATTTGAAGCCCAAAGAAGATTTCGAAAGAAAAAAATGTAAATATAGTGGTTTACGTTTTTACTACACAAATGTAGGAAAAATGTGATTTGACAGTAATGCAACTAAATAAGTAGATTCATTGAAGCATCATGGAAGTGTTTATTCTATTAACTTCTATGCCTGAATTTTTTATAGTAATTTTGGAGAGTTTTGGGGTTTTTTTTAACTCAAAAATACAATAAAAGATAATCAGATTTCTACCACCCATAAGCAGTTTGCAGAAATACTCAGAACATTTAATTGCATATTGGCACAAATTGAGAAAATCTGCATATAAATGTCCTTCTTTTATATTTAACATGACATTATATCATAAACATTTTCCATGCCATTATCATTTTTGTAGTAATTTAGTAACTATATTTTATTTTGCATGGTTGCCATAATTAACTTATTCATTCTGAATTAAATTAATTCATTCTGAATTTTCACTGCCATAATAAAATTCAACAAACATCTTACATATAAATATTTGCCTGCAATTTTCAAAACCTATCTACTCTCAGTTAAGAAAATGACTCTCTAAGGTTTTGAGTCCTTTTGGATTTCTAGATTTAAATTGCCAAAATGCTTTATTAATATTTGCATACCTTTGCACTCCCACCAGTAGGGTAGGAGTATGTCTCCTTTCTACCACACATTAACATCCGATTTATATTTTTTAAGAAATTCTGTTCAATTGGATAGAATATTTTCTCATAATCACTTTATTTGGCAATTTTTTTATTATTAGTGAGACTGAGCATTTATTTTTTCATGTGTCCATTAACCATGTATTATCAAGGAAAACATTTAGTCCAAAGAAATCAAAGTGAGCATTCAGTTAACCAGGGCAGGGTCTGACAGGTTGGCATCACACTGCTGGCCATGTCTATAACAGAATAGAATATTTGGTGAGGATCCCTCCAGTCTGAGGTGAGATTTCAGCCTAATGATTAGAGGAAGATTGGACTTGCAAGTGGGACATTCTTGGCATCCGCAATGGGAAGATTTGAGAGGCAGAGTCTGGGAAACCAACCAGACATTTTCAAAAGTCCAAAAATGCACTTGTGTTTGCCTTTATTCTAATGACTTGATCAGTTGACCAGTCAGTTAGTATTTATTTTTGTACTTATGCAAGCTATCAACTGATCTAATGGATAAATATGCAACATTCTGGCACTGGAGCAGAGTAAAATGGTTACAAATTTATAGTTCTTAGAAAATTATCCCCTTTGAAAAAAGGGACCTGTTTTCACATTAGTTTAGGAAATGGCACAAAATCTATTTCTCTCTTGGAAATGTGCATTGCTTTTTTTTTAAAAATAAATTTATTTATTTTATTTATTTATTTTTGACTGCGTTGGGTCTTCTTTGCTGAGCGCAGGCTTTCTCTAGTTGTGATGAGCAGCTGCTACTCTTCATTGTGGTGCGTCGGCTCTAGAGCGCAGGCTCAGCGGCCATGGCTCACGGGCTTAGTTGCTCCGCGGCATATGGGATCTTCCCGAACCAGGGTTCGAACCCGTGTCCCCTGCATTGGCAGGCGGAATCTTAACCACTGCACCATCAGGGAAGCCCTGCATTGCTTTTTAAAGTGTTAAACATTCTGAGAAATCTTATAATAAAGCAACCTGTTTAATTTTAACCCAACGTTTACAAAATTTATTGTCAATTTTGTGGGGTAGGACAGTTGCTCTGTAATATCTGTTTCCACTAAAACTGATATTCTTCACAAAGCACTCAAAAAAGGATGATTAAACAAAGAAAGAAAATAATCAGTCTTCGGAGCCACTTAGAAATAGGTTTAAATCTTGATTCTGCCACCCATTAACTACCTAATATACCTAAAATCTCTTGGGTAAATTATTTATTTTTCTGAAAATCTATTTTCTTGTCTGCAAAATTGAAATTAAATAATAGTTGATTTGCATGGCTTTTGCTAGATTAGCAATCCTATATCTCTATATTATGGATATAGTGGAAATTTAATAGATTTAAGCTATTATTGTTAGTGTCAATGCCTTTTAAGACATTCAAGTTTTACTGGAAAATATAAAATCATAATTTTTCAGAGAAATGCGTGTTTTGTATTAATTCATACAATTAGTCATGCCCATGGAAAGCCTGGTTGTTTGAAGTAAACAGCCAGTGTCAGGCATAGTTGTTTACTTTTTATTGTCTGTGTGAATTAAAGGTATTGGTTTACAGGAAGATATGTACCACATTTAGGAAGAAAAAATGTTAAAAATGTTTTAACATTATTATAAATGAATTAAACAGTCCAACTGAGCATATGTTTTTCACATATTAAAAAACTTAATAAAATTACAATTACCTAGTAGTTCTTAAGACTTCAATAATTCAATGGATGCCTAGGTTTTCTCTTATAAAGTTGAAAAACATGAATTCTACATGTATAATATTTACTAGATAGTGCTTCATCTTCTTAATCTTTAAATATACAAATAAAAGAGGACTTATTTGTGAGTATATACGTATACCGTATTATAGTTGTGGCCTTCAGAATTGACGGACACTTAAACACAGGAGTACTAATACCAACTCAGTTTTCTGTGCATATTTTTGAGAAAACAACCAAAGGGCTAGTAATAGCTAGGGGAAAAAAGCATAGGCACCATCTTTTACTCATGCACACACAAATTCTTGTATTGAATTACATGCACTCATATTTCATTACTGTGCATCATGTTAGAAATTCAGATTGATCATGATGTCTTTCAGCTGCTCTTGATGACAACAAAATTCCCTGGGCATTTCTCTCCCTTGAGGCAAAAGAAGGTGAAACTCACTTGCATTCAAAAATAACATCACGTCTAAGATTTTAGATTGCTTTTAACTCTTTCCAGCTCTTAGGTGGTTGGTCAAGAAATTGGGTCTGCTTTATCACTGTTTAATTTAAGACTAAAATGAAAAGTGATTATAAGGTAGCGAAAGGCTGATACAGTAAGTGGCTCTCAGAACTTACTGTTTTATAGAATTTTTATTACATTAGTTATATATATATATACCAGGGAAACCCCCTTCTTCCTCAATACTGGATTACAGCTGTCTTCACTAGGGTGTATTTACATTTTTGCTTTCACTCGAATTGGTATACATGGACAATTGTGATTGGTATTTAACTGTGGTGAAATAAATGAATTTGCATTGCTGTGGGTTTACTTGATTAAAATAGTTAGAATATATAGATAAAATTTTTTAATTTTATAAATTAAAAGTATCCATAAATGTCCTTTTCTTAGGCTACTTAGTAATAGGAAACCCCTCATTCTAACAGACGGAGAGAAAAAAATCACAGAAATGTAACTCAGACCAGAACAAATAATTAATCAAATGTTTGATTTGGCCACTCTTTCTTGTGATAAAAAGTCATAGCTGCTTATATTAAGGAATTCCCTAGACACTTTTGTCATCCTTTCCCCTCCCTACATTATTTGCCTCCAGCAAACTTCTTAAAATCCGTATCTTTGCCACAGGTTCCAAATCTACATATTCACCTTCACTGAATATGTGCTCTTGAGCATGGCTCAAAACCAGACTCTTTATTTTCCCCCTACTGAATACTATTTATGACTTCCTATTGTTGTTAATAATATTGCCTTATTTTTTCAATAGATGCAAAACATTTTTTCAACCTGCAAAAATCTACTTACAAAGATTTGTAAAATAGAGGAGCAACGAGCCCTATTTCACACTAGGGAATAAGAATTTCTGTGGCAATGACTGGGGAAATTTGTTTTTATTTGTTTTGTTTTTTTTGTTTTTTTTTGTTTTTGTTTTTTTTTTTGTGGTACACGGGCCTCTCGTTGTTGTGGCCTCTCCCGTTGCGGAGCACAGGCTCAGCGGCCATGGCTCACGGGCCCAGCCGCTCCGCGGCATGTGGGATCTTCCCGGACCGGGGCACGAACCCGTGTCCCCTGCATCAGCAGGCGGATTCTCAACCACTGCGCCACCAGGGAAGCCCGGAAAAGTGCTTTTTAACGAGCGCCTAAGTTACCCATAAAGTTTGAAAATCATACTAGTTTGTAAATTTCTAAACAAGAACTGGCTACACAGCAGCATCATATATCAAAACATCAAAATCATAATCATAAAAGAGAAAACAATTATATATATATATATGTACACAAATCTGTCCAGATGGATCGATATTAATATAAATATATACATATTTATTGATATATCTGTACATATATCTATATATATTCTACCCTGGATTGCATTCCCGAAGGTACCATCTCAGTATGCTTGGAAACCACTATCTAGGCTATAAGATTACAAAATAACAGAAATTTTACTTTGCTAAACTAACGCTCACAGAAGTAAGACTTTCTACAGGGAATTCAGAGCTCTTTTCCAAAATGTGACTCAACTCTGTATAACTTCGTGCAGAATAATGTGAAGCTACTATATAGGAGTTAGATAAAAGTATCCCATATCTGTGCAAAATATGAAAGAGAAAGTATTCCATACCTGCAGAATGCCTGCCAAAAAGTGTTAACAGTACTTCCAGAATTAATAAGATTTATTATGATATGTGAGCTATATGATATTTAAAATACAATTTAATCATTTAATCATTTTATTTAAACTTCAGCTACAGTCAGCCATTTGTAATTGCGGATTTCACACCCGCAGATTCAACCAACCTCGGATCAAAGATATTTGGAAAAAAATCTTCCAGAAAGGTCTAGAAAGTCAAACTTGAATTTTCTATACCCTGACAACTATTTACATAACATTTACATTGTATTTATAACTACTTACATAGCATTTGCATTATATTAGGTATTATAAGTAATCTAGAGATGATTTAAAGTGTATGGAAGTACGTGTATAGATTGTATGCAAATACTACGTCCTTCTACATAAAGAACTTGAGAATCCTTGGATTTTGGTATTCCCGGCTGGGAAGGAACAGTATGCTGGAACCAATCCCCCATGGATACTGAGGGATGACTGTATTTATAAGGAGATATGAACTTTATAAAGTTTATTACTTCCTTTGTTATACCCAGTAAGGTTAGTTGATGTCTAGTATCTTATTTCCTATTGTTTAAAATTACTTGAGCATGTGACCTCTTTACTCTCATATGAAAGATTGAAAAACTGTAATTTCCAGGCCTCCTCTGGCTATCAGTATCAAAGGGAACATGAAGCATACAGAAGCCTTCACTGCAGGCTGTTCATTTACAGTAACCTCAACATACCCCATGTTGATGAAAACATGCTTTCTGTGGGAGAAAAGACTATTCTACTGTTACCCTCTCTCCTCAGGCATATTGTTTTCCAAATATCATACCAGTGCAACTGAAGAAAGAGAAAAAATCTTCCTCTGTAATGACCTTTAGAAAGTATGGTTACTCTTCTCCACTCATTTGACCTAAGCTATGAACCCTTCATCATTAAAAGCAATAAAATATCTTATTTGGAAGACAGAATTATTTTCTTAAATAACTTAGACTTAGATATTCTCTTTATGAAGTTCAGTTATCTATACTTCATGCTCTTTGTTTATTCTTGTTGATCAAGCAGTGACTAATTAATGAATGTGTCTTGTGTAGCATGCCTTGTATTGAAAAAGCAAATTGGATAAATTGAGGGTTAAATAAGCCCTTAGAGTTAATCTTATTCAGCTCCTTTTATATTACAAATGAGAAACATCATACCACAGGCGATCTTGGTCTCCAAGCATGCTGGAACACTTCAGGAGGCTGCTGGGATGGGAGAAGCTAGAGTTTGAATCAAGTAACAGCTGGTCACACTCTAGGGATTCCCTTCAGAAAATTAGACAGATTGACACTTGAAAATGTCTCTCATCTTTTTGTTGATATAGAAAGACACCCATGATAATGGCTAAGACAGAAAGCAGATTTCTCAGATAGTGGCAGTACTTGAGGACAGATGTGTGGCAACATCTTGGTTCTACATGACCAATTCTTTTTTGGAACAGACTCTCATTAGGGTTCATGACCTCAGGGAAAAGGATCATTGTAAAGTCATGGAAGAACAAAACTAAAAATAGCAGAATTCTAGTAAGATTTCCTAAAGTAGTTAACATGTGAATCAAGATCCTGCAGTTAACTTTAAATTACATGAAGTACCAGAAAACAGTAGGGATGAGGAGGAAATGGGGGGTTTTGTAAATATCTAGAACACAAAACTTAATCCAGATTCACTAGATATCTGACTTTATTAATTCCAGTCTGCATTTATTGGCAGGAATAAACCCTTGAAAACCTAAGTATGGCTGAGATTATAAGACAAAAGTATCAGTGTCTAGAGATGATGAAGATGGCAAGACCTAACAATCAAGTGAAACTCATAAAGAGAAAACGATTCCTCCAAGACCATGAAGATGATCAATGACACATGTAGAACAAATCCCAGATCCTTAAATTCCAGGACAATGATTATGAAACTACATCCCTGTTCTCCTAATAGAACCTAAGAGAATCTTCAATTTAATTGGGAAGATAGAAAATAAACACAAACATTAGATATGGAAGTAAGCAGAATAAAGACTTAGGTCACATTGTCTGTATAAAAATGCAATAGAGAAGGAAGATACTACAGACATTACATGGGAAACTATTTCCATGGCTGCTCTCTCTCCACCCTGCTCTATCATATATTTGTAATAGGATATCTAGAATGCACTAATGCCAGGTAGACCTATCCTATGTATTTTTGTTTCAGTTAAACTCAAAATTTTTGTTTTTCTCAGAAATCGTTTTTTAAAGTATTTCTTTTGAAGCCTGCTGCCATTGAAAATTATGGTGGCCAATATCTTAGGAAGATTAAAACAACAGAATGGGCATTTATGTGAATATAAACAATGTGCAGTTTTACAAGGCAAGCTAAAATTACAAGCGTCATCAATTGTGTTTCAAATCATAAAATGATAACCAGCTGGAATTAGGAAAAAAAATTCCCCTGTGGTATAATATTGAACAATTGGACAGGTGCATTATGAAAGGTAATTTTTTTCTGGCCTTCTGCTGAAGCATCTAGTCTAGGTCTTTATAAAATGTCAGTCTAATAGACCATTGACCTTTTCAGCTAATGCAATTTGTAGGAGTCTCACTTTTCCAGAAGTAATCAGTAAGAATCTTAAACCCACACTGAAAAAAAAAAAACATACTACTGATTTACTAGAAGACCTGTCTAGCAAAGAGATAGACTATATTGAAAAAGAAATGATACTGTAGTCACCAAAAAAGCAATAAAGGAATGATCATGTTATATATGAAAGTACATTAATAGTGATAACATTGGAAACATTTACGCCTCGATGTGTAACATCATTCAGAACAGAAATGATTGACTTAGAGATGTACAAGTAGAAATGTGCCTAAGTCACATTTCTAGGGCATTTGATATAACTTGCACCTATTAAAAATGAAAACAAAAGAGCTTATAAGTTTACTTATTAGAATCATTCTGAGATCTTCTAAGAATTTTCTATAAGGCTAAAAGTAAGAGTTTATTTCAAGAGTTTATTTTAGCATTTAAAACTATTTGAAAATCTAAGACTACCGAAGATCCATCGATAGGAATTTCGTTAATTGTATTATGATATACACTTGTAATAAAATAATATGCAGTCATTAACTTTTTTCCTGTAGTAAAAAACACACAATTAGGCAACTAAATTATAAACCATATGAAGACATTGAGGAAGGAAGGCAAATGCCCCTTTTAATTAGACTTTTTTTGTTAAGAGATTTGGGTATAAAAATGTGCATGTGTGTAATGAGTAAGAAAGAGAATGCTAACTAAGTCCCTCATGAATTGGAGGCAAAGAGAGAAAACAAAGTGTGGGAGAAGAGCGGGGAATAGTTATGAGATGGAAAAGCTCAATGAGTAATCTTAACAAGAAAGGTTGAGCAATAGTTACTTATACACAATTTACCTTAGTAAAAAGAGCCAATCTTGTACTACTTGCATTTGATTAATAATTAGCAAAGCACCTGCCACATTCTAAACAATTAATCTATTGTTAGATTAAATGCTAAAATTTGAACAAGATTCTGTACTGTCCAAAATGATAGTTATATTTGCTTAAGAGATCAGGTCTAGACCATGTGAAGTTCTGAGTTTGGATGCATGGAACATCTCTTCTTATTAGGCCAAAAGCCTTGGAGGCATGATTGATTTCTTCCATTTTCCTACACTTCACATCTAGTCTTTCAGCAAATTCTAAAGGCATCACCTTCAAAATATATTCAAAATCCATCCACTTATCTGATCCCAAGTGCGACCAGTGGTGTCAGGCGCCATTGTCACGTGCCTGAATTCTTGGCTCAATTCCTAAACTCTTCTTCTTGCTTCTACCCTTTTTCTCTTATGGCCTCTTCTAACACAGGTTCCTGAGAGGTTCTTTTTAAACATACAAGAGCTCACATCATTTCTCTTCTCAAAACTCTCCAAGGCTTTGCTCTCAAGCAGTTAATGGACCAAGACAATAAAATGTGAAACAGAATCTATATGACTTGTATTCCACATTCCTTCCTTCTTTTATCTCTTAATTCTTACCGCTCTCATCTCAGTCATGCTGCTCCAGCCACAGTACACTTCTTTCTGTTTCTGAAACACACCAGGCATGATCCCACCTTAGAACTTTCATGCCTGCTGTTCCATTTTCCTGGCTATCCCTTACTCCAGATATCCAAATGCCTAATTTCCTCAAACCTTTATTCAAACATTGCCTTCTCAGGTAGTCTTTCCCTGTCATTCTCTCTAAAGTTTCCATAGCATTCTCTCACTTTTTAACCTCTTTCTTGATCAGTTTCTTCTGTCTCTTTAATACTACCATACTAATGTGAGGATGAGGGGAGTACAGTGTAACCTATTCATTTTGTTTATTGTCTCTTTCCATCACTAGAATGTAAACTTCATGAAGGCAGAAAATTTTGTCTCATTTGTTCACTGCCCATCCCTTGTGCTAGAATTGTTGCTGGCAATTAGAATTTGCTCCATATGTATTTTATGAATGAATTTGTTCAAAGAATGCTATACTACTGGAAAAAAATTAACTTCATTCTTCTCAGGTGGCTTTTCCTCAGAATATATGTCCTCCTTGATGAAAGCATTGTACAGGGAGAGCAGGGAAGGCATCGAGCAGTTACAATTACTGACTAAATCACTTCTTCCAAAATGGCCAAGAAACACAACACCCTTTGCCCGCCCAGGATTCCCTCCACATTGCATTGATATAAGGCCAAGTAGGTAGCCACCCCATTGAGTTTATTTGCACAAACCAGAGATACATATAGTTTGACAGAGTTCACAGCTTCTTAATCTCATGAGCTCAGTACAATCTCTTTTCTCACTAACCTCTTGTGATAGCATCTTTTCTTTGAAGACAGCACAAATCTATCCCAGATTTTTATCCAAAATGTCTGTGGCTAATTACTGTTTATTTCATTTGCATGAATCTTTTTTTCATTATATTTAGCTAGCTAGAGAAGGAAAACCTGTAACCATGGCAACCTGCAGAAGTGCCTCTGTGTTTCAGTTTTAGCTTTGCCCTCTGCTCCATTTCCTTGAACTCTAAAAGTGTTCCTGGCTTTTCTTATTTCTGGGGTTGCTAACACATACAAGCTCTTTAGTCTTATCTTTCTTAATATATAATTTTTCTTAATATATCTCCTCCCCAATTTCATTAATTTAATTAATATATTGTTTCTATTTATTAAACTTAATGTAATTCTCTTTATCAATACACTTTCTATTCTATTCAACATTCGTTTTATACAATAATCTAAGCCTCTTTTTCTTTCTCTACATAAAGTCAACATTTTAACAAGAATATCTTTCAGATTCCTTCAATCTAAAAGTCCATGGTTTTTCTAAAAGATAAACCCCAAGGGCGCTGGTCAATCCACAAGAATACAACACTTTAATTTTCCATTTTCAATTAAAGATATGGGAAAATTGGTCTTTCTTCTATATAGGAAATACCTGATAAGTTTGAATTATAACAATCTTCCAGTATATTGTACATACATTTTTCCCCATCATATTCCATGGCCACAACAACTATATCCTGTAGAGAAATTATAAGTAACACATTGCAGATAAAACAGTATGATTCACTGCAACATAGAAATGTGAAAAAAGTAGTTGTGGTTTTCCAAATCCAAAATAACTATTTGGTTTTGAAGCCCTGGCTAGATATATTGATTCATTGGGAATTCATATTAGCCTGAGTAGACAACAGTGAAGCCAATTAAAATGTGTTCCTTGTTGCAAACCTTTTAGTAATAAGAATGGTGATGTATCAGCAGTGATAGTAGTAATGGTGGTGGTTGTCTGGTCATGGACATGAGGTGATAGTGATATTGTTGATGGTGGTGGTGATTGTTAATATTTACTGAAAATATAGATCAGGCACTTAGCTAAGTGCCCTACATGCAATACACCACTTAATACATAAAATAATAATATAAAGCAGAAATTATTAATATTCCCATTCTATAGAAAGGCACACTGAAACAGAATATTCCAGTAACTTGCTCAAGAGACAGCTGGTGAAAGGGACTTCTGTGACTCAAATTTAAATTAGAATGACATCAAAACCGAAGCTTGTAATCAAACTGAAGCATCTAAAATAGATTTATCTTTAGGGAACAGTACAAAGAATAGAAGCAAGTGCTATTCTGCTAAATAACCGCATGGCTTTTTGCTTTCCCCATTAAGAAAAGAGAAAGCCCTTTCAGATGACATTAGAGTTATTGCTACCAAAACATCAGTTATTTTCTCCTGTATCCTCCTATATTCATGGAGAAAAAGACATTGATAATTTCAGCATCAGTATCATGTCATAATTATTTTAGTCAATATTTTCTTTCTAAAATTCTTAACATGGGCTATATATAGATGATTCCCCAAGAATCCCATAGGTTTCTTAATTAAACTGTAGTTGGATAATTCAGTGTAAAGCCAAAATTTTTGCATAGCACTTTACCATTCTACATTCCAGGCTAAATGCTTCATAATCTTACACATTCAAATTCGGATATAAATATTTATATTTATACATATTTATATGCACACATTTGTTTAGTGTGGCACATGGAATTCTCTCTACTTGGAAAGAATGGCCTTCATTCTGTTCACATAGCATTTTATATCTGCCTCTGTTGTAGTTCTGAGACACATAAACAGCTAACAATAACATAAAGTAACATCACCCATGTTAGATTATGTCTGAGGTAAGAAACCATGATTTTATGCATCCTCATAACCACAGGATCTATCTAAGTACCTTGTAGATAGAGTAGGTGCTCAGTAAATGAATAAATTAAAAACAAACATTTGAAAAAGATAATCTGGGTTTAGTCAGAAACACACACAAACACCATACATCTTTCTCTAGTGAAGGAAGGAAATAATTTAATTAACTTTTAATTCAGTAAAATTGGAATATATATAATGAGTAAAGGAAAAGTAAAGAGTATGATGGTCATGCTGAGTAGATGGAAAGATGTTTGCCTGATTCTTTGTTGTAAGTACTATATTCAAAAGTTGCTTCATTTTAAATAACATTAATTGGAAAAACTGAGTTATGCCTTAATATATGATAAATCAGTTAATATTGGAAACATACTATTAAAATTTTAAAATTATGTTCAATAAGCACATATTATACTCCATTTACAAATAAGTTAAATGAACATATGCTGTCTTCCAGACCCTGTTCTGGATTTGGGGATTCAGAAATAAATAAAACAGGAAAAATTCTTGCTCTAGTGAAGCCTAAATATTGTAGCACAAACCTAATTATAATACAACTTAGACTTTAGAAAAGACTAATGGGATTCCAATGTTAAATTTGTTGTGATGATGGTTGTAATGTGTGTGTGTGTGTGTGTGTGTGTGTGTGTTTTAAGTGTTAGGGTTTCTTTTCTTAATGCTATAAAGCATGAATAGCTAATATGTGCAATTCACTAACCAGACATATCTGCAAAGTGATTTATACATAAGAACATAATATTAAAGGTGAAAAAATACTCTCTTGTTAATTATATTATTCAAAGTTATTTATTAGAATTCCAGGCAAAACCAGAGGGCAACATAGAATAGACATTTACCAACTTCCTTTCTACACTAAGAATAAAATTACAAAGGGAAATGTCTTTATAGGTTCTAAGAAATACACATTTTAGAAACTTCAAAGTGGATGGTATAAATATAAAGAGTATAGAGAGGATAGATGATATAGATATAGTTGTAAAGATACAGAACAGTTGGGATTGCATTTTTGTACCCTACATCTTCAATGTTCATGTTAAGCAAAATACCCTTATTTATTTTTAAATGCTTATTATCATATTTCCCTATTCTTTATGCTTTGTAATTATTGCATTTCATGGCTGTATAATACTCTACAACATGAGGGTGATAATATTTTTAATCATTTCCCTATTGTTGGACATTTTACTTGCTTTGAAATTTTTAGTATTATTAATGACAAAGCAATAAATATTAGTCAAAAATTATAAACAATAGGTTCCGATTTTTCACCTATCATGTAAAGTTTTTCTGAAAAAAGAAATTAATTTGTAATGCTACTGGAGGCAATGAGAGTGAACACTCAAAATAGATTCTTGAAGTGCAAATTGAAAATGATTTGATTGGGTAGGAATTAGAAGCTAGAAACATTAATAACCATTAAAGCAATTGCAAAAGTTATCAAACTATATTCAAAAGTGACCGCCATGAGCTAGATGGTTTTCTAACAATTGTTTCAAAAATTTAGTATACATGAAAAATATAATCCAAAGTTTCACCTTCTGAAATTGTTTTCTTCCCCAAAGCCTCAAAAATAAAAATATGAAAAATAGATATGAATTACTAGATATTGATTTAATAGATGAGAGTTGAATGCTAGATACACAGAGTACAACAAAATGTTGCTTTCCTTACTCTCACAAGCACTTTCATCCCCATCTTTTTGTTTTTCGTTCCAGTTCTGCCACTGTGTCACCAAAGACAAGTGTCAAATCCTATTAGTATTGTTAGCTGCAAACAGTAGAAGCCACTCTGACTAGTTTAAGTTGTAAAGGGATTTATTAAAGTTTATTAGGTTGCTTACCAAATTACTGGGACAGTTGGAGAAAGAGGACTAAGCAGCAGGAAAGGTCTAATGAGATAATTCCTTCCACCAGGGTCACTGCCTTTCCCGAGTCAGAAACTTGACCGTGCATTCTTACTACCCCTCAAAGATAAATGTCTGTCTCCACAAATGCCAGTGAAATGAAAGCTCTGCACAGTCTCATTCCTTATGCTTCTCATTTCAAGTAGGAGCCTCTCATAATGTGCATCTGATTGGAAGGGCCTAGCAGCAAGGGAGCCTGGTAATTTGAGTTCTAATATAAGTCAAGAAGACAAGATATATAATAGTAACATATTCCCTAAATACAGTAAGGCTATTAAAACGTTAGGGGCAGTGATGGAAAAGACCAATATTCATGACAAGGCCTTAGTTTTCTAATTGGCAAAATAAAGATAACAGTCTATTGACTACTTCACAGAGTTGTTAAAAACGTCAAATGAAATAATTGATGTATAAACAATTGGACAAGGTTAATTGCTATACAAAATTGAAATATTAGGTTACTTTCCCCGACAAAATCTTTTCATAAGAAAGGAAAGGATGCAAAGAGGGAAGGAATAACAGTAATTTTTGGTCCTCTTATATCTTCCGAAAACTTTTAGTGATAGTGATTGTGTAGTTTCGTTTTAAAAAAGTTTCTAGAAATCTGGAGGTGTATTTATGTTCAAGCTTAACTAAGCACTAATACTGTGCCCTTGACAATGCTATTTTAATTTTCTGAGGTTTAACATCTTTGTATATAAAATGAAAATGTGTAGTCATATATATTTAAGAGAAGTTTTAGTGCTATAATTATATTAAACCATTTTACCCAGCTGCACAATATCTAAACCTTTCCCTTTTATCAATTTACTTCCAGGGCACTTGTCAGAATGATTCATCATACTCTTCTAGAAGCAATGATTCAGGCACCTAAAAGTAATGCATCCCACTTGGCAATAATCTGGGGGCTCAGATCAAATGTAGCTCATATTGCCCTCCTCTTCAGATCACTGACTCCAATTCATCACAAAAAATGGTGCTGCTGCAAGAGTACATATTATATTAGCAAAAAAAAAAAAGAAAAAAAGAACTTCTTTCTTATGTGTTTTACTAAAAAAGGCATTCCTCAATAAAATGTTACATTTTAAAATATAATCTTTAGGTAATATTCTATAACTTAGGAATAGATATAATTCTTTTTAAACTTCTTTCCATATTAACCTAGTTTATGCAAGTGAACGCACCTACAGTTTTATACAAAAAACACTTATAATAGTTTCCCCTTTGTCCATGTACAATGCAGAAGTAATTATCTAGAAGGAAAAAAAAATAAACCTTGAAAAAAATTGATTGGAGCTACATGTTTGTAGTTTATAGGAAAAACCAAACATGGGAATACATTCATAAGTGTGAAAATGTATAAGTATCTTTTAAAAGTATCTGCCAGTCTTGGGACTGGTTAATAAAATAATCTGAAATCATGTAAATATATTGGTTATAGCTCTTTAATGTATTGTTTTCATAGTTTAAATGAAAGATACCAAAGCATATTTTAAATTTACTGAGATATTTGAAGCCATGCCATTTTCCTCTCCTTTGCTTTGCTTTCCCTTGACTTTTAAAAGTCATGCTCATAGCTGTCCTTGATAATCAGTAAAATACCACATTTTCCCATTAAAGGCACAACAAATAAAGCATTATCAAGATTCTAAGATAGAATTACATCACCATGCATGTTCTAAATTAGCTCTTCCTAAATTATATTAGAATATTGTAATACACCTAACGTTACTTAAAAATAAGTGAGAAAGCATGCAAAAAAAGTGATTTAGAAAAAATATGAACAAATTTTCCCTAAATTTCTTCTTGACGCACTGTGACTTATCTGAGAAAAAGAAAGTGGTTTAAATGTCCATCTAGAAGTAAGGACTGAGATCTCATGACAATTTTATGAAATGAAATGAATCAAACTTAATGTGTGTCACTATGATAAAGTAGCTGGTACTAAAATAACCCTCCCACCAGGATCAATTAGAAAACTGGACAAAATATGTGAAATAACTGTTTTTTAAATATTAGACAACAGGAAGTATAGTACTCAATGAGAAAAGGAAACGTGAGGTGAGTGCTAAGATCTCTATGGCTTTCTACCTGAAGCAGTTTTCCAACTGTGGCATAGTAGATGGTTAACTGATCTGACAAGTCAGAGATGGGAGTTCAGAAAAGATGAGGCAGGAGGACCAGGAGCAAAGCAGACAGCATCCAAATGTCCTCACAGGAGCCCCCTGGAGTCTTTAACTGAATACTGCACATGGTTAAGATGAAACTCCAGGAAAATGGACGAAGAAAAAGCACTGAAGAAACTACAAATACCAAGAGCTCACACAAAATCAGGATACATTTAAGTTCTTTACAAAAGGAGTGGAAAGGGCTTCCCTGGTGGCGCAGTGGTTGAGTCCGCCTGCCGATGCAGGGGACACGGGTTCGTGCCCCGTCCGGGAGGATCCCACATGCCGCGGAGCGGCTGGGCCCGTGAGCCATGGCCGCTGAGCCTGCGCGTCCGGAGCCTGTGCTCCGGCGGGAGAGGCCACAACAGTGAGAGGCCCGCGTACCGCAAAAAAAAAAAAAAAGCAGTGGAAAGCCCTGAGAAATACCTGGGTTATTCAAAACAGACATCAAAAAGTAATGATCACCAAAAATAAAAACAAAAAAGCCTGAAGTAAAGACTACTTTGTACTTCTAATAAAGTTTAAAAATAAGCCTCAAGAGGATCTGGCTGATTTTCAATTAAACTGAAGTTGCTAGAGCAAATCTTAACACTATTATAAGAAAGATATAAAATCTAGATGCTCAACAATGTAAGCTCCCAAAGTTCAGCATGCAATAAAAAATAGCTAGACGTGAAAAGAACAAAGAATCAATTATTTATGGGTAGGAGACAGTTAATAGAAACATACCCACACATGACATGATAGAATTAGCATACAGTAACTTTAAAAAAGCTACTGTAAACATATTCAAATATTAAAAGAAATGTAAAAATAGTGAAGGTAGAAATAAAGACTATGAAAGGAAACAAGGTGAACTTCTAGAGATAAAAAAAATATAGTATCAGAGGTGAAAAATCACAGGAGGAATTTAGCATAAATTTAAATATTACAAAAAGTAAGATTGTCGAACTTGATCATATGGCATGGGAACTATCAGACTAAAGCAGAAAAGTGAAAAAAAAGTTATAATAAAAATAAGCAGACTTTAAAAATCTATGAGACAAATTAAAGTAATCTAATAAATTTATAATTGGAATCTCAGAAGAGAGAGAAGGCAAAAAATAATGAAGAAATATTGACTTTTTTTCAAAATTAATGAAAACTATAAAACTATAAGAAAATGAAGCTCAGTGAACCTATAACAGGGGAAACATACAGAAAAATTACATCAAATGCTATAAATTTCTGAAACCCTGTTAGAGACTATTTATGCAAGAACTCACTGTTAATTAATGGTAGACCTGGAAAAGGAAACCAGACTTCCTGGATATAAGTTCAGTCCTCTCTTCACTATATTTGTCTTTTTCTCAATTAGTCTGGTATACCTGATAGATAAACCTGCTTATGCAAAGCTGTTTATGCCTGGAACTTTCATGTAAACTTCACACTTCAGGATGTTTATTAATTAACAGTAAATTTGATTTTGAGTTATCAGTAATTATCCCTTAAGTGTGAATGCAATAGAGTGAAACATTTCTCCAGTCATCTATTATACATGTGCAAAATGTATTATGCTATTCAAATTTTTCAATTGCTTTCAGACAACTGTGTAAATTACAATGATAGATTGAAATAGGTCATCTAATTTCTTTATTCAGCATAAAGTATTATTTATCAATGATCATTAGGCAATATTTCCAAGACTGGTCTAAATATGCATAATCATGTGCCTCATAAAGTATGTTTTTCAGGGCATTAATTTTTAAACATATTTTATATAGGAAAGTTCCACATTGCAATATACCGTATATTCTATATTCTTTCTTGGGGTTCAACATGGATAAAATTAAAGGCTCTGAGAAGCCCTGCAGTAAAGAATTCTACTCTCCTACACAGAATTTTCCAAACTTAGTTGATCATGGAAACTATTTTTCATGTACACATGTACATAGAACCTATTAATATACAATGTAAATAATGTTCTATGGAAGAGATTGCATTACATTTTTCTAAATTTGCTATGGAAATTTAGCAGTTATTAAGGCTTTAAGTAACCATACATCTAGGGATCATTCTATCTATCAAAGTCACATCAGCATCTTAATTTCCTCTGCTGCCCAACCATGGTCCATTCCTGAGACTATTTCGGTGTCATGGTCAGTCCTGTTAATGCTCCACAGGGAATGAATTCATACACCACTTATTGAAATGGACAAACTTGCTTCCTGCCACTGTGTACTTCCACTATTCACCTCCACTATCCGCCTCTACTAAGTGTTCCAATGACGCACTAACATCAATCATAGTAATTAAAACTATTTACATCTCTACTGTAAGAGCGGAAATCATTGCTCTCTAGTTATCAGCATATTCTCAGAACCTTCCATTGTTTCTATTATGTATTTTGTAATCACTGTTTTAGCATGTGTAGAGAAGGAAAGCTTAAAGATAAGAATTGGGTCTCTTTCATTTTTGCAATCCCACTAGCCTTAATGCAATATCTAAACATAGTAGCTCCTGCACACATATTATTATTATATGTATTATTCACTATACATATTATTAAATGTGTATATGCTGTCCTAAATTAAAAGGCAAATAATTTTAAATGAGAAAAATCACATTAAAAGATAGACATAAAATAGAATTATTAAGCACTGACTTTAGGCCCTTCTTAAGGAACATTAATAAATACATCTCTTAAACTTGCTCAAGGCCCATTTAATCTTTGACCTCTCTGCCATGTTGTATTTCTTAGGGGACATTTTATACTGCAGTCTCTACTACACCCAGACCAAATATTTCAGCAACTCATATTTTGACTGTTTTCTAGCCTTTATTAGAATTTACTATTCTTCTGTCTCAATTATTATAGTAGCAAATTCAATTTATGCTAAAATATTAATGGAATATACTCTGTAAGCAACTTTAACAGATCGACATAAGGCTTTAATAATATAATGAAAAGTCATGATTAAATATGGAAATTCAGACACTGTAGTCAGGGTTTAAAGATATAAAGGTTTAAAGGTTTAAAGAGTTCACATGAACTAATTGCTTCCTAGAACTTGACTATATATACTGAAACCAACAAACTCCTTGCTCTTACTAATTGTGAAGTGTGTTCCAGTCACTCTTCAGACTTTTTCTAATGATCACATCCTCTAATATGCAACTCTTAGAGACACAGTTGAGCAAAGCCCCACATCATTGGCCATTAAAAGAAGTCAAATCACCCAGACAAGGTAATTGTCCTCCTATACTATAACTAAAACAATACATGCTATTCCAGTGCTCCAACCAATATTACTAGAGCTCCTACTATATTCAAAGCTGTGTGTACTAGATGATACGGGAGGTACAGTGATAACAGAAAAATAATTCTTAACATCAAGACAATAAAATTCCATACTGCCAGTGCCTGCCCAAACAAGCAAAATACTACTTTGGGTACCATATGCTACTCTACACAAACCAAGATTTTATACTCTGAATATTTCCCAATTGAGAATTCATACCTTACTCAAATGTTTCTAACATATTTTATATTTTCCCTCATAAAATGGCTCTGTCTGCATTGCCCCATATTCTCAATGAGGTATGATGCATTACATTGAAAACCAAGTTGCTTTAATATTTTGCATTTTTAAATGCAAATGTTTCTGAAAGCATGAAATTATTTGATCAGTTTTTAATAATTAGTATAAAACATTTTTAAAAATCTGAGACAATGCTGAAAGCACGCTATTAGAGCCTGTTTTCCTCTTTCCTTGATTTCTGTTGGATTTATTGAGTTCTTTATAGTTCATTTTTCCCACATCCTTTCTATTTCTTTTAGTTTGCAATGTATGCAATATATTTTAACTATTTGAAGAATTACTTTGGTGTTAATGTAATACTTTAATTATGAGGTTTAAAGTTACTTTTTATTTCAATGGTCCTCAATAAACATAAGGAACCATAGATGATGAAACATTGATCACCAACAGGTGCCATTCTCCAAGTTATTTTTATAGTATATAAATTTTACCTCATTTTACTCTATCCTCACAATTAGTCATCATTTTTCTTATATAAAAATCAATGGTGGGCTTCCCTGGTGGCGCAGCGGTTGCGCGTCCGCCTGCCGATGCAGGGGAACTGGGTTCGCGCCCCGGTCTGGGAGGATCCCGCATGCCGCGGAGTGGCTGGGCCTGTGATCCATGGCCGCTGAGCCTGCGCGTCCGGAGCCTGTGCTCCACAATGGGCGAGGCCACAGCAGAGGGAGGCCCGCCTACCACAAAAAAAAAAAAAAAAAAAAAAAATCAATGGTAATTGAGATTTATGCCACATGGATTAGTAACTTATCTACTTGCCACTGTCTTATCTCACTTTATTCTGAATGATTACTGAGCCTGCGCGTCCGGAGCCTGTGCTCCACAATGGGCGAGGCCACAGCAGAGGGAGGCCCGCCTACCACAAAAAAAAAAAAAAAAAAAAAAATCAATGGTAATTGAGATTTATGCCACATGGATTAGTAACTTATCTACTTGCCACTGTCTTATCTCACTTTATTCTGAATGATTACCCTTCTTTCTAAAGTGTATCCATTAGTGTTTGTTTTTCTGAAAATGTCTTCACTTTGCTTTCTCCTCTGGGGTAATTTAGGGTGTGTTGAACTTTTAAATAGGAATAATTTTCTTTTAATATTTTGTACTTTTTAAAAACTACTTCATGAGTAAGAAATCCACTGTCATCATAAATGTGTGGTATTTTTTTCTCTGTTCATTTTTAAGATCATTCTTTGCCCTTGGTGTTGTATACTTCCACTAAAGTCTCCAGGTGTGTGCTTTGCCTGTGTAAAGATGTACAAGTTGTCTTCAACTCTTTGAAATCATCTGACATTATATCTTTTTGAATACTGCCTCCCCAAATAATTTTGAGTACATTCTGTAACTCCTAGTGGTTGTCTTTTGAAACATCTTATCCTATTTCCCATGTCCCTTAATCTTACTTCCACAGGTCTCTGTAAAGTATTTAGGATATTTCCCTCAGATCTTTTTCCATATCATTCATTATCTCTTCAGCCGTGTATAACCCAGTGTTTAACTCCTGTGCTGTGTTTTTAATTTCCCTGAATATTTTTACTTCTCGAATTCATTTCATTTATTTTAAAAACAGTTTTTTTTTCATCCTGTGATTCCTCTTATAGGTTATACTTTCTTTCATAAATTTTCTACCCATAGAATAGAAGTCCTATATTATCTGGTTTGTTTACGTTTCCTCAGAGTAAGTTTAATTTAGTTTAATTACCACCTAGTGTTTTCACCAGTATAGTATCAGTGTTTTATTTCTCAGTTTAAGACCACTCAATCACTAGGGTAGAGAAAATTTGGATGCCACATGCATGAAGGAGCAAGGGTTTAGAATTTTAACTTCTCATAAGGCACTTTTCCTCCATGTTTAAAAGCCTGAGAAGGGACAATCTTTCTTGCTATATACCTGGCCTAGAGAGTGAAGTTTTCTAGCCATCTACATAGACAGGGCAATTCTTCCAGAGTTCCATTTCCTGAGGAGCTATCATTTCAATGCTTTGAGTAGATTGTTTAATATATCTTACATTTTTAAACTAAGTATAAGAAATAGTAATAATAATAACACTAATTATAATTTATTTTATGGAATCAGTTGACCAATATTACATAAGATTAATTTCTCATAATTTGAAAATTACTTTGTGAACTACAGAGAACTATATTTATATTAGTTATTTTGTTAAGCCTCATAAAACAAAACATTTAAGAAAATTTTAATGATGTCCTTTCTGCCTCAGTAAAATACTTAGATGTTCAAATCTTATGATATTGTTGGTATCTTATTATTTACGTGAATTATATTATAGAAGAAGTGCTAGAAAAAAGTTTCTAAAGAAATAATCAGTTCGTTTTATACAGTGGACTATATAAAACAAAACAAAACAAAAATACCTTGAGAAATAGGTAACCTAGTCTTATTAATGCCATAATGAAATAAAAGAAATATTTTTAAAAATCTAATGGTTTTCTTCTAATATTATTCATTCTAATTTTTCTATATTAAAGCAATTATTTATTTATTTATTTATTTATTTATTTTTCAGGCCATCATTTTCCTCTTTAATTATGCTGGTCTGCTCCAACATGTAAACAAGTTGATTTTCTTTTTTTAAAAAAATCTTTATTGGAGTATAATTGCTTTACATTGTGTTACTTTCTGCTGTACAACAAAGTGAATCAGCTATACATATACATATATCCCCATATCCCCTCCCTCTTGTGTTTCCTCCCACCCTCCCTATCCCACCCCTCTAGGTGGTCACAAAGCACTGAGTTGGTCTCCCTAAGCAATGCGGCTGCTTCCCACTAGTTATCTCTTTTATATTTGGTAGTGTATATATGTCAATGCCACTCTCTCACTTGGTCCCAGCTTACCCTTCCCCCTCCCCGTGTCCTCAAGTCCATTCTCTATGTCTGCGTCTTTATTCCTGTCTTGCACCTAGGTTCGTCAGAACCTTTTTTTTTGTTTTAGATTCCATATATATGTGTTAGCATATGGTATTTGTTTTTGTCTTTCTGACTTACTTCACTCTGTATGACAGACTCTAGGTCTATCCACCTCACTACAAATAACTCAATTTCATTTCTTTTTATGGCTGAGTAATATTCCATTGTGTATATGTGCCACATTTGCTTTATCCATTCATCTGTCGATGGACCCTATTGTAAATAGAGCTGCAATGAACATTGTGGTACATGTCTCTTTTTGAATTATGGCTTTCTCAGGGTATATGCCCAGTAGTGGGATTGCTGGGTCTATGGCAGTTCTATTTTTAGTCTTTTTAAGGAACCTCCATACTGTTCTCCATAGTTGTTGTATCAATTTACATTCCCACCAACAGTGCAAGAGGGTTCGTTTTTCTCCACACCCTCTCCAGCATTTATTGTTTGTACATTTTTTCGTGATGGCCATTCTGACCGGTGTTAGGTGATACCGCATTATAGTTTTGATTTGCATTTCTCTACTGATTAGTGATGTTGAGAATCCTTTCATGTGTTTGTTGGCAATCTGTATATCTTCTTTGGAGAAACGTCTATTTAGGTCTTCTGTCCATTTTTGGATTGCATCGTTTGTTTTTTTTTGATATTGAGCTGCATGTCTATTTTGGAGATTAAACCTTTGTCAGTTGCTTCATTTGCAAATATTTTCTCCCATTCTGAGTGTTGTCTTTTCATTCTGTTTATGGTTTCCTTTGCTGTGCAAAAGCTTTTAACTTTCGTTAGGTCCCATTTGTTTATTTTTGTTTTTACTTCCATTTCTCTAGGAAGTGGGTCAAAAAGGATCTTGCTGTGATTTATGTCAGAGTGTTCTGCCTAGCTTTTCCTCTAAGAGTTTTATAGTTTCTGGTCTTATATTTAGGTCTTTAATCCATTTGAGTTTATTTCTGTGTATGGTGTTAGGGAATGTTCTAATTTCTTTGTTTTACATGAAGCTGTCCAGTTTTTCCAGCACCACTTATTCAAGAGGCTGTCTTTTCTCCATTGTATATTCTCGCCTCCTTTATCAAAGATAAGGTGACCATACGTGCATGGGTTTATCTCTGATTTATTTCTATCCTGTTCCATTAATCTATTTTTCTGTTTTTGTGCCAGTACCATATTGTCTTGATTACTGTAGCTTTGTAGTATAGTCTGAAGTCAGGGAGTTTGTTGCATCTCATAGGTTTTGGGCCATGATGTTTCCACTGTCATTTGATTCTATGTGTTTTTTGATTTCCTCTTTGAATTCTTCGGTGATCTGTTGGTTATTCACTAGTGTATTGTTTAGCCTCCATGTATTTGTATTTTTTACATTTGTTCCCCTGTAATTGAAATCTAGTCTCATAGCGTTGTCGGAAAAGATACTTGATACGATTTCAATTATCTTATATTTGCCAAGGCTTGATTTGTGCCCCAAGATATGACCTATCCTGGAGAACGTTCCATGAGCACTTGAGAAGAAAGTGTATTTTCTTGTTTTTGGATGGAATGTCCTATAAATATCAATTAAGTCCATCTTGTTTAATGTGTCATTTAAAGCTTGGGTTTCCTTTTTTATTTTCATTTTGGTTGATCTGTCCATTGGTGAAAGTGTGGTGTTAAAGTCCCCTACTATTATTGTGTTAATGGCGATTTCCCCTTTTGTGGCTGTTAGCATTTGCCTCATGTGTTGATGTGATCCTATGTCCACTGCATAAATATTTACAATTGTTATATCTTCTTCTTGGATTGATCCCTTGATCATTATGTAGTGTACTTCTTTCCCTCTTGTAATAGTCTTTATTTTAAAGTCTATTTTGTCTGATATGAGAATTGCTACTCCAGCTTTCTTTTGATTTCCATTTGCATGGAATATCTTTTTCCATCCCCTCACTTTCAGTCTGTATGTGTCCCTAGGTCTGAAGTGGGTCTCTTGTAGACAGCATATATATGGGTCTTGTTTTTGTATCCATTCAGCCACTCTATGTCTTTTGGTTGGAGCATTTAATCTATTCACATTTAAGGTAATTATCAATATGTATCTTCCCATTACCATTTTCTTAATTGTTTTGGCTTGTTATTGTAGGTCTTTTCCTTCTCTTGTGTTTCCTGCCTAGAGAAGTTCCATTAGCATTTGTTGTAAAGCTGGTGGTGGTGCTAAATTCTCTTAGTTTTTGCTTGTCTGTAAAGGTTTTAATTTCTCCATTGAAGCCGAATGAGATCCTTGCTGGGTAAACTAAACTTGGTTGTAGGTTTTTCCCTTTCATCACTTTAAATATGTCTTGCCACTCCTTTCTGGCTTGCAGACTTTCTGCTGAAAGATCAGCTGTTATCCTTATGGGGATTCCTTTGTATGTTATTTGTTGCTTTTCCCTTGCTGCTTTTAATATTTTATCTCTTTATTTAATTTTTGATAGTTTGATTAATATGTGTCTTGGATAAATGTCCTTGGATTTATCTTGTATTGAACTCTCTGCACTTCCTGGACTTGATTGACTATTTCCTTTCCCAATCTAGGGAAGTTTTCAACTATAATCTCTTCAAATATTTTCTCAGTCCCTTTCTTTTTCTCTTTGTCTTCTGGGAGCCCTATAATTTGAATGTTGGTGTGTTTAATGTTGTCCCAGATGTCTCTGAGACTGACCTCAAGTCTGTTCATTCTTTTTTCTGTATTCTGCTCTGCAGTAGTTGCTTCCACTATTTTATCTTCCAGGTCAATTATCCATTCTACTGCCTCCGTTATTCTGGTATTGATTCCTTCTAGAGAATTTTAAATTTCATTTATTGTGTTGTTCACCATTTTTTGTTTGCTCTTTAGTTCTTCTAGGTCCTTGTTAAATGTTTCTCTTTTTCAAGTAGACTACCTATTTCTCTTCATTTGTTTGGTTTGGTGGGTTTTTACCTTGCTCCTTCATCTGCTGTGTACTTCTCTGTCTTCTCATTTTGCTTAACTTACTGTGTTTGGGGTCTCATTTTCGCAGGCTGCTGGTTCATAGTTCCCGCTCTTTTTGGTGTCTGCCCCCAGGGGGTAATGTTGGTTCAGTGGGTTGTGTAGACTTCTGGTGGAGGGGACTGGTGCCTATATTCTGGTGGAGGAGGCTGGATCTTGTCTTTCTGGTGAGCAGGACCTGTCCAGTGGTGTGTTTTGGGGTGTCTGTGAACTTATTATGATTTTAGGCAGCCTCTCTGCTATTGGATGGGGTTGTGTTCCTGTCTTGTTGTTGGGGAGAGGGAGAGAGGGAGGGGTACGGAATGTGGGGTGAGACTGAGGAGGCAGAGGCTGGCATGACGTTCCACCAGCCTGAGGCGCGCCATGCGTTCTCCCGGGGAAACTGTCCCTGGATCACGGGACCCTGGCAGTGGCGGGCTGCACAGGCTCCCTGGAGGGGAGGTGTGGATAGTGACCTGTGCTTGCACACAGGATTCTTGGTGGCTGCAGCAGCAGCCTTAGTGTTTCATGCCTGTCTCTGTTGTCCATGCTGATAGCCGCAGCTCGCGCCCATCTCTGGAGCTCATTTAGGCGATTATCTGCCTTCTGTGGGCAGACAGGGAAGGAATCCCCTCTCCTCGCACAACCCAAAACAATGGTCTCTTGCGTCTTCGGCAGATCCATACTTTTTCCCGGACTCCCTCCCGGCTAGCCGTGGTGCACTAACCCCTTCAGGCTGTGTTCACGCAGCCAACCCCAGTCCTCTCCCTGGGATCCGACCGAAGCCCAAGCCTCAGCTTCCAGCCCCTGCCCTTCCCCGCAGGGGAGCAGACAAGCCTCTCGGGCTGGTGAGTGCCGGTCAGCACCGATCCTCTGCAGGAATCTCTCCACTTTGCCCTCCGCACCCCTGTTGCTGCGCTCTCCTCCGTGGCTCCGAAGCTTCCCCCTCTCCACTCCCCGTCTCCACCAGTGAAGGGGCTTCCTAGAGGGTGGAAACTTTTCCTCCTTCACAGCTCCCTCACAGAGGTGCAGGTCTGGTCTCTATTCTTTTGTCTCTGTTTTTCCTTTTTTCTCTTGCCCTACCCAGGTACGTGGGGAGTTTCTTGCCTTTTGGGAAGTCTGAAGTCTTCTGCCAGCGTTCAGTAGGTGTTCTGTAGGAGTTGTTCCACATGTAGATGTATTTTTGATTATTTGTGGGGAGGAGGGTGATCTCCACATCTCAATCCTCTGCCATCTTGAAGATCCTCCTCCTCAATGATTATTTATTTAGTCACCTTTCATGAAGATGTGTCTCATAGTCTGTTTCCTATAAGGCACCATATTTCAACGAGGCATCAAGATTAACTCCTATATTAAGGAGTTAGGGGAAGTATTGTATGTGTAGACATCATGGATGTAGTGTCAGAAACCCAAGTTTAGATTCCTCATTCAGTAACTACTGCCTGTGCCCTGGGACTAAATTACTGAAACATCTTCATTTGCCTCATTTACAGTAGACAAGATTTAATTATTACTGAGTACCTAAAAAGTGCCAACAGTGTGACAAGTGCTTTCAATACATGGACATAATTAAATGTCACAATACTACTACTGAGTTTTATCCATACTGTGGCAGCATTGAAATAAGAAACTAAGTTGATTTTAAGTCAAATTCATATGTTCATTTCTCAGTAACACCCTCACTGTAAAAATAGTATTATATTAATAATTCCAATAATTCTATTGAGAATTTAACTTGGGTATAAAATCACTGTAATTTTCTAAGCTTTTATTTCAGTGTCAAATATTAACAACTAAAAACAATGGGATTCTATTTTTTGACAAGATACATAAAATATAAGGTTTAAGAATATCCCTTTATGAAAAATGCATTAGTGCAACTTATGTACACTAAGAATAAATGTCACTACTAAATTTTGGCAGTTTTTTCCAAGTCAGATTTCCTAAGGCTGAATTTACATAAAGCAAAATTCACATGTTTTGTGTATTGATATATGACTTATGAGAAATATATATAGTTTTTTAACAACTGCCATGATCAAGATAACAAGAAGTTCTAAATCTCCCAACTTACTTTCAACCCTTTTACCAGTTCCAGCTCCTTAGAAAACACTGAGCTGTCTTCTGTTTAAAATGTCTTGGCTTTTCCAGAATGTGACATAAGTGGAATCACACAGTGAATAGTATTTAGCATACAGTATGAGTATGGCTTCATTTTATTTGCATAATGCATTTGTGATTCATTCACAGCACTGTGTGTATGACTATTTGTTTTCTCATTGTTCAATACTTTTCTGTTCTTTGATATACCACAGTTTATTTTTACCTTCACCAGTTGAAAAAATATTTAGTTTGCTTCCAGTTTAGGGAGATTATGAAAAAAGCTGCTATAGAAAGATATATAACAATTTTCTTTGCTTTGGGGCAGAAAACTAGGAGTAAGTTTGCTGGTTAGTATGATAAGTCTATGTTTCACTTTATAAGAAACTGCCAATCCAAAGTTCCTAAAGGATATCACATTCCCACCAGCAAATATAAGCATTTGATTCTGTAATATGTACTCCCCAGGAGTTTGTAATTGCATTATTTTTGGTTTTGGTGTTGTTTTTTAATTCTAGCCATTCAAATATATGTAAAATGGTGACTCGTAATTTAATTTGCATTTTCTAATGAATAATCATGTTCAACATCTTTCATGAATATTCATATATTCACTGGTGAAGTGTCTATTCATATATTTTCCAAATTTATAGTATGTTGTTTGGTTTTTTAATAATCTGAATGTAAGTTTTTTTACCAGATTGTGTTTTACCTATGTTTTATTCAAATATGTGGCTTGTCTTTTCATTTTCTTAACTATATCTATTGAAGGGTAGGTTTTTAAAAAAAATTCTTTATTATGGTAAGAAAGCTCAATATGAAATTTATGCTTTTGACAAAATTTTAAGTGTACAATACAGTATTGTTAACTATAGGCACAATGTTGTACAGCAGATATATAGAACTTATTCATCTTAATAACTAAATAACTGAAACTATACACAATAGATTTTGTATGCTGATTTTTATCCTGCAACATTACTGAATTTGTTTATTAGTTCTAATAGATTTTTTGTGGAGTCTTTAGGGTTTTCTACATGCAAAACCATGTCATATGCAAATTTTACTTATCCCTTTCCAATTTAGATGCATTTTATTTCATTTTCTGCCTAATTGGTCTGGCTAGGACTTCCAGTACTACGTTGAATATAAGTGATAAGAATGGGCATCCTTGTCTTGTTCCTGATCTTAGAGAAGAAGCTTTCAGTTTTTTTTATTGTTGAATATTATGTTAGCTGTGGGCTTTTCATATCTGGCTTTTATTCTGTTGAGGTAAATTTCTTTTATACCTAGTTTGTTGAGAGTTTTTAATCATGAAAAGGTGTTGAACTGTGTCAAATGCTTTTTCTTCATCTATTCAGATGATCATGTGATTTTTACCCAAGGCTGATCACGAGGAAATAGAAAATCTGAACAGACGAATAACAAGTAAAAAGATTAAATCAGTAATCAAAAATATCCCCAAAAGTAAAAGCCCAGGACCACATGGTTTCGCTTGTAAATTCTAACAAATATTTAAAGAATTAATACCAATATTTTGCAAAACTATTCCAAAAAATTGAAGAAGAGGAAGGCTTCCAAATTATTGTATGAGACCAGCATTACCCTGATACCAAAGTCAGACAAAGACACTACAAGAAAACTACATGCCAATAACCATGATGAGCTTAGATGCAAAAATTCTCAACATTATAGACCAAGTGGATCTTACAGACATATTCATAACATTTCATCCAATGGCAGCAGAATGCACACCCTTCTCAAACACACAGAACATTTTCTAAGATCATATGTTAAAGTCTCAACATATTCAAGAAGAAAAATTATATCAAGTATCTTTTTTGAGCACAATGGTATGAAACTAGAAATCAATAACAGAAGGAAAGCTGGAATTCACAAATACATGGGAATTAAACAACACACTCTTGAGCAACCAATAGCTCAAAGAAGAAATCCAAAGAGAAATAAAATCTTCAGACAGATGAAAATATCTTAAGACAAATGAAATACAACATAACAAAACATATGAAGTACAGAAACAGCAGTTCAAAGAGTAAAGTTTATAGCGATAAACACATACATCAAGAAAAAAGATACATCTCAAATAAACAACATAAATTTATACCTTAAGGTACAAGAAAAAGAACAAACTAAGTCCAATCTTAGCAGAAGAAAGGAAATGATAAAGATTAGAGCAGAAATACATGAAATAGGAAAACAATAGAAAAATTATCAAAACTAGGAACTGGTTCTTTGAAACGATAAACAAAATTGACAAATCTTAGGTAAAGACCAACCAAGAAAAAAGAGAGGACCCAAATTAATAAAATTATAAGTGAAAGGAGAGACATTACAACTGATACCACAGAAATATAAAGGATCATAAGACTACTATGAACTATTATATGTCAATAAATTGGATAACCTAGAAAAATGGATAAATTTCTAAGAATATACTACCTACCAAGACTGAAAAAAGAAGAAACAGACAATCTGAACAGACCAATAATGAATAAGGAGAATGAATCAGTAATCAAAAGCCTCTCAAAAAAAGAAAAACCTGTGGCCAGATGGTTTTACTGGTGAATTCTACCAAACATTTAAATAGAGTTAGTGTCGATCCTTCTCAAATTCTTCCAAAAAATTGAAGAGGAAGGGACACTCTCAAATATATTTTATGAGGCCAGCATTACTCTGATTCCAAAGCCAAATAAAGGCACTACAAGAAAACTACAAACCAATACACCTGATGAATATAAATGTAAAAATTCTCAACAAAATTCTAGCAACCAGAACACAACCGCACATTAAAAGGATCATACACCATGAACAAGTGAGATTTATGCCTGAGATGCAAGGACAGCTTAATATACACACAAAATTAATGTGATACACTACATTAATGGAAGATTTTAAAGTTCAATGTAGCAATTTATTTTCTTTTCCTATTAGAAAATATTCCAAGGAAATGTTGCCTAATCCAAGGACACAAAGAATTTTCTACTGTGCTTCTTTAAGAAGATTAATGATTTAAAATTTTATATCTGGGTTTATGATTTAAGTTAATTTCTGTATATGATACAATGTAGGATTGACATTTATTTGTTTATTTATCAATTTATTATTAGTGTTCAACGTTTCCAGCACGGATTGTTGAAAAGACTATACTTTCTCCACTGTGTTGCCTTTGTATATCTACTGAAGATAAATTAACTGTAGATATGATTTTATTTTGGAGCATTCTATTGTGCTCCATTGATCTGTGTGTCTCTCCTTTTGCCAGCTCCTATATTTGTTAGTATATTCGTCTGTAGTTTACATCTCATGTTGTCTCATTGTTTGGTTTTTGTGTCAGGATAATACTAGCCTTATAACATGAGTTAGAAATTGTTCCCTCCACTTCCATTTACTGAACGTTTGTAATTTTTTTGAGACTAAAGAAATGGGTGATAGAAGCTATTTCAACATATTAGAAAATCAAAGCGGTGAGAACACTTAGGATCTAACCCCTTAGCAAATTTCAAGTGTACAATAGAGTACTGTTGACTATAGTCACATTGTAGAACATTATTTCTCTAGAATTTATTTATTTTAAATAACTGAAACTTTGTACCCTTTGACTAACATCTCTGATTTCCCTACCTCCCCATGATGGATGTAAATTAACTTGATTGTAGTGATTACTTCACAATGTATATGTATATTGAAACACTAAATTCTACACTTTAAATATATACAATTTTTTGTCAATTATACCTTAAAAATCTGGAATTTTTTTAAAAGAGAAAAAGAAAATCAAAGAGGAATTGTTTTCATTTTTAAATGAAATGTAATATATTACTTCAAATATATGTTTAATGTATGTAACTACTTTGATTTAGGAAGCAGTTAGAAATTATTCTAATAAGCCTGGGTGTAATTATTTCATAGCTTCCAGTTTCTACACTAATATCTCTCCAATTTTTCTTTGGAGAGTAAAAAAAAAAAAGAGTAAATATAGCTGTTAATGAAAAACCGTGTTTAAGTACCACATGCAAAGCTCCTACACACTTGTAAATTGGTGGTGGTTGTGAGAAGTATCCTCAGAAAATGTGAAAAAAGAAGAGATTAACAGCTTTATGCAATTTTTCTCCTTTACCAAGAATTGAAACTTTAAATAACAAGTAGTGTTAAAATTGCAGAGGTTCTTTTGATACGAAACTATGGGGAAATTTATTTTAATTGCAATGGCTCGGACATATCCTTTAATATTCTTACCAGCATATTATTATTTACTTTAGGGCTTTAACTCTTAAACAATTAAGGCAAATATTCATAATCATTTGCACTCTTCTAGACATAGTTACTTTCTCAACGAACATGAGAATAATAACCATTTTATTAACATTTGATTTATTCATGAGTTTACTAAAAAGCACCAAGCATAGTGCCTCCACTATAGTAAGTTTGCAAAATGCACTAGCCACCTTGCCTCTCTTAGCAGATTTCAAATAATTTTCACACACTAGGCACCATTTCTTACAATAATCTTTTGGTGTAAGGAAGAAATGAATAATTAACATAATTTACAGATGATAAAATGTCTAGATATAGAGAGGGATACATATTCTGGCCAATGTTAAATGACTGATAACTATATTTTAATATACAATAATTCTACTTATTAATACATTAATACTATTAATGTATTTTCTCAATTCCAAGTGAAGACTAAAATATTAGGCAACGTAAAAATGTTAAGACACTGAATGATAAACTAGAAAACATATATAATTACAGAACATAACAACAGTTTAAAAGACTGATCTTCAAATCAGCACGTGTGAAGCCCAGAGGGTAAAACATATGTTCCATTGGGATGTGATGATAATAAGAGCAGCTAGCATTTGTTGAATTATTATTCTAGGCATGAGATACAGATTTGCTAATGTAATTCTCACAACAACCCTAGAGTATAGGTACTTTATTTCAGATGAAAAAAAAATTGAAGCACAATGGACAAAATTAAAAAATAGAATTTCAATGAATATTTATTACCAGTAAAAGAGTAACACATAGTTTTAATTATATTCAATATTTGTGTCTATAGTAGAGCATGTGACTTTTAAGTAGTAAACATTTATAATTCATAAATGTTTAAAATGTTTTCTTAAATATGTGATCAAAATTTTGGAGATTACTGATGAATTATTTTGGAGATGCTACTTCCATTTAACCTAAGGGAAAAATACTTAACCTGTCTTTCTCACATCTAAAATTGCTATGACTATTCTAATCAAAAACTAAATGAGTTTAAAATGTTCTCATGAATACTATTTTCACAAGGTTCAATGGCAACTTTAAAAGACCAAATTAAGAAGCTATAAGATGCTGGAAAGAGTTTTATGGGCTTGGGATCAAGAAACTAGTCTTAGTTTCTGTTTTGTTGTGTCTCTATTTTGCTGAAGTTATTCTTAAATTAGAGTGCGTTCACTATGGCTCCTCAAAGGTAATAGGAAAATAAAATTCCATAGTTAAAATGAAGGATTTGGGGATACAGAGACTATTTTCTATCCTCAAGAATTTAGTGGTCTGCTGTATTCAAAGTAGAATCGCTTCCTACTCTTCCAGTAGTCAATCTCAAAAAATGCCTCCCTCCTTTTTTTGTTTAACAAATATTTATTGGGGGCCTACTATGTGTCAGGTAATTCTTTTTCCCCCAGTTTTATTAAGATATAATTGACTTTGTAATTTGTAACTATGTGAGGTGACAGATGTGAACTAAACATCTTGTGGTAAACATTTTACAATATATACATGTATCAAATGTTGTACACCTTAAACTTACACAATGTTATAAGTCAATTGTATCTTAGTAAAACATTCCCATTTTTAAGATTGACTATTCCCACTATCGATAGATTACTGCAGTGGTTAAAATATTCCAGTTATTTCCAAATTTCTTCTATCTGAGTATAGTTCTTTATGTATATTAAGTATCCTTAAGTATATTAAGAATTTTTCCATTGCTGATGCAATCGAATATTCCTGAGGAAGGGTAATATTTTAAGGAAATTGTCTTTTATTCTTAAAATTATATTTGCTTAAAAACTTCAGTCAAAACCCTAGTAAGTGCTGTGGGGAATAAGAAAGAGAAAAAACTTGGTCCTGATATCTAATAAAATTATAATCTTGTAGGAATGGTAGGTGGATAATATGAGATTTTTCTCTAATGTGGCATATCAATAGAAGTAGAGAGTTATGGGAGGTTTTCCAAGAAATCAAGCACAAGACTGAGGAAGGATTCATGTGGAAAATGTATCTGAGTTAAAGGAAAATGGTAATTGGATGGAGAAAAAGGGGATGGGATTTCAGAAGAAATGAAATGAAGTGGGACATGAAGGTAGGAAATTAGAAAGTTTCACTGGATAATAACAATATACACTAATTAATTTCCTTACAATTTGTTACTTACTTACAAACATAACTGTAACCACTGTTCATAAAATTTCAAAAACATTAATCTTATCATTATAGCAGCCGTATGAAGCAGATATTAGTGAATATATTAGCTTTGCTTTACAATAGAAGAAATTGAATATTTAACTAATTGTCCCAGGTTACACAACTAGGAAGTGTGTGACCTGGGACTGAAGTTTGATCCCAGACAGTTTGGTTTCAGATTCTGTGTTTATAGGAGTGACCATATAGTTTATCTTCCAAACTGGGACATTTTGGAGAGCAAAGCAATCCTTTACTAACAATTAGGAAGGCACAATAGGTGTAAATCAGGACTGTTTCAATAAACAAGGATAAATGGCCATCCTAACTCTAAGACCAGTAGAGCAGATAATATGAAAAATGTATTTTCTCTCCCTCATATCTCTGGTGTAAATACTAATTGTTACATTAAAACACAAAGGCAGTCCAATCCTTTTTAGTTTTTCTTGGGTCAAATATATATTTAAAAATTTAATGAAGTCTCTTACCAGAAAATGAACATGTGTATATGCATGCATGTGTATTTGCAAATATGCATGCATAAAATTTCTGGATATCCCAGACTCCTCAAGTCCATTCACTCTTGTTCCTCAGAGGGGCTACTGACTTCACACAGAGATTATGATTTAGACACAGAAAATAGTACAATCTTATCTATTAGTTTATCACTTGTTAACCATAAGATTGCTGAATTATGACTGAAAAGTTTTGACTTGCAATTTGCACAAAATATATTAAATATTTCAGATTAAGGTTTTTAATGAAGAATTGTAGGCAGTGAAAAATACATAACAGATTTTCTTCCTTCAAGATGTGTAACATTTTGAAAGTCTGAACTGTGTACAGAATAACAAGAAGATGAATTTTTAAATGAGTATAATCTTCTATGATTATTACCCTAATATTTGTTCTAAAAAACTAACAGCTTTTATATCCCCCAAATTACCTTCATTTTCCAGTGGTGAATTTTTTTTTCTGCATATTGAAAGAGATCCATAGTGTTGCAAAAAACAAAACAAGACAAATTAGTATGTCTAAGAAGAAATGACTGCTTGTTAAACCAATTCATTGATTTGTAATAGACCGCCAACTTGAGATATATTGTCAAATTTTACAGGCATATTTATTAGTTATATCCATATACAGCCACTTTTAAAGTAATGCAAATACAATTTAAACTGGCCGATATGACATTTGTAGACCTAAATAAGGATCAAAAATTATTAATACCAAAATTGAAGGTTATCTTTCAAAGTTGATGGAGAATATCAATGCCTATGTGGAAAAAATGGATTAAGATCATTGGATCAAACTCAATCAGTACAACTCAGTCAAAATTAGAGATTGAGATGAAATGGACTTCGCATAATTCTACAAATCTGAAGGCTGTGTTACTGTTCAGGAGTACCAACTCTGAATGAGGATGTGGCTTTTCTGATGCCAAGTTTGGCTTAAGAGGGTCATGGATACCTCTGAACATTCCCTGAGAGTGTCAGTGCATAGGCTGTTTGTGACAGTTCTTCATGAACATGAATTGTTTAGCTCCATGTTTCAAAGGACAGTGGCACGCTAGGACCTATCTTGCATTTATGTTTTCACTGACAGCTGCTACCCCTCCTTAGCATCTCCATTGAGAGACGCTCCACTGAGAGATACTGCCTCTGCTCCTGATACATGTGGCTATTTCATTTCCAGTGGAAGTGTATACATTTGGCCTTGAAAGCTTAATACAATTTTATATAGATAGTTGCTTATGGTCCCTTTCTGTCAATATATTACACTTGGACAGTATAATAGTTCCAAATATTGAAAACATTTTTTAAAAACCTATATTTCTTTTAAAATCTTGCTGATAAAATAATTTTGAAATTGAGAAATACTTTAAAGACTGTTTTCACCATAAGATTAAAAGATGCTTTTAATTAACCATAATGCTGTTGAAGTTCTTAAATAATTTCTTTTATGTATGCTAAACATTTCCCTTAAAAACTCATATGCTCCAGTGCATTTGAAGGCTTTTATTTTTTAAAAAGTACAACAGTAAATATATACTCAATCTAGATTAAATTTCAGCAGTTCTAATTCAGGAGAATTGAATTGCTGACTTTTAATATACAAACTCCACGATTACTAGAAATGTTTGAGAGAAGTTATATCTCCCTATTTATAGTATTAGTTGTCACTATAAAATAATGAAACTACTTTTAAAATATATTAGAACTTGAACATTTCCAAAGGTACTGGTCCATTTCACTTACCTTGGAACCATGCTATCATTGTACAAAATAGTTTTGTAAGTGCTCTTGGGGATTGCTGCTTCCTCATTATGTCTAGAATGATAGCAAATCTTTACCATTTAAGGATTCATTTAAACTTTGAAAATAGTCAAAAAATCATTTAGAATTAATTATGCTGAATGAAAATTATGATCAAGGAGAGTAAAATTGCAGTATTGTTTAAAGAACAGTTTTAAAGATAGCATGTCACGAACTAGAGTGGTTTTTAGGTGAAAATACCAATCTATCAGACCCTAAACAAGACTGAAAACTCTGAGCAGGATGAAAGCTAATGGATCTCAATTCAAGCTGCATTTAAGAATCAGGTGAGTAGTATTTAAAACACATAGCTACTGTGACCATTCTTGTTTTTGCTTTTGTTTCTTTCTTTAAAATTTAATCCTAAGGGTCCGTATATTTTTGAAAAATTATTATTATGGATAAAATTGCTACACAGCGGTTACATTTGGAAGAAGTTTTGTTTGGCTATGTGATCTCAATATTAGATGTGAAATACTAAGAGTTGAATCTCTTTGCTGCACTGAGGTGTCTGAGCAGAGCAGTCAATTACTACATGGTTCAATTTCAGGCACAAAAAGGGCCCTGATGCCAACATTTCATTCTACTTGCTTTCCTACTTTTTAGAGGATGCTTAAACAATCATTAATATGTTACCACTTCAGTCCTTGGTATTTTGATCCTGTTTAAGAAAACATATCTTTGGGGTTGGGACATGCCATTTTCATGTATTATTAGAGGACACATACAAAACACAATCACCCATATAAACCAGCTATCTGAGAAGTGCTTTTGCTGGGAGAACATATGCAGAGATAAAGAACAAGTTAAAATGAAAATCTAATAAGAAGAAATTGATAGTTGGAAAATTTATCATCTCACAGGGAGGAAATTATAATAGGAAGTTTTGAACTCCCACAACAAATATGATTTTAAATTCTTCCCAACTTTAGACTGTGTATATAACTTATTGATTTTAAAAATATTAACTTAGGGGACTTCCCTGGTGGCACAGTGGATAAAAATCCGCCTTCCAATGCAGGGGACAAGGGTTCGAGCCCTGTTCTGGGAAGATCCCACATGCCGCAGAGCAACTAAGCCCATGCGCCACAACTACTGAGCCTGCGCTCTAGAGCCTGCGCGCCACAACTACTGAGCCTGCGTGCCACAACTACTGAAGTCCACGCACCTAGAGCCCATGATCTGCAAGAAGAGAAGCCACCACAATGAGAAGTCCGCTTACTGCAACGAAGAGTAGCCCCCGCTCGCCGCAACTAGAGAAAGCCTGCGCGCAACAACGAAGACCCAACGCAACCAAAAATAAATAAATAAATAATTTTTTTAAAAAAAGATTTACTTAGAAAGGATTTTGGAATATGATCAATAAATATTTAAGAAAGAAAAATATTTGTTCAGAGTTTAACAAATTCTCACATCCTACAGATGACAGATTTCTGAGAGTACACTTTACTTTTTTGTCAAAATTTAGTCACTTTATTCTCCATGTACCCTTTTAAACGTTTAATATTTTTGGTTCATGTTTTTATTATTTAAACTTTCGCTTGCATAAATGAAAATTCACTTTTACTTTACTATTCAATATCTCTATATTTTATATTTGTAACTAAAATATTTTGAAGGTTATAGGCCTGATAAGTCATTTAATTTACAAAACCATTCTTAATTATCTATGTTTCTAACTATGAATTTTTGTGACATTCTATTTCACTAATTTCTATCTTAGATGACAATAAAAATATCCCCTTTTATTCAATTCCTGCAATCTCTGCCTTATATACAGAGGAATTATATCTACTTGCAGTCACAAGAATAAAATATTTCAACGTCACTTCCACTTCTACACATATTGAGTAGCTGGTATCAAACTCGCCCTCCCACCATAAACAATCAGATATTTGGACAAAATGTTCTCAGTCATAGGACAATAGGTAAGAAAGACTGTGATAATGTGCTTTGTTTGTGTAGAGCCGGTTTATTTTGATGTTTTAAAGAAAATCTTACTCCAATTCAATGAAATTCAAACTTTCTAATGTTAAAGAACTTGTAGATGTCTCTTTTCTTTGGACTATGTCCTCCTTTCTAGTCCATCTTAATGGCCTGAAGAGCTTTGGTATCAGTATGGTTATGGTCGTAATAAACTCTCTAAACATTTACTACGTCTTTGGAATCATTGTTAATAAATACTAGAAATTGCTTTTCTAATAATAATATTAGAACATTATACATCTGGAATCTTTAGCAATTAGTTTATTACTTTTCTGTTTTATATTTGGAGTTAAATACATTTCAGGTTTTATACAGGATTTACTCTTTAACAATACATTTATATAAAAAAGAAATGAATACCGTACTGCCTGACAGTTTCACAGAAAGTAAGCTGATATTTATTGTATTTTGGCATATTTTCATGCCAAAATGATGATGTGTACAGGTTTTTCCTCATGAAGATTTTAAAGAAAACCATAAACAAAATGAAAAGACCCTCAGAATGGAGAAAATATTTGCAAATGAAGCAACTGACAAAGGATTAATCTCAAAATATACAAACAGCTCATGCAGCTCAATATAAAACAAACAAACAAATCCAAAGACGACATACAGATGGTCAACAAACACATGAAAAGATTCTCACCATCACTAATCATTAGAGAAATGCAAATCAAAGCCACAATGAGGTATCACCACACATGGTCAGAATGGCCATCATCAAAAAATCTACAAACAATAAATGCTGGAGAGGGTGTGGAGAAAAATGAATCCTCTTGCACTGTTGGTGGGAATGTAAATTGATACAGCCACTATGGAGAACAGTATGGATGTTCCTTAAAAAAATAAAAATAGAACTACCATATGACCCAGCAATCCCACTACTGGGCATATACCCTGAGAAAACCATAATTCAAAAAGATACATGTACCCCAATGTTCACTGCAGCACTGTTTACAATAGCCAGGACATGGAACTAACCTAAATATCCATTGACAGGTGAATGGATAAAGATGTGGTACTTATATACAATGGAGTATTACTCAGCCATAAAAAGGAATGAAATTGAGTCATTTGTCATGAGGTGGATGGACCTAGAATCTGTCATACAAAGTGAAGTAAGTCAGAAAGACAAAAATTAATGTGTATATATGGAATCTAGAAAAATGGTACTGATGAACCTTGTGGCAGGGCAGGGATAGAGACACAGACATAGAGGATGGACTTGACACATGCTAGTGGGAAGCTGCTATGTAGCACAGGGAGATCAACTTGGTGCTTTGTGACAACCTAGAGGGGTGGGATGGGGAGGGTGGGAGGGAAGCCCAAGAGGGAGGTGATATAGGTATACATATAGCTGATTCAGTTCGTTGTACAGCAGAAACTAACACAACATTGTAAAGCAATTATAATCTAATAAAGATGAAAAAAATTTTTTTAATTTTAAAAAAAGAACATTTTAAGGCAAAATAAAAATGTCAAATGGTATTGTTTTTAGAAAACTAGAAGAAAAAGTCTTGAATTTACATGTTTTTGTATCATCATATATATCTAATGTCTGGCATGTACCAAAGGCTAATCTTGAGCATTCTGGAGTGTGGAGCTATTACCTATTACCTCTGCATTTAAGACAGGAGAAACTTGTATAAGTTAATACCGTTAATCTGAATCATTGATACTGTAATGTTCTCAAATTCCCCTCCCCAGGATATTTTCAGTATTTTTTTAGAATGAAGTGCATTTTATTTAATGTTAGTTATTTGAAAATGTTTGCCTCTCAAATAACTGGCCACTCTGATTAAGTAAGATACCTAACATTGTTAACTCTTACTAACAGAGCTTATTCTATATTTTTCAATAAACTAGTGATTTAATGTATTATTTAGAGTTTTTACACTTTTGTAGGGATATTATAATTTATAACTAATGATTATTTATACACCTATACATATACATGTGCAGACATGTTTGCTTTTTAGCTCATGTAAGCATATTTATCTTCATATATGTATATAAATGTATGTATATATGTGCGTATATATATCCATGTATATGTATGCATGTGTGATTGTGTGTATACACAAATATATACACAATGATGAAACATAGGGCGTGCTATGTTCAGTATGCCTTTAGAATCAAGAGTATATTATTAAAACATATATTTTATTATAGTTTATGTATATATAAAATGCAATTCACTGGCCAGACACATTTAACAAACCATAAGAATAAACTATAAAACTTTGATTTTTATAGAATTGTGTATGTTACAGAGTCCTACTACATATTTTTTGTCAGTTAACCATGTCTTGATATTTCATAAAACAAAGTTGATTTAATGAACATTTCCAATTACTGATGCAGTTATTTTTGTGCTTTAGTATTCTTTTGGAAAGAAAAGTGGCACTCTGGGAAGCCTCATGGCATATGTCAGGTAACAAAGAGATAATTTAGTAATTTGGAGCATTTGTTTTTCAGTCTGTGTCACCATCTATCCTGTGAACCAAGAAACAATATAGTTGATCCAAAATTAGCCATCCTTTATCTCTCTACTGATTTCCACATCCAAGTCAAACATATGATATTCTACATTACTTATAAACATATCTCACAGGAGTGCATCAAATGCACTGTGATCACTTCTGAAGCACAGAAATTATAATAGGATTTATCATGTTCCTATAATTGGCACTTCTTTCTCCAATTATCCGTCCTAATCTAGTTTTCTGTTGGTAATTCCAATACAATATTTAAGAATAGTATGAAATAACTAGCAGATGGTGCAGTCCCGAAAAATTGGACCAGCAACCCCTCATGGTCCTTCTGGGACATCTTTTAAAATATGATGGAAACTATATATCTTCTCTCCAGAAACATATTACAAACAAAAAGTTCCATAAACTACAAGGAGTTTAAAAATGCCCTGAGACCCCTGTAATAATGGGAGGGTCCTTCCGCCCAGGGCACTTTCAAGACAAGTCAGTCTACCTGCTGTGCTATATTTAGCCAGTCAAGTAATGCATCAGAAACTTTGATCTATCTTAGGCCCAAATTAAACTATATTATTTGATGACTTTCTATTTCCTTTTCCCACTCATGTTTGAACATGAGGGGAAACCTGAAAAAGAAGAAGTGATTCACCTACCAGTGTTTTGCAAGAATTAAACCACTACCAAAATTACTGGAGATTTAAGAAGAATGGAAGTAAAAAATAGAAAACTTGATAAAATATCTGGTGAGAATTGAAAGTTTAACTTCTGGGGAAGAGTTTTATTTGTGGGACAGCCATTGTTGTACTAAAATTCAAAGGCAGGGCTTCCCTGGTGGCGCGGTGGTTGCGCGTCCGCCTGCCGATGCAGGGGAACCGGGTTCGCGCCCCGGTTTGGGAGGATCCCGCGTGCCGCGGAGCGGCTGGGCCCGTGAGCCGTGGCCGCTGAGCCTGCGCGTCCGGAGCCTGTGCTCCGCAGCGGGAGAGGCCGCGGCGGTGTGAGGCCCGCGTACCACAAAAAAAAAAATTCAAAGGCAGATTGCATAAGAGACCCCAGCAGAGAAAAAGTGATAGGGATTCCATAAGTATAATTTTGGAGAGAGATGGTAGCTACTTTTTTTTTTTTTTACTTGTGTGTGTTTTGTTTTGTTGAGGAATGCATAATACAGAAGAAAGGAAAATATATAGATTTTGAAGAATGATTATGAAATAAAAATTCTTATAATTATCCTACTAAATTAAGATATTGATTATTGCCTCTATTAGAGTTCTCCAGAGAAACAGAGCCAATAAATTTAATCAAGGAGGTAACAGACTTATACTCTGAAAACTTTGAGAGAGAGACAGACAGATCATTATAAGGAATGGGCTTACTCGATTATGGATGCTGACAAGGCCCAAGATCTGCCGTAAGCAATCTGGATATCTAGCAGAGCTGATGGTGTAGTTCCAGTCTGAAGGCTGGCCGACTTGAAATCTAGGAAAAGCTGATGTTTCAATTTGAGACTCAAGGTAGGAAAAGATCCATGTTTCATATCAAAGACATTCAGGCAGGAGGAGTTTCCTCTTAAAGAAGATCAGCCTTTTTGTTCTATTCAGGCCTTTGGCTGAGTGGATGAGGCCCACTCATGCTAGGGAGAGCAATCTGCTTTACTCAGTCTACCAACTCAAATGTTAATCTCATCCAAAAACACCACACCTTCACAGACATACCCAGAATAATGTTTAATCAGATTATCTGGACATCCCATGGCCCATTCAAGTTGACATATAAAATTAACGATTATACTCCCAGAAACTTAGTTTCCCTGTGTGTTCCTTTATGATCATAGTCCTCTGCCTAATGCTGAGAGAAAACCACTATCAGATGTTTAAAAATAATTTTGCCTGTTTACTAACTTTAAAAAATATATATATTCTTCTTATAAATTTATTTTCCCAATATTTGTAAGTTTCATACATATTGATTCTTGAAGCTGTTATTAATTTTCATTGCTATATAATATTCTATTGCATTAATATACCACCTTTTAAGAATACTGCTGTTGATACACATTTGAAAAGTATCCAGACTGGGGCTAGTATGAATAAATCTGCCATCACTATCCTTATACATTTCTTCTGATGCACATGAAATGATAAGAATTTTAAATAGGAATAAAATTACTGCATCATAGGATATATAAAACTTTAATTTGTATACATGATGTCTATATGTGTGTAGGTCTTTTTCTGGATTATTTTGTTAAAATTATCTGTTTGTATATTATTGTGCAATACTACACTGGATTAACCACATTTTCTATAGCACATATTTATAGCTGAAAGTATCAGTATTTCAAATTTGTTCCCATTAAAGATTATTTTGGCTATTCTTGATCATTTATATTTTCATATACATTTTAGAACAGTGTTAAAAATTTTGTTAAAATTTTGATTGTTGTTTGACTGAATGTATAGATTTGCTTGGATACAAATGATATTTACAGTATTAATGCGTCAGTACGTAAACACAATATATCTGTCCATTTTTTTAATGTTTGTCAAAATTCCCTATGCAAATTTTCTTAGATTTGATCCATGTTGTTTCATTATTTTCATGATTTTATACAGTTTAATTTTTTCTTTGTGAGGCTTAATAATATTCACAAATCAAAGATTTCTATATATTCACTTGTATGGAATAAATTTAACAGACTTTATTATTCTAATAATTTATCTTTTGATTCTTAACCTTTCCTAATCTACTACAATCCTATTATCTGAATGCTATCTCCTTTCTTCATCTCTTTCCTTCTGGGATCCCACTGACATGAATTAATGTTAGACCTCTCATTATCCCACAAGGTTTGACACTTGTTTGTTTGCTTGTTTTCCTTCAAAGTTTATATCCTCTAAATTTCTGCTTCTCTATCCTAAACTCACTGTCCCTCCTGTCTTCTCCACTGTGCCACTGAGCACATAGAATGAATTTCTTTTATTAGATATAATATTCTCCATACCAAAACTAGCATTCAGTTCTTTTTATGGTTTATATTCCCCCATGAGGACTTCCATACCTTCATCCATTTGAAGAGCACAACACTGTCTTAGGCAGCATAGTTATACCTGCTTTATAGTCTTTAATAATTCCAATATCTGGATTATCTCAGGGTTGGCATCTATTGATTACTTTTCCTTGGAAAAATGGTTGCTTTTCCCTTTTCCTCTTCTTAACATTGTCCTGATAATTTGCAAGTCACATAACATTTTCTTTTTAACATTTTTATTGGAGTATAATTGCTTTACAATGTTGTGTTAGTTTCTGCTGTATAGCAAACTGAATCAACTATATTTATACCTATATACCGATATCCCCCCCTCTTTCTTCTCCCTCCCACCCTCCCTATCCCACCCCTCTAGGTGGTCACATAGCACAGAGCTGATCTCCCTGTGCTATGTGACTGCTTCCACTAGCTATCTTTTTTTTTTTTTGTGGTACGCGGGCCTCCCTCTGCTGTGGCCTCTCCCGTTGCGGAGCACAGGCTCCGGACGCGCAGGCTCAGCGGCCACGGCTCACGGGCCCAGCCGCTCCGCGGCATGTGGGATCCTCCCAGACCGGGGCGCGAACCCGGTTCCCCTGCATCGGCAGGCGGACGCGCAACCACTGCGCCACCAGGGAAGCCCCACTAGCTATCTATTTTATATTTGGTAGTGTATATATGTCAATGCTACTCTTTCACTTCATCCCAGCTTACCCTTCCCCCTCCCTGTGTCCTCAAGTCCATTCTCTATGTCTGTGTCTTCATTCTTTTCCTGCCTCTAGCTTCAACAGAACTTTTTTTTTTTTCAGATTCCATGTATATGGTATTTGTTTTTGTCTTTCTGACTTACTTCACTCTGTATGACAGACTCTAGGTCCATCCTACTCACGACAAATAACTCAATTTCGTTTCTTTTTATGGCTGAGTAATATTCCATTGTATATATGTGCCACATCTTCTTTATCCATTCATCTGTCGATGGACACTTAGGTTGTGTCAATGTCCTGGCTGTTGTAAATAGTGCTGCAAAGAACATTGAGGTACATGACTCTTTTTGAACTATGGTTTTGTCAGGGCATATGCCCAGTAGTGGGATTGCTGGGTCATATGGTAGTTCTATTTTTAGATTTTTATGGAACCTCCATACTGTTCTCCACAGTGGCTGTATTAATTTACATTCCCACCAACAGTGCAAGAGGGTTCGTTTTTCTCCACACCTTCTGCAGCATTTATTGTTTGTAGATATTTGGATGATGAGCATTCTGACCATGTGAGGTGATACCTAACTGTGGTTTTGATTTGCATTTCTCTAATGATTAGTGATGTTGAGCATCTTTTCATGTGTTTGTTGGCAATCTGTATGTCTTCTTTGGAGAAATGTATTTTTAAGTCTTCTGCCTATTTCAGGATTGTGTTGTTCTTTTCATATTAAGCTGCATGAGCTGCTTGTATATTTTGGAGATTAATCCTTTGTCAGTTGCTTCATTTGTAAATATTTTCTCCCATCTGAGGGTTGCCTTTTCATGTTGTTTATGGTTTCCTTTGCTGTGCAAAAGCTTTTAAGTTTCATTAGGTCCCATTTGTTTATTTTTGGTTTTATTTCCATTTCTCTAGGAGGTGGGTCAAAACGGATCTTGCTTGGATCCATCACATACTTGTGATGGAGCACCAAGACCACCAGCCACATGGCTCAGAAGAAAGTGGAGAAAAGAAGAAAGAAAAAAATTAAAATTAAAAAATAAATAACTTTTTAAAAATTATTAACATCAAAAAAATAATTTTTTAAAAAAAGAGCAACCAAACCAATAAACAAATCCACCAATGGTAACTAGATCTAAAAACTAAACTCACAGGTACGTATATATCAGAAACAAATCAGTCACAGACAGGAAACCCCAAGTCTACAGTTGCTCCCAAAATACCGCCTCAGTTTTGGGATGATTCGTTGTCTATTCAGGTATTCCACAGATGCAGTGTACATCAGGTTGATTGTGGGGATTTAATCCACTGCTCCTGAGGCTGCTGGGAGAAATTTCCTTTTCTCTTCTTTGTTTGCACAGCTCCTGGGATTCAGCTTTGGTTTTGGCCCCACCTCTGCCTTTAGGTCACCCTCAGGCATCTTTTGGGAAGTCTGAGGTCTTCTGCCAGCATTCAGTAGGTGCTCTCAGGAGTTGTTCCACTCGTACATGTAGTTTTGATGTATTTGTGGGGAGGAAGGTGATCTCCACATCTTATTCCTCCGCCATCTTGAACGTCCCCCTCGTTCTGTACTCCAAACTCTGGAACTCCACACTCCACACGTGCTGCCTCTCCCCTTCCATGCAGGTCCTCATATAACTTGTTTTAAAGACAATTTTTTTTTAAGAGGAGCTTTAGGTTCACCACAAAAGTGAGGGAAAGGTACAGTGATTTCCCATATACTCCCTGTCCCCACACATGCTTAGCCTTCTGTATTATTAACATCCACCACCAGAGCAGTACATTTGTTACATTTGATGAACCTATATTGACACATCATACTCACCCGAAGACCATAGTTTACATTAGGAGTCACTCTTAGTTTTGGACATCCTATGGGTTTGGACAAATGTATAATGACAGATTGCCATTATACAGAGTATTTTCACTGCTTCAAAAAGGCTTTGTACTCCACCTATTCATCCTTCTCACCCCCAAGCCTGGCAACCACTGATCCTTTTACTCTTTCTATAGTTTTGCTTTTTCCAGAAAATTATATATTTGGAATCATTCTGTATGTAGCCTTTTCAGGTTAGCTTCTTTCACTTAATAATATGCAATTAAGTTTCCTCCATGTTTTTTCATGGTTTGGTAGCTCATTTCTTTTTAGCTCTGAATAGCATTGTCTGGATGTGCTGCAGTTTATTTGTCCATTCACCTACTGAAGGACATCTTGGTTGCTTCCAAATTTTGGCAATTATGAATAAAGATGGTAAAAACATCTGTGTACAGGGTTTCATGTGGACATAAGTTATCAGATCCTTTGGGTAAATACCAAGGAGCAAGATTGCTGAATCATATGGTAAGAGCATATTTAGTTTTGTAACACATGTCCAAACTGTCTTCCAAAGTGTCTGTACCCACTTGCATTCCCATCAGCAATGCATGAGAGTTCCTGTGCTCCACATCCTCAAGAGTATTGAATGTTGTCAGAGCTCACTAAATTCATTCACTTTGCTTTGTAATAGCTATTTTAACAGCCATCTTATAGTAGGTTAACTACAATTAGGTGAGTTGCCTCAATTCTTATAACTGATTAGAGACAATTTGTTTTATTTGATGAATATTCAAATGAAACAATCATTCGTCATGGAATGCTTCTTTCTAAAATCAAGGCCCTGACTCCAATCAGATTCACATTTTAAAATGAAACCTGTTTGGAATCTCTATTTTGGGCCAACGGCAACCTCCTCAGGTGTAATCCTCAGAGTCCGATTAGGCTTGGCCTTGACTCTTCCTTACTCACTTTTTATTCTAGCTATCTTTATCACAGCTAAACCTTTATACAAAAGGATAAAGTGAGAGTGAAAAACTAACACTTTTAAATGTTCTCTCATCTCTGGGTGCTTTGTCATTGTATTGCATAGCAGTCATAACAGTTCTTTTTTTTCCCCAAATTATCTCTCTTATTAAATTAGGAAGTCCTGCTTGCTCCAGTGCACTCAGAATCCTGAAACTAACCACAGTATGTGGATTAACAGTCCTGACTATATCTAGGTTACACAATCTGCATGTAGATTAGTCAGGAAGAGTTGAGAGAAAGGGAAAGGTGAAGTTTTTTTATCCTAATTCGGTGAAACCCTTCCTACAGAGTCCCTGAATACTCTAACATATGCACCATTTTCTTTTTCATGGTTACATACATTATATGTTATGTAAAATTTATATGAATATATTTTATGGCTGGATGCATTTTAATACCTTTTAATCAAGTGTTAGAGGGTGAAATAAAAGCATTTGGGAAGGATTGGGATGGGAAGAATTTGGTACTTATTCAGCATATTGACAGGGGCTTTCCTAAAACACCAGACAAGTGTTCAAACAACAAATTAAAAATCTTAAAGCTGGTGAGAAGGATTATATTTGAGCTATTTATAAAGCAGAACTGACACATAGTTGGTCTTGGGTTTTGAGAAATGAATTTTTATGTACAATATTTTCTTACCCAGAGTTTACTTTTCCCCTTGAGTTAAAAATAAGGAATTGAAGGATGAAAATGAGGCTTCATCATTTTCTTTCTTTCTTTTTCCTGCTATCAACCTTTATATTATTTTCTAATATTGTTCTGGGCTTCCTGGCCAATAATCAAGATTTTGAAGTGAATAGGTCATTTTAATGTCAGTTAGTTCCTTACTAAACCTTTATTACAAATTTTTTTCTCCTTTGTCTCTTTCCTTGAGTAAACCTGACATGAAGCCTTTCCACAAGAGCCTGTTCCCAGAGAAATTAAGGTCAGCGAAAGGCCAAATCAAATGGTAGCAGATTTAGAAAGAAGGATGAATGATGCACTTCTTAACTATACCAGGGGAAGTGAGTTGCATTATATTATACTTTTTGGTTTTTTACTTTTACAGAATATTAGAAAAATACAGTGTTTACATATAAGGGGATGTAAATAATAATTCATCCAGTACTCTGATTTGTTTTAGGATGCATATATATTAACTAATAGATCTAAATTGATTGGTTTATTTTTTCTGTTCTGAGAAACATAAATGGCAGACCGCAAATTTGATAGAATCAGATATGAGTAATCAAATGATTAACTGATTGGATGATAAAGTTCAAACAGAAACCAAATTAGATTATGAAGTAAAGTGATGACCATATAAACAGGAACCTCCTTATTCCCTAAGCATGGCACCCCCTCAACCAATGACATCATCATCTTATAGTCACTCAGATGTGAAACCTAAAGTTTCCCTTGACTCATCTAACTTCTCTACAGCCCACCTAGTCCAGCTGATGCAGCTGCAAAGCTTCTGAGTCATGAATGTTCTTCCATGCTCAAAATCTTTGAGTATTTCCAAACACTCATAGCAGAGGTTCACCACCTATACTCTATGTAACTATCACCAGGTACTTGATTTAAATGCAGTTACCAGACATTCTATTCAGTCTGAGAAGGTTTGGAATCAGGGTCAATATTGTGTGTTAAGTAGTACTCCCAAGTGATTCTAAAGCAGGTGGTCCAAAGTTTATACTTTGACAAGTGTTTTTCTGCAAGATAAAGTTTAAGCACAGCTTTCTCCAACTTGAGGTACAAAGGACCTCTCTAACCATACCTCTTAACCCAGCTAGGCAAATTTTTTACTTGCTTATTTTCTTCACTCTCCCCAAATATAAGCTAAACACAGCAAAGATTTTTTGATCCTAAAAATCTTTGCTGTGTTTAGCTTTAGTTGAAGTGCCTGTCCTCAGCTATTTGTCTGCTAAGCTCCTATCCATCTTTATGGGTACAGAACATCCTTACACCACCCACAGAAGCCTTTATTGACATCAGGTCCTACAGATTTATCCCTTTTACATCCTTCTATATACTTATTGTTTTACTTCTGCAGTTGTCATAGTGGTATGTGCATCACAGTCAGGTAAAGAAAAACTTTCTGAGGCATATGCAGCAGGAGGGATTTTATAGACTCATTGCTTGGATCCATCACATACTTGTGCTTTTTGTAAGAACTGATCTTATTAATGTCCTTGTGTTTAAGATTTGTGTTGGTTCTATTTCCATCTCCTTTTTCATAATTGTCTTTCCTCTCTGTGGGGAGAAAAGTATGACTCTTAGTCATCAAGAATCTTTCTACAGTGTATTGACAGGCAAACAGACAAAGAAACCAAAAAAAGGTGAAGTTTTGTTATCTGAGAACACTTGGTTAATGAAGGCACCATGAATGGGAAGGCTTCATGAATTTCCCTGGCTTGTGCAAATATTTGTTTAGAGTGAGGCATGGTACATGAAGTGGTATATGTGAAATGCAGTTAGGATGTTTTGAAATCAAATTCAGGTATACAGTACTGTAGAGTGGGGTGAGGGGGGGTGGAATTGACAGTTCTATTTTCATGACATTAACTATTGCATCTCCTAGAAATTATTGAACAGCCAATTTATGAGAGAGCACCTCAAAGTTACTAGAAACTAATTCCTCCTCTTTGAAACTTTTCATCAAAGGCATCTTTTTGTTACCATCTACAAAATAAAGTTGTACTCCTGAAAACAGAATATCCAACCAAGTCACTTAGTCAAACTAAAACAGTGAGTATTTGGACTAATTTCTATTCCACAGACAAAGTACCTTTACAAGAAAGAGTAGTAGATATGGTTATAAGATATTTAATTAGGAACGAAGAAAATAATTAACTTTAATGTCTGGAAACAATCCTTCTAAAAGCCATGGTTTAAAATCTCTGATGTCGGGCTTCCCTGGTGGCGCAGTGGTTGCGCGTCCGCCTGCCGATGCAGGGGAACCGGGTTCGTGCCCCGGTCCGGGAGGATCCCACATGCCGCGGAGCGGGTGGGCCCGTGAGCCATGGCCGCTGAGCCTGCGCGTCCGGAGCCTGTGCCCCGCAACGGGAGAGGCCACAACAGTGAGAGGCCCGCGTACCGCAAAAAAAAAAACAAAAAAAAACAAATAAAATCTCTGAGGTAAACAAAAATTGAAGGAAAATCCAATGTGTTTTCAGATGAACTACCATTCCAATATTTGTTTTTTATAAATTTATTTATTTTTGGCTGCATTGGGTCTTCGTTGCTGCACAAGGGCTTTCTCTAGTTGCGGTGAGCAGGGGCTACTCTTCGTTGCGGTACGGGGGCTTCTCATTGCGGTGGCTTCTCTTGTTGCGGAGCATGGGCTCTAGGTGCGCGGGCTTCAGTAGTTGTGGCATGCAGCCTAAGTAGTTGTGGCTCACGGGCTCTAGAGCGCAGGCTCAGTACTTGTGGCTCATGGCCTTAGTTGTTCCCCGATATATGTGGTCCTCCCCGACCAGGGCTCGAACCCATGTCCCCTGCATTGGCAGGTGGATTCTTAACCACTGTGCCACCAGGGAAGTCCCCCAATATTTGTTGATTGCAAAAAAGTCACATGACTTTTAGTACATAATGTGAAAAGTGTTCGAATATTTGAGTGACATTGCCATATCAAAATTCCTGTCGTTTTTCTCTATTTGTTTATGTATAGAAGGTTTTCCAACACTTCAAATATAAGTGCCAAAAAAAAAAAGAAAATTAAGTCAATGCTGAACTAGTCTCATTCTAGCAGTAAATCATATTCCTATATTGATATAAAATACTATAAAAACGTTTTTAATCTCAAGGAGAAGCATTTTCAATATTTTATTTTTTATGTTTAATAACTAACACATTTTCTAGTAAAGTGTTTTTGATCAGTTCTATTTTAAAAGCAATTGTAGTAACAATTTAATTTTTTTAGCTTAGAACTTTATTGTCGTAGCAAATAAAAAGTTAAATTTTATTTATGTACACATAAACATAAAAGTTTAAACCACTTTTAAAAATTTCGATGTCAATTAAAAATGTGTAAGGAACTGTATCATTAGTAAAAGTCTTTTTTTGAATAACAAGCAAACATATTAAAATCACTACTTTACATTTTTCTTTTAACATTTATTCATATGCATGTCTCCTTTAACAGTTATTCATATCCATTTTTCTCTATTATGCTCTGTTGCCACAGTGAAACTGTAAGCTGTTGTTGGGCATAGATTTTCTTTCATATTTTACCTTATTACTTTGATAATGAAGAATGTGTATTCAATAAATTATTGTTAAATTATAATGAATATATTGACTTTATTTCTAAGAGCAAATACAGCTCATCTTTATTGAGCTCATCTACATTGAAGACATAAAATACTGAAAATAGACCCAAACAGAAAAAAAATAATATTCAGAGTAAAAGCATACTTTCTCACTAGTGGGAGCTAAATTTTGAAATAAAGCTCTGGTCAAGAACGTATTTACTTCTTTCTAGCAAATTTTACAGTTAAACTATAGAGAGACTTTCAGAATAAAGAACACTATGAAACAGGAAGCATGAGTTTAAGTCCTGGTTCTACCACGTATTTTCTGTGACCTTAACATATTCACTGTTCACCTTGTTTCCTGAATTAAAATAAATGAATCATTATATGTAATTCATCACACATCTCTTAGGTTAAAATGCAATCAGGAAGTGTCTTGACAGTAAGGATTTCTTATTATTAAAGTGAAACAGAACACACAGACCCTTCCTAAAGGCAAATCAATTTCCTCGACATCTTTGAAAATAGAAACGTAGCAAAAATGGGAAATAGATGGGCTCAAAATGCATCTATAAAATACAGAGCTGTGGGCTTCCCTGGTGGCGCAGTGGTTGAGAGTCCGCCTGCCGATGCAGGGAACACGAGTTCGTGCCCCGGTCCGGGAAGATCTCTCATGCCGCGAAGCGGCTAGGCCCGTGAGCCATGGCCGCTGAGCCTGCGCATCCGAGGACTGTGCTCCGCAACGGGAGAGGCCACAGCAGCGAGAGGCCCGCGTACCGCAAAAAAAATACAGAGCTGGGAAAGGACCTTGTCCATTTCTTCTAGTTCTTAAGAAATGAATGCATCCCAGATCCAAGTGTATGTAATGCAAAGTAACATAATTATGGTTGTTTTCACATTTGATACGTGGCATATCTGGTATGACCAATGAATTTACATTGACCCTGAAGATTGCCAAATGAGCAGATCTTCTTTGTCTCTGGCTATCCTGGAAGCTTTTATTAAAGTTTGGAGTCAACACAGGACAAACTCTTTGCAATTCTATGCCAAGTTGTAGTCAAAAACGTGTCATCTTGAATGTGCCATCATTTAGACATTTATGATTATTCTGGTAAATTGCTATTGGAACTGATCCCATTTTCATTTCCCCTACTGTCCCTACTGCCACATGACCAAGCAAGCTCAAGCAACCTCAAATTTGTCACAGCATGGAAGCAGAAAGATTTGTTCTCACATGTGTTCAACTATCATTTCCTGATATTTCAGTGAGAAATTAATAACTTTGCTTATAAATTTTTGGCAATATCATCTCTCAAACGTTAAGCAACTACACAGTTCTTTGGCAATATGAGTGAGCAGAGAGAAAACTTAGCAACTTGGATGTTACCCATATTCAGTTTAGAGTCTTTTTTACCCTCTTGACACGTAGCTTGGTAAGATTCTTCTAAAAAAGGCCAACACTAAAGCTTCATTGGAATATATTTGAGTTTGGTTCAATATACTCATAGGATTCTGAAATAATATTAACCTTTAGTGATATTTACCAAAGTGGTTAGAAATTTACATTCGTTAGAGTGCAATGAATCCTCGTGCTTAAAGGGGAGATAGAGCATGATATCTGTAAGGTTAAAAAAGGGAAATTACTCATTATCTAACTTTTATAGTTGTTAATAATTCATTCTTGTTCTGAAGAACACCATTTATGAGAATAATCTCTGAATATTAAGGATAGGAATTTTTAAGAACTCTACTAGAGTTCAATCAGCTCTACTAGAAAGTCACAAATTTTTAACAGCAGAGGGCAATATTCTCTAGCAATAGTATATAGGGCAAAAATATTGGCTGTAGTTTCTTCTCTGATAATATTTTTTTGTCTTTTTGCTCTCTCTGAAATTGTATATATATACATAAATATAATAACTTTTTAGTATATAGATTATCTTCTGCTCTAACCTTTTGTGTTTGAAATATTATTATTATTACTATTTTAACTGAACAGTTCCACAGTAAGCCATAAGAGGCAAGATAAACAGATCTGTTATCAAAATATCACAAGGATAGTACAGCATATAATGAATGTTCAGTGAATGGGAGACAAGATATGCATCAACTAGAAGAAAAACACTAATAAGGATATGGTAGCATCAGTATATTCTGTATTCTGTTATAAACATATTTATTTAAATTAGAATAAAAACTGATCAACTATAACCAGAAGATGACTGACAATCTGATAAAAAAATGAATGAACTAAGTAATTGCCTGCTACTAATAGCAAGCATCTGTCTTTAGTATGATTTGATTCCAGGTTTTAAAAGCCAAAATGATGGATGAATCAAAAGTAAAAGTAATACAGTCAGGAGAATGCTTGGGAATTCAGGTTGAGCCTGTTGATCCACAGGAGGAAGATTTCAACATGTAACCTGAGCTGAACTCAAGTTCTTTTTGGCAGTTTTCAACAAATAAGAGTGAATTTGCTGAAATGCAGCTCCATTTACTAAAACATGTGGAAGCTACTACTTTTATTGCCTTTATTAGAATTTTATGTAATGTCCTAAAAATGTAGGAACACCCTCTTCCTGATCTTTAATGGGCCAATAGTTTTCATAGGTTTTTATGTCAGGTATCAAAATATTTTAATTTTTATTTATTTGTAGTTCTCTTCCATGTTTAAATTTCATATTAGGAAACTGAAAATTTGCATTTTCATTTGTAACTAATGAGGTTATAAATCCCAGCAGGAGAGCAAGCCTAATTTGAAAGGAGGCAATTGAAGGATTGAGAGCACATGACCTCTTAAACCTGCAGAAGGATATCAGGATTTAGGGTCAGTCATATTTCTGCCAGACACATTCATGGATTGCCTCTTGGTATTTCTCAGTGTAGCTCAGCCCAGCATTGAAAGTAGTAGAGACTCATGGCAAATAGCTTTAGTGATTTCTATGCATCCCTGAAGCTAGTCTCCCATCTCAGTAAAATGCATTTTCTCAGACACTCCATAGAGGTTGGTTAATGGAATCTCTGAGGATAAAGGAAAAAAACCTCTCAGGATCAAGCAGTAGGGAAGAAAGACCTCATATTCTGCACATCCCTGGAAAAGGCAGATTCCCTCTCGATCCAAAGGGAGGACCAGACTCCCTGTGCATTAGTAATTCTAACAATGACAGACATTTTTGTGAAATAAGGAAGTATAGAATTAGAAGCCAAATTATACTCCTTTTATTTATTACATTTTATAGAGGCAAAATCTCTTTTAGTTATAAACTAATTTTATATAAATTGCACACTCTTTGTAATGTAGTAGACATACGGAGGAAATGATTATGGTCCATACACTATAATTACATCATATATATAAATGCATAAAATATAATATTATTCTCTAATATATATTATTTATTAGCATGTACGGTTTGCAGTACTTCATCATTCTATGGTAACGAAGAAGACAAAGCCTGCTCTGGCCACTGCATCTTAGAGAAGTTTATTGATCTTTTATTGTTACAACTATTATGGGAGCAGAGGCAGCAATTTCTCAAGCCTAGTTCCAAAAGGATTAAACCTGACCAAGATTTATACAAGTCAAAATCTCCATATTTTATTGCAACCATATAAGAGCATCTTCTCCAGCTTTACCTTATCTCCCATCACCCAAACGGAAACTACTGGGGCTATCATTGTGTAAGGAAATAAAAGGAGGCATGCTTGCCCTGTCACCTTGACTCCTAAACTGGAAAAGTATTTCCTTGGTTAAGGCTTCACGTAGCAATTGATTGTTTTTATGGGCTCTGCCATACTCTATACACAAAATAACCAGAAATTTTCCTTAATATATTCTCTTATTCTTGCTGTTTCAGCAGCAAGGGTGACATTTGAGCTTTCTTATATGTCCTATATCTGGGAACAGATGAATATCAATATTAAATTTAAAATATGGAAAAAAGTTAAAGGAAATTTAGTTTTATGACCAGAGAATGTAATTTCTCTGACTCAGAATCTTTATCACTATTACCCTAAGCCTGTACCACCATTGTATTTGGGAACAGAAGATTTGTTTCTTGAGTTTCATGTGTACACAAATTGTGCCCCAGAATGGATCATACCCAAAGTCTCACTCATCCCTGGTATACTTGATGCAGATGATAAAATATGGGGCTGTTGAGCTGATGAAATTTAGATGAGTGGATTTTGAATTGGTGTTGTAATAGATTGAGATTTTGAAGACTTTGTGATGAGATGAATGTAGTTTGCATGTCTGAAGAACATGAATCTTTAGGTTCCAGAGGGCAGATTATGGTAGACAGGATAATGACTCCAAATAATGTCCATGCCCCCACTCTCAGACCTAGGAATGTGTTACTTATTTGACAAAAGAGACTGTGCAGATGTGATTAAATTAACAACTTTGTGTTGGGGCGATTATCTTGGATTATTTGGGTGGGCTCAATGGGTCCTTAAAAATCAAAGAACTTTTCCTGGCTGGAGTCAGAGGAAGATGTGATTATGGAAGAATGGTCAGACAGATACAATGTTGTGGGCTTTGAAGATAGAGGAAGGAGGCCATGAGCCAGGGAATGTGGACTGGACAGCTTCTAGAAGTTAGAAAAACAAGGAAATGCATTATCCCTTAGAGACTCCAAAAAGGAATGCAGTCCTACTGACACCTTGGTTTTAACTCATTGAGACCCATGTCAGCCTTCTAATCTACAGAACTTTCAGAGAATAAATTTGTGTTGTTTTAAGTCACTAAATTTGTGATAATTTGTTACAGCAGCAATTAATAACAACTACAAATAACATTGACTAATTGTAGAGATTACACGTATAATACATGCAGAGAGTTGCCATGTACAATCATTTTTTTCAGTTATTGACAACCCTTGACTTATCCCAATGTATTTTTAATGTATTTTTATTTTATTTTTTTCTATTTCCTTCAGCAAAGTATGGTTTTGCCCTTCCATGTACTCCATCTATGAATACTTTATTTATAATAAATTTTGAACAGACCTTAACTTCCCTATTGAATCATACACTTGTTAATGGCAGAATTGAAGCTTATTCATCTTTGTATCTCCTTTAGCTTCTGGTATACATTGCTCACAATAAATATTTGGCAGAAATATATTTTAGACTTTATATAATCTATATAGTCTATTCATCAAACTACTAAAATCTTCAATATATTAAATTCTCTATCAATCTGCACCCATTCATTCTTTATGGTAAGCCCATAATTTACTCTTGAGCAGGTGTTCTCAGAGGGAAAACTGCTTAAAATTTTATTCCCATGTATTATTGCTGTCATTGTTAACTATTATTATTATTGGCACTGCTTTATTTTAGAATCAGAAAATATTATTTGTTCTAAGCTTACTCTGCTTTGATTTTATACATTTGCTTTTAAGAATAACAGCATTAGATTTACTGGAAAAATATACATGAGAATTAAATAAACATTTAAAAATATAAAAAAATAACAAAATTAAAAGTCAACCCTATATCCATAATGAAGAAACATCCATCATTATCATTTGGTGAATGTCATTTCAGATACCCTAAAACAAAGATAAATTAAGAAAAAAATAGATAAAATAAATTTATAATGAGACCATATTTTGTATTTTATTTATAAATATATGTTAAAATTATAAATATTATATATTATCTAATTAAATTATTATAATAAGTATATACAAATATATTAAAAACTGGGATACAGTTGAGAGGATTATTGAATGTTTTGGTTTTGTTTTTGGTTCTTTAATAATTTTAACTTTTCTGAACTTGCACAGTTTGTGATCATAGGTGCATAGTAAATTAAAGCTGTTTTAATCATTCATATACATCCACCACAAGATTTGGCCACTCACTAGATGTAGGAAGTATAAAAGAAGTAGAGATCTTGGATAAGTCTAGGTTTTCTAATTTGTGTTACTAGATGACTACTGGTCACGTTTACTAAAATAGGCAATGAGAAATAGAAACAATAATTTGGCGAGAAAAAATAATGTTATAAAACATATTTCAAAATCCTCTAACTAAAACAATATTGATATGAAGAACACACCTAATCCTTGTGGTTTTTCTTTACCACCATCCTTTTAGGTCCTTGTATTTATTTTTGTGTAGCAATGTGGTACAGAAACCAAGAATATAGACTGTGGAGTCAGGATGCCTGCATTCAAATCCCAGCTCTATTGTTGCCTAGCTGTGTGATCTTGGGCACGTCACTAAACTTCTCAGTGACTCTATTTCCTCATTTGTAAAATGGGAATAGTCATCGTATCATCTCAGAGAATGGTTGTAAAAATTAAAGAAGTTAATATTTTTAAAGTGCTTTAAAATAATATTTTTACCCTTTCTGCATCTACATGAATTTGAAATTTCCCAAGGATGCCTCTCTGAGCTCTTTCTAGACTTCTTACTTATCTTGTTCTACTCATGTGCTGTCAAGTCAAAGTGTGTAAAACAACTTTTTAGGGTTAACCACTCTTTACCTCCTCACAATATATCTGGTTATCAGAAACTTTGCTTGTATAGGCAGCAAAAGTCAACAATACTGGGATGAGTATTTTTGAGTTTTTTGCTACTGGAAACAGCCTATCACTGTTTCTTCTGGCTGCTGGTTAACTCTCAAAGATTGAAACACTGAAGAAGGATAAATAACCTCCTGTGGGCACTAAGGCCACTAGACCATAAGAACTACAGTGATTCAGAACAGACTCTGTGAAGCACTTGACTTCAGATGATTAACTCTCTTTTGCTGATCTGCACCAGCCAGCAAGACTGAAAACTATGTCCCCTCCTTTCTCAGTAAAGTGTTTGAAAGAAAAATATCCCTTAAAGTTTCAAGAGATTAGACTGCCTTTCTTTTCAAGAACATAATTCCATGTTCATTCACTCACCCATTTACTCATCAAAATATATATATATATATGAGCACTTAAAGTATGTCTGGTATTATTATAGACACTGTCAAATAGAAGGAAAACAAACAAGCAAGGTACAAAAACACTTGCCTTCATGGAGCTTACAATCTAATGGGAAATAAAAATAAGCAAGATAAATAAGTTACTGTCTATATGAGATAGTAAGAAATAATAAAAACTCAATGGGACAAGAAATAAAAATGAAACAAAAAAAGAAGATAGCTTAGAGGATTTGTACTGTTTTTAATAAGGCAGCTAGGGATTTAACTATTTAGTAGAACCCTGTAAATATGGTTTGTACTAATCTGATAAATTAATCTTAACACTAGCTCAGTCATTAAATGGCTTGTCTCTGGAGAAAATTTTCCAATATTTTCTTAGGATTTTAAGTAAATTCAATACCAGACCATATTTGCTTGTTTCCTGTGATGAAATTTCCCAGATAAACCTTAACAAAGTGTCTTCCCTCTACTTATCTGAATATATAGTTTTAAATATACTATATATAATATACAGAGTATACATATAATACATACTATATATAGAGAGAGCATATATAGGGTATATATTTAACATATAGTGTATATATATATGTGTGTGTATATATATATATATCAGACAGAGAGAATGAATGCCTATAATTTCTTTTGTGTTTTGATATGCTCATCAATTCAATCAATTCAGGCCATCACACCACAGAATGCTACTGGGTAGCAAGACAGAAAAGCTGGCTTTGAAGGTCTTTTTGATGCTAGCTGCAACATATTGAGTGAGCTACTTAACCTCATTGGGTTTCAGATCTTTCTTTTTTTAAAATGAGTAAAACATCGCTTACTTCACATGATTGTGATGGGATTAAACGAAATATGTAAAAGCACTTGATCCGTAAGAGGTAGATCACAATGTTTATTGAACCTGAAACTGTAGTTAACAAGCACTTTTTAGACTGCTGAATATCAATAGGGGCACTATTCTTAGACAATACTTCCAGGTCTTCTTGGGTAAAGATATGAGTATAAAACTTGAGATTGGGGCTTCCCTGGTGGCGCACTGGTTGCGCGTCCGCCTGCCGATGCGGGGGAGCCGGGTTCGCGCCCCGGTTTGGGAGGATCCCACGTGCCGCGGAGCGGCTGGGCCCGTGAACCATGGCCGCTGAGCCTGCGCGTCCGGAGCCCGTGCTCCGCAGCGGGAGAGGCCACAGCAGTGTGAGGCCCGCGTACCACACACACACACACACAAAAAAAAAAAAAACTTGAGATTGGGCTTCCCTGGTGGCGCAGTGGTTGGGAATCCGCCTGCCAATACAGGGGGCACGGGTTCGTGCCCCGGTCCGGGAAGATCCCACATGCCGCAGAGCGGCTGGGCCCGTGAGCCATGGCCGCTGGGCCTGTGCGTCCGGAGCCTGTGCGTCCGGAGCCTGTGCTCTGCAATGGGAGAGGCCACAACAGTGAGAGGCCCGCGTACCGTATAATTTATTAGGTCATCTTTATTGGTGAATTCCTTCTTTTCCCAAAACAAGTTAAAAAGACTTTTTTAAAGGTGGTTTGGCTGCTGATCTCTGATCAATTTTCTTTATGTAATAGCTCAGATTCTCAACATATACTGAAAACTGTTGTTACTGCTATAAGAAATATGAAGACAAAAGTAAACTCATCCATTACACTTGAGAAATTTATAATTGAATCTGGGGGAAAAAGACAACATAAGAAAAAATTTTATATAGTAATATAAGGTGAATAAAATAAAGCCAACTAAGACATACTGGTTTCAAAGACAAATCTAAATCTTATTAGACATTTGTTAAAACCAGTTATATGTATGACATATTGCATGAACTATGTACCAATCATAATTTTATAGCAGCTAAAATTTCTAGATCTCTATTTTCATGTAATGAGTGACGCCTTTTAAGATTTGGCAGGGTTTTCTTCATGATTAGTCTGGACAGTGATTTTGTTTGGTTAATCTGTTTTGCTCAGTGCATTTCATCTTACTTATTTGTCAGGAGTTGAGATTTTAATTTTCTGTGTATTTTGCTGCAATACTGTAATTTCTGTCTGCATTGAGGACTCACAACAGGGTTATGCTGGTGATACCTTATTGGCTGAGGAATTTCCAAAAATGCCAAGCCAAGGGGCAGCATGTCAGGGGAGAATCGATTCGTGGGGGGGTGAGTAATCCAGAAAACCCTATATTAAAAAAAAAAGGACATTCTGGAGTAGAAATAAACACTGGGCCCATGTGTACCTATAAACCTCATGGAATTTAGCGTTTTACTTTGGAGACACTAGCACCTACCAAACTTAAAGCACATTCAGCTGGAAATGGAAACCCAGAGTGTTAAATGCAATTTGAAATAATAGCACATTAATCAGTCTGAGTAAACGAGTAGCCACCTTTTGTCACTATGGATGATATAGTAAATGATATATACATTTAGTTTCATTTTCCAAATGTTCATTGCTATCACATAGAAGTGAAATTGATTTTTATATTGACTTTGAATCCTGAAATACTGTTAAATTCACTTATTCAAGTTTTTCTAAAAATTTTTCTTAGAATTTCCTACATACACAGCATGTTACAAGTGAAACAGTTGTATTCCTTTCAATCTGTAACCATTTTATTTTCTTGTTCTTCCTATTGCATTGGCTAGGACGTCAAGTATTAAAGTGATATGAGCAAACATCTTTGCCTTTTTCTTTTTTTTTTTTCTTAATCTCGTGAACAAAGCCTTCATTATCTCACTATTGAGTAGTAGGTTAGCTATAGATATTATTAGATTCCCCTTATGAAATGACTGTTTTCCTCTACCCTAGGTTACAGAGAACTTTTATCATGAATAGGTGTTGAAATGTTTTGAATGGTTGTTTTGCATTCATTGACATAGTCATATGATCATAATTTGTATTACCATGATGAGTAAATGATGTTGAGTAGCACTTTATGTTCTTATTGGCCATTTGTATATTTTCTTTTTGAAGTGTCTGTTCAAGTTGTTTTCCCATTTCTCTAAGTCATTTGATTTGATATTATTGAGATTTAAATGCTCTTTATATATTCTAGATATAAGCCTTTTACAAGATGTATATTTTAAAAATAATTTCTTTGAATTATGGCTTACATTTTCATTTTATTAAATGTGTGTTTTGACAAGAATATGTTTTTAATTTTGGTGAAGTTTATGATTTTAATAGTTTGTGTTTTTTGTGCCCTTTTTAAGAAAACTCTGCTTATCCCAATTACAAAACTATTTCTCCCATATTTTCACATAAAAGTTAATACTTTTAGTTAATACCTATAGGTCTGTGATACATTTTGAGTTATTTTTTATGCATGGTAGAGGTAGGATTTAGGCTCATTCTTCCCTTCTTTCCCCCAGGATATTCAGTTGTCCCACCACCATTTTTTTAGTTTACAATATTACACTAGTTTCAGTATACAACATTGTGATTCAGTATTTTTACAGATTATACTCCATTAAAAGTTTTTACAGGATAATGGCCACAATTCCCTGTGCTATACAATGCATCCCTGTTGCTTATCTATTCTATGTTTAGTAGTTTGTACCTCTTGATCCCATACCCCTAATTTGCCCCTCCTCCCTTCCCTCTCCCTTTTGGTAACTACTAGTTTGTTTTCTATATCTATGAGTCTGTTTGTGTTTTATATATATATTCATTTGTATTTTTTTATATTATATAAGAGATAACATAGAACATTTGTCTTTCTCCATCTGACTTGTTTCACTTAGCATAATATTCTCTATGTATATCCATGTTGCTGCAAATGGCATAATTTCATTCTTTTTTATGGCTGAGTGATTCCATTGAATATATGTACCACGCCTTCTTTATCCATTCGTCTGTTGATGGTTATTTGGGTTGCTTCCATGTCTTGGCTATTGTAAATAGTGCTGCTGTGAACATTGGGGTTCATGTATCTTTTCAAATCAGTGTTTTTGTTTTTTCTGGGTATATTCCCAGGAATGGAATTGCTGGATCATATGATAGCTCTATTTTTAGGTTTTTTTTTGTTTGTTTTTTGTTTTTTTTTTTTTTTTGTGGTATGCGGGCCTCCCTCTGCTGTGGCCTCTCCCGTTGCGGAGCACAGGCTCCGGACGCGCAGGCTCAGCGGCCACGG
>NC_041225.1:52669789-52674607 GCF_002837175.3 Physeter macrocephalus
CGCGCAACCACTGCGCCACCAGGGAAGCCCCTATTTTTAGTTTTTTGAGGAACCTCCATACCATTTTCCATAGTGGCTGCACCAATTTACATTCCCACCAACAGTGTACAAGGGTTTCCTTTTCTCTACATCCTCTCCAAAATTTGTTATTTGTAGATTTTTTGATGATAGCTATTCTGACAGGTGTAAGATGATATCTAATTGCTACTTTTATTTGCATTTCTCTGATACAGTGATGTTGAGCATATTTTCATGTGCCTGTTAACCATCTGTATGTCTTCTCTGGAAAAATGCCCATTTTTTGATTGGGTTATTTTTTTGATATTGAGTTGTAGGAGCCTTTGTTGGGAAGGCTGCAGATGTGGATGTAATTCATGTCTTTCCTCAGGTTATGGTGGCAGCTATCATCTTGGTAGGGGATTGAGCTGTAGATGGAGGGGCTAGAGCCAGTGCTGGATGTGAGGCCAAACTTCCTCTCTGCTCAGTTGCCATCACCACCCTGTCAGAGGTGGGGTCTGATTCTAAGTTGCTGGAGCAGAAGTCCTGAGAGTCGGGCTCAAGCTGACTCTGTTCCCTTTAAGTGTGTGTTTGTCCGAGTGGAGGGGAGCGCTGAAACAAGTGGGAGCCCGTGCGCAGACAGAGGTGGAATGCACTGCCTGCGTAGGAGTCCGTAGCAGCTCAGTTCAGACTCAGCTTTTATTGCAAGTCCCCTTTGTCTCTCACAGCCGATCACTGCCCCGGCTTCCATCACCCCTGGTCTGTTGTAGAATCACTCTGCAGGGCTGGTGGGGCCGTGTGGACTCTCAGTGCATATTGGGAGGTTAGCTGTGGTGGAGCAGCTTCTCAAGCATTGCTTAAGTAAATGCCAACAATGGCCACAACCACCCCACCCAGGCTGTGCCCAGGGACACTGTTGCCTCTGTGTCTCCAGCCCTTCTGTTTGTACCAGCTCTACTCCAACTAGCCAAGTGGGCTTGTCTCTTCCACATAAGACCCAGGGACTGGAATGCCCAATCTGTGCCTCTGCATGCTCCCTTCCCAAGGCAGGTGTCTACACTTGTAGTCTCCTTTTTCCACTGAGTCCCCTCCCAGGGTCACAGGTCCCGACCCTATTGTTTTTCTTCCCTTCCTACCCAATTACATGTGTATCTTTCTTACAGCATTGGTTGTACAGGAGTCTCTCTGCCAGTTTCTTGTTATTTTTCAGTGAGAACTGTTCCACATGTAGATGTATTTCTGATGTGTTCATGTTGGGAGGTGAACACATCCTCTTACTCTGCCATCTTCATCTCCCACTCACCACTATTTGTTCACAAGACTTCTTCTCTCTGTTGAATTAGGCTGGCAATTTTGTCAAAACTCAATTGGCTATGTAAGTGTAAGTCTATTTCTGGATTCTATGCACTTCCATTGCCGTATTGCACCAGTGCTTCATCTTGATCACATTGTCCTGATTACTGCACTATTGAAATAAGTCTTCTAAATTGTTCTGATTTTAGAAAATTGTTTTGACGTTTCTTGATTGCTTGCCTGTATCTACAGTTTAAAATCAGCTTGGGGATCGTATTCCATCTACAGATCAATTTGGCATGTCCATTTTTAGCAATATTGACTCTTTCAATCCCTAAATATAATGTATCCCTCCATTTACTTTTGTCCCTGTAAATTTCTCTTAGCAATGTTTTGTAGTTTTCCATGTACAGATATTTTACATTGTTGGTTACATTTATTCCTAAATATATTATTTTGGGGCTATTAATAATTAAACTTTTATTCCAGTTACTGTTTTTATCATTATATATAATAAAAATATGTTTTGAATGCTTTTCTTGTATCCTGAAAACTTCCTATGTTCATATATTAGATCTGGCAGCTTTTTGTTTGTAGATTCCTTAGGGTTTCTATATAAATAACTATGCCATTGGCATATAAAACAATTTTACTTATTTCAGTCTGCATGACTTTTTTAACCTTGCCTTATTGCACTGGCCAAGAACTACAGTTAAATGATGAACGAGAGAGAAAACATCTATGCATTTTTTCCTGACTTTCAGCATTCAGATTTTAAGCACTAGAAACAATTATATACTGTTTTCTTTTATTTGTGTAGATGCAATTTATCTAAGTTCTCTTTATTCCTAGTTTGCCAAGAGATTTCTTTTTCATAAATGGACTTTGAATTATATCAAATGCTTTTCTGGCATCTATTCAGATGATGGCTTTGTTAATATGGCTAAACACAAGTAATTATTTTCTAATGTTAATAAAATAGTTTTGAAGGTTTGAGATAGAACACATTTGGTCAAGGTATATTATCCTTTCATGTAATCACTGAAATTGATTTGTTGTAATTTTATAAGGATGTTTTAAAATCCATGTTTCTCAGGGATTTAGTTTTTTAAATTATAGTTGATTTACAACATTACAATCGTTTCAAGTGTGCAACATAGTAATTTGGTATTTTCATAGATTACACATCATACAAAGTTATTGCAGCATTATTGACTCTATTCCCTGTGCTGTATATTACATCCCTGTGACTTATTTATTTTTTAACTGGTAGTCTGTACCTCTTAATCCCCTTCACATGTTTCACCCATTGCCCCAAAACTCTCCTGTTTGACAACCACTAGTTTGTTCTCTGTATTTGTGAGTCTGTTTCTGTTCTGTTATATTGTTTTGTTTGTTAGATTCCACATATAAGTAAAAACATACAGTACTTATGTCTGATTTATTTCACTTAGCATAATATGCTCTAGGTCCATCCACGTTGTTGTGAATGGCAAGATTTCATTCTTTTTCATGAATAATGTTTCTCATGGTATATATATATCACATCTTTATCCATTCATCTTTCAGTGGACACTTAGGTTGCTTTCATATCTTGGCTCTTGTAAATAATGCTGCAATGAAATAGGGGTACATATATCTTTATTCTAATTACTCTTTTTGTTTTCTTCTGATAAATACTCAGGAGTGGAATTGTTGGTTCATATTGTAGTTCTGTTTTTAATTTTTTGAAAAACCACCATGTTGTTTTCCATAGTGTCTGTACCAATTTACATTCTAGCAAACAAGAGGGCACAAGCATTCCCTCTTTCTCCACATCCTGTCAACATTTGTTATTTCTTGTGGGTTTTTTTTGGGGTTTTTTTTTGCGGTATGTGGGCCTCTTCTCACTGTTGCGGCCTCTCCCGTTGCGGAGCACAGGCTCCGGACACGCAGGCTCAGCGGCCATGGCTCACGGGCCCAGCCGCTCCGCGGCATGTGGGATCCTCCCGGACCGGGGCACGAACCCGTGTCCCCTGCATCGGCAGGTGGACTCCCAACCACTGCGCCACCAGGGAAGCCCCAGTTCTTCTGTTTTTGATGATAGTCATTCTGATAGGTATGAAGTGATATCTCACTGTGGTTTTGATTTGCATCTCCTTTATAATTAGTGATGTTGAGCATGCTTTCATGTGCCTGTTGGCCATCTGTATGTCTTCTTTGGAAAAATGCCTATTCAGGTCCTCTGCCCATTTTTGAATCAGATTGCTTGTTTGTTTGTGTGTTTTAACATTGAGTTGTTTGTTGATTTTTTAATATATTTTGGATATTAACCCCTTATTGGACATATCATTTGCAAATATCTTCTCCCATTCCATAGGTTGCATTTTCATTTTGTTGATGGTTTCCTTCACTGTTCAAAAGCTTTTTAGTTTGATTTGGTCCTTTCTGTTTATTTTTGCTTTTGTTGCCCTTGCCTGAGGAGCCAGATCCAAAAACTATTGCTAAAACACCAATGATGTCAAAGAGTGTACTGCCTATGTTTTGTTCTAGAAAATTTATGATTTCAGGTTTTACATTTAAGTGTTCAGTCCATTTTAAATTAATTTTTGTATATGGTGTAAGAAAATGGTCTAGTCTTTTACATGTAGCTGTCTAGTTTTCCCAACATCACTTATTGAAAAGACTATCTTTTCCCCAATTGTATACTCTTGGCTTTTTTGTTTTAGATTAAGTGACCATATGGATGTGGGTTTATTTCTGGCTCTCTATTGTGTTCCATTGATCTATGTGTCTGTTTTTGTGCCACTACTTACTGTTTTGATGAATATAACCTTGTAGTATAGTCTGAAGTCAGGGATCATGAAACCTCCTGCTTTGTTCTTCTTTCTCAAGATTGCTTTGCCTATTCCTGGTCTCTCCTGATTTCATACAAATTTTAGGATTATTTGGTGTAGTTCTGTGAAAAATGCCACGTATATTTTACTAGCGATTACACTGAATCTGTAGATTGCTTTGGGTAGTATGGACATTTTAACAATATCAATTCTTTCAATCCATGAGCACAGAATGTCTTCCTGTTTATTTGTGTCATCTTCAATTTCTTTCATGAATGACTTATAGTTTTCAGAGTCTTCCATCTCCTTGGTTAAATTTATTTCTAGGTATTTTATTCTTTTGGGTATGATTGTAATTGGGATTGTTTTCTTGATTTCTCTTTCTGATACTTCATTATTAGTATATAGAAATGCAATAGATTTCTGTATATTAACTTTCTATCCTGCAACTTTACTGCATTGATTTATTAGTTATAATAGAGTTTAGTGGAGTCTTTAGGGTTTTCTATATATAATGTTATGTCATCTGCAAACAGTGACAGCTTTATTTCTTTCCTTATAGTTTAGGTAAATTTTCTCTCTTTTTCAAGCCTAATTGTTGTGGCTAGGGTTTTCAATACTAAGATGAATAAAAGCAGCAAGAGTGGGCATCCTTGTCTTGCTTCTGATCTTAGAGGAAAAGCTTTCAGCTTTTCACCATTGAGTATGATGT
>NC_041225.1:52675107-52692865 GCF_002837175.3 Physeter macrocephalus
ATACTTCAACATAATAAAGGCCATATATGACAAGCCCATAGCTAACATCACAACCCACAGTTTCCTCTAAGATCAGGAACAAGACAAAGGTGCCCAGTCTCACCATTTCTTTTCAACATAGCACTGCAAGTTCTAGACAAAGCAATTAGTAAAGAAAAGAAAAAGCCATCCTACTCAGAAAGGAAGAAATAAAATTGTCTCTGTTTGCATATGATATGAACTTCTGTATAGAAAACCTTAAAGTCTCTACCAAAAAACTCAGAACTGATAAATTCAGTAAAGTTGTAGGATACAAAATCAACATAAAAAAATCAGTTGCATTTCTATACACTAAGGAGGAATTATCAAAAATGGAAATTAAGAGAACAATCCGGCATACAATAGCATCAAAAATAAAATACTCAGAAATAAATTTAATCAAAGAGGTGAAAGATCTGTACACTGAAAAGTGTAAAACATTGATGAAAGATATTAAAGAATACAAAAATAAATGGTAAGATATCTTGTGCTTATGGACTGTAAATATTAATGTTCTGAAAATGTCTATACTATTCAAAGCAAGCTACATGTGCAATGCAATTTAAATGTAAGGCCTGAAACTGTGAAATTACTAAAGAAAACATGGGGGAAATTTTCTTTAACATTGGTCCTGGAAATGATTTTTTGGATTTGACACCAAAAGCATAAGAGACAAAAGCAAAAATAAACACGTGGGACTTCATCACTTTACTATTAATTGATTTGTATTTTTATACTTAAAGTAGGTTTCTTGTAGACAGCATACAGTTGAGTTTTTTTTTTAATCTATTCTGTCAGTATCTATCTTTCAGTTTGTGTTTTTAGATCATTCAAATTTAAACTGAATATTGATATAGTTGGGTTACTAATTATCATATCCATAAGTGTTTCTATTTATTTCCTTGTTCTTTGTTTACTTTTCATCTTCCACTCTTTTTCTGCTTTCTCTAGCTTTAATGGGCATTGTATATGGTTCCATTTTTTCTTTTCTCTTAGTATATGAATTATTCTCAGTTCCTCTCTTCTACCATTTGTAATATTGATGTCATGTATTTCATATATCCAAAAACTATAATCATCCAATATATTGTTATTACTATTTCAAATAAACTGTTATCTATTAGACCAGTTAAGAATGGCATGCATACCACAGTAAAAGTAAAATTCAGAGTCCTCTTTTATGATGCAGCATGTTAGCATTTGTTTAAATATTTTCTTCATATGTGCTCTGGTTTATAGATTCTATCTTGATATGTTTTATATTAATTTTTAAGTGTTGTATCATTAAGAAAGTTTTCACCCTTGAAGAATAGCATAAAAGAAAAGTTTCCCCAAACGTTAAGGTAGTTCAGGGTAATGTCATGACATTAGACATGTAAGGATTTCATCAAAAAGCAATTCTAAAAAAAGAATTGGAGCTCAACAAAACATCTTTTATAGACTGTCCAAAGAGATCAAGCGAATTAATTAAAACCAATTCTATAGAATATATATTGGGGAAGAATGAATGTGTTTTGAAGTAAAAAATTAGTTTGGATTTGAAAGAATTCTTTCTACTATTCAGATTTGCAAAACAGTGTGCTCATATTTTACATTTAACTCTTCTAGTGAAAAAAGGATGGTATTAAAATAAAATCATTTTTAGAGAGTAAAAGTAAAGAATGGGAAGTTCTAGTCATGTAACTTGGAGAGCTAACTTATCAAATAAGAATTTAAAGATGTGAAGAAAAGTCAAAATTATGATTTTAACAAGACAATGGATTTTGAAAGCAAGTCAATAAATTCAAGCAAAGAAAAAAAAAAATCAACCAAAGCAAAGTTTTGGCTGCTAGCCTATCCTTAAGTTAAAATTTGTTAACATACAACTACACTTAGATAGAATACTAAATGTTGCACAAAATAAGCAATAAACAGTAAATTCATTACAGTATTTATATCTAAGAGGATTTAAACAATTACTTACTTGCTTGTTTTCAGTGTATTTGTTTGTTTTAATGGAAGGTATTTGGAAGCATTCGTTTTTCCTTTTTTTTTTTTTTCTCTTTATAAGGGGAAATGTAGAGAAATATAGATCCTCTCTTCCTGACAATATTAAATACTTCCCAAATGGCCCAAATTAGGTCATGGCCAGGCAAGTTTCCCAAGAAGAGGAGAAAGTTCACAGAATGAGAGTTTTGTACAACATGTATGATGATGGGGTGAAAGATAATAGAAACAAAAATAAATTAAAGTTATATTTGGGGAAAGAAAGTAAAATGATGAAGTTGGACACACAAAGTTTTGAAAAGGAGATTTTTCATGTGGTCTTAATTTCCTGGAATCATGGTCTAATATTTTATGAGATGAACACTGATGAAAAATCTCAACTAATCCCCAAATTACCAACTAATAGAATTAACTAATTCATGCAGTTTAGAGAATGTTTATTACATAATTGTGTGGGGGGAGGGATGGTATTGGTAAGTGAATTATGTCTTAAACACTAAGGGAAAATGTTATCCATCTTTTTTTACATAGAAAATGTTTTCATATCGATTGGAAAGATATATCAATATACAACATCATTCTTCAGTGTAGCAGCTCCCCAATCTGCCTGATCTTGAGATATAAGTGCTTGATAAATAGATCCTAAGCCCCTCCCCCTGGAGATTCTGAATCAGTGTCACAGGATGGGGAGCAGAGCTCTAGAATCTGTCTTTTGAATCATACAGGTGATTTTTATGATCACACATTAGAGAAAGTACCATTTTGTTGGGCAGCAAGAATCAACATCCAGAGTTTTATGTATTGTTCCAGTAATGTCATATTGCTCAGTTCATTTTCTCTGCTGAGAAGGGGTCTCTCTCCGGATCTTTTTATCTTCCTAAAGCCAGATCAGACACCAACTCCCTAAGCTCATTTATTCTGTGATATCTATGTACTTCACACATAATGTTGTTTTTCATGAATAAATTTTTTATAAATTGTTACCTTATAGTGGGAAGCAGCTGCATAGAACAGGGAGATCAGCACGGTGCTTTGTCACCATCTAGAGGGGTGGGATAGGGAGGGTGGGAGGGAGACGCAAGAGGGATGGGATATGGGGATACAGGTATACATATAGCTGATTTGCTTTGTTATACAGCAGAAACTAACACAACATTGGAAAGCAATTATACTCCAATAAAGATGTTAAATAAAAAAATAGTTAGCTTATATTTATATTTATTAATAGTAACAATATCAGCCCACCCCTTATCAACATCCCAAAAAACTCTTCTTAAATCATATTTAATCCCCAAAGACAAGAGCGTAGTCTTATTTACTTTTCAACATGATATAGCTAGTATACATACAACAAAACATACTAAACCTTTTCCCAGAAGACAAAGTTTCTACTCCTTACTGATTCACAGCATCCTTTTGATATTAAATAATTTTGAAGATAAAGTCAGACACTAGTCAAAGTGGTAAGGATCCTAGTTAAAGTGGTAAGGACGGTAATTGCTATTGCAACAGGGAAAAGTCCAGCATGAACTGAACTCAACTTCACAGAAACAAAAGGCAAGAGAGTTTTTAAAGGCTGGGATGTGTTAGGGGAAGGGCACTGAAGGATAAAAAGAGGGGGTTTGGTTCATGTGACCAGACCACGTGGGTGTGCTAATTGGTGCTTGTTTGGAGGAGAAACAAACCTCTCCTATCTTTAAGACAGGAGGCAGTGGTACAAGTTGGAGCATGGTGCCCACCAAAGTTAGGTCCTTACCCTTGCAGCTGGGCAGGTAGTGTTGTGAGAGTTATCTCCCTGGATGCTTGCATTTCCAAGGGACAGCTCTTAGGTCCTTGGAGAGACAGTGATTGTTGGTGGGAGATTTACATCTCAAAAGTTAGAGAAAGGATTTATAATTGCAAACTTTCTAAAGTAACTGCTCTAAGAGGAGGTTCAGGGGCCTATCTTCCAAGCACCAGGTTTTGGCTAGAACAAAAAATTTTCCTGGCAGGACTGAGCTTTCTCAGCCAGGCATTTTATGGGGTGGCCGGGGTCGTCCTAGGGACACAGGCCTTAAGCTGTTAGAATATATGCTTGAGCTCAGTCAAGTCTCCTAAAGCAGGGATTTGAATGGAGTCATTATGTGCCAAATGAACTTTTATAGTTTTCCATACAAAGTTATAAAGTTAACTATTATTAACAAATATTATGTTAGATTATGAGTGGATAAAATAAGTTAAGAAAACAAAAAGTTTGTTTTTATATACAAACAAATTCTTATGAAAATTAGGAAAAATACTTATAAAAATTACAGTCCTCATTTCTGAAACTGGTCACCACATGGTTATATTTGGTATTTATAACTACTTTCTATTGCTAGACAATCTACATGCCTTTTGCCCTCAACAAGTAGTTCATCTGGTCATGGTTGGGATTAACAGCAGAGAAGATATTGCAAAAGAAAACGTTAGTAAAATTGAATACATAGCAATAGAAAATATGTAACATAAAACATATAAAGAAAGGGGAATTTAGAATAAAATGAATATATCATGAGTGATCTGTGAAAACTTCAAGTAACCTACTGTATGTAAATAGTCCATAAAAGAGATGAGAGAGAAAACATTTTTTGAAGAAATAATGGTGGAAAAGTTTTCACATTTATTAAAAAACATAAAAACCACAGATCCAAGAAATTCAATGAACCCCAAGTGCAAGAAACACAAAGAATAAGCAATAAGTCAGAAAAGGAATAAGAAAAAGTGAAACATAGTAGTTTCTTTTTCTTATTCTAAATTGAGCTAAGAGATAACAATGTTTAAAGAAATAATATAACAAAGTATTGTGTATGTAGAGCATATGTAAAACTGAAATCAATGACAACAATGTCACAGAGATGAGAGGGAGGAACATGGGGTATTTTGTTGTAAGTTTCCTGCACTATACATGAGCAGTATGGTACTATTTTAAGTAGCTTTAGATTATTCAACAATCTATCTTGCATACGCTTTAGCCACCACCATTGTTTAAGTATAAATGATAGCTTAATAGATTAGATAAAACTGAAGCATAAAAATTTTCAGTTAAAATAGAGAAGTCCAAAAAAGGAGGGAACTAATCAATAAACAAATGTAATGAACAGAAAAGAGCAAGATTTTAATCCAAACGTATTAAAAATCACTTTATAACACAGTTAAAAGGGAGAGATTGACAGATTGGATTAAAAAACAACTAAGTGCTATCTATATAAAATTGATAATTTTTTAAAAAGCAGATAGATTAAAAGTAAAGAGATGCAATAAGATATAACATGCTAACACTAATCAAAGGAAATTTGTAGTAGCTATAATTTCACACAAAGCCAACTTCTGTTGGCTTTGTCAAAGAAGAGTATCAGGGATACTTTACAATGATAAAGGGGTCACTTCTCCAAAAAAGACATAAAATTCCTAAACATGGATTAACCGTATCACCCTGGGTGAAGTATGAGGAGGCCAGACACAGATCAAGAGAGGGAAAACGGGAAAGTTTTACAGTTTGTTATACTTATAGTCCCCTGGGAAGAACACAGTATAGCATCTAGGGCCACTCAGTTTTCTGTGGAAGAAAAAGGAAAGTCAGGGGAAGCAGGCTTCAGAATGACTAATTTGATTAATTTCAGCAAGCTCTGGGGCACGGGTCTGTCTCTGATTGTCTACTACCTCACCCTGGGGCAATTAGGGCAGGTACATAGTGGCCCAGATTGTGAGAGTCAGATGCCCAGTAGAATGGTTGGGAATGTGGACTTAGATGCTCAAGAAGAGGGAGTGACTGGTCTCTAGCCAGGGCCTCGAAACCGGGCCAAGACAGCATTTAAAAAATATATATATTACACCAACATAGTGTCAAAACATATGAGACAAAAGCTGATGGAAATTAAATAAGAAATGGGCAAATCCACAACTATAATTGGGAATTTCAATACCCCTGTCTCTTAATAATTGATAGATTAAACAGGCAGAAAATCAGTAAGAATATACTGCTGAACAGCACTGTCAACTTGACCTAATTGACATTTATAGAACACTCCAAACAAAAACAACAGAATACATATTCTTCTCAGGCTCACACACAGAATTTACCAAGATGGATCATGTTCTGGGCCATAAAACATACCTTAACAAAATTAAAGAATAGAAATCACACCAAGTACATTTACGATCATATAATGGAATTAAACTTAAAATCAGTAACAGAAAGATAGCTGAAAAAGTCCCAACTACTTGGTGTAAATAATCCATGGGTAAAAATAAGATGACCCAAGAGAAAATAAATTTCTTTATAACTGAATGAAATTGAAATTATAACATCAAAATTTTTGGCATGCTGCTTAATCAGTGCTTATAGAGGTAAATTTATAGCAATAAATGTATATATTAGAAAAGGAGAAAAATATAAAATCAGTAACCTAAGTTTCTACCCTAAGACACTGGAGAAGATGAGTGAATTAAGCTCAAATTCACTCATTCTATTAAATTTTAATTCTATTAAAAGCAAATAGAAAAAAGTATTAAAAATTAATGCAGAAATCAATGAAACTGAAAACAGGAAAAAACATGGAGAAAATTAGCAAGACAAAAATCTTGCTCTTTAAAAATAAAAATAAGACAGGTTACCCTAGACAGGGTGACATAGACAGGGTTACCTAGATGGGGTAACCAAGAAAACAAGAGAGATGACACAAATTATCAGTATCAGAAATAAAACAGCAGTCATTACCACTGATCCCATGGAAATTAATAAGAGAAAACTATGCACCACTCTATGTCCATACATTTGATAACTTAGATGTCATGGACCAATTAGTGAAAAAGACTAAGTACCAAAACTCACCCAAGGAAGAATAGATAAACTGAACACCGCTGTAACTATTAAAGACTTAAATTAGTAATTAAATGCATTCCAAAAATAAAACAATAGTAATAAAACACTATGCCCAGATATTTTTTACCAAATATGTAAGGAAGAAATCATATGGCTTTTACATTATGGCTTTCAAAATGATAAAAGTGAAGGGAACACTACCAAACTCATTTTATGAGACCTGCATTACTTTAATACCAAAACTAGATAGAGACATTACAAGAAAACTACAAACCAATATCTCTCATGAGTACAGACACAAATCCCTTTAACAAAACATTAGTGAATAAATCCTGCGATATATAAAAGGGATAATATATCATGAACTGTGGCTCATACAAGGAATGTAAGGCTTATTCAGCATTCATAAATCGATAGATGTATCATTACAAGGAAAACAGTAAGAGTTTCTGGGAGGCTTACATGGTTTAGAGGACAAAAATGTAAAGCAAGGACCCACTGAAGAAGAAGGTCCCTAAGAAAGGCCCAGGATCTAATTTGAAACGCCCAAAGGACAACCTTCTTTGAAGAATTATAAGCTAGAAACACACCAGCTCACTCAGCCCTATCAATTCAATCTTTGTATGAATATGGTATCCCCATACTCTAGCTGCCTGCCAGAATGAGGTCAATACCAGAGAAAGATAATGTCCAAAGGCTCAAATTATCACTTCAATTTCTCATGCACAAAGTCTGATAGCTTGGTATGCAAATCAAATAACCCTTCTCAAAAAAAAAAAAAAAAAGTATTGAGCAGAGATGATGGCAGATGGATGACTAGTATTAGAATCACTAGACAGCATCCCTCACAGCCTGCTTAGTGAGGAAACTGGAACTTAAAATGATGCTCACTCCAGGGCCCATCTTCTTGTTCTTTATCATGTCACTCTCCAAGATTCTCTCCATGGAGTAGAAGACTGACAAATAGACAAACATAACTCATGGCCATGATTATAATGACAGACATAAGTATAAGTGAAGAGAGAGACTCACTTTGCCTTAGATATCAGGGAAGACTTTCAGTGAATGGAGAGTTTGCTTTATTTGATTCTGCAGTTTCCCTGAAAGCTAGTTCTCCAGAAGATTCCTATACCATAGAATATTATAGGTTGAATTGTGACCCACAAAATACATGTTGCAGTCCTAACCCCAGGTACCTGTGAATGTAACCTTATTTGGAAATATGGTCTTTGCAGATATAATCAAGTTAAGGTGAGGGTGGTTCCTAATTCAATATGTCTGGTGTCCTTATAAAAAGAGGAAAATGCCATATGTAACAAAGGCAGAGATGCAAGTGATACAGGTACAAGTCAAGGGAAGCCAAGGATGGATGGTCACCACCAGAAGCTGGGAAGAGGCAGGGGAGGATTGTATCCAGAGTCTCAGAGGGAGCATGGCCCTGCTGACACCTTGATTTTAGACTTCCAGCCTGCAGAACTAAGAGAGAATGAATTTCTGTTGTTTTAAGCCACCTAGCTTGTGGTAATTTGTTACTGCAGCCCTTGGAAACTAATACCTAGACTGACCAGGAACTCTAAGCCTCTGAGACAATTTTATAATGTTGCAGAGGAGCAAAGCATCAATAATGATGAGAATTCTGAGTGGATGGAATCAACCAGATAGGTCAGTACAGTAGTCTGGCTACCCAAAACCCTTTTAGATAGCAGTCTTAAATTCGGGGAGAAGGTCATTAGTCCTCAAGAAGTTATGATTGCCTTAAGGAAGAGGAGAGAGCAGACTCCTGGACACAAATAATCTATCCAGCAGACAGGAATTCCTTTGAGATGGGATTGTGGTAGAGGGGTCCATCAAGGTGATAGAGTGTTTTCCAACAACACAGGATTCCCATGAGGGAATAAACTGGTGGAAGAAATCCAGGAAGGCAAGTTCCTTTTCAGTATTCATGTGACAAGCAAATAATGCCCACTTTCCCTGAGTGATGTAAATGATTCATTTCTTTTTACAAAGGAGAAAAAAGCTATGCCTTCCCCACCCTATACATATCTGTCATATATGGAAAAACTGAAGTTGACAAGTGTGTCCCAGTAACCTAAGTGACGTGCAGTGACAGGCATCACAAATGTTTGCTTCTTTACTTTCTTCTCAGCACAAAGCAAAGGCAGTGTCCTTAGTGTCTAGTACAGTGCCTGACACATAGCATCTGCTGGATGAATGTTCACTGGCTTAACGGGAATGTCTTCCAACTCTAACACTCAGCTACTCTACACTCACAAGAGAAATCTAGGCGAACAACCTATTGATTTATTTACCCTTACTTTGCCATTTCAAATTAAACCCAGCACACTCACAGAGAAACTGCACTGACTGTAGCTATCTGGTATGTGATTCAGATTAATTGCCTCTGCAGTCATTCATGAGTTTTGGCACTCGTTGTATTTTTGGTAAGCAAAACTAGGGGAATTTATTTTTGGCGGTCTACATCAATCTTTATTTGCACAACTAAATGAATCGCTATAAAGCCCCACTGTCAAAATGGTCAATGTGATTTGGTAACACAGAGTCGGTGATTACCTGGCTTTACAGTGCCTTTGGGTTTTCTGTTGTTGAGACTATCACTTGCATCTTTTGACTACAAATATTTGGGGCATTGAGCCAGTTCCCATCTCACCACATAAAACTGACCTGAGCATGTAGAAACCATACCAATCAGCACTTTTTATAAAATGAAACTATTTGCAAGGTCCCGAATGATAGATAACGATGAGGAAATGATTTGTACTGTGCTTTCAATGTAAATTTTCAGAAGTAACTTTGCTCATAAGTATGAGGATCATGCATACCTGTTTGCCCTAAGTGGTCCTGGTTTTCACCAGATGCCTTGCTGTAATTATGAATAGCATTCACTTTTGATTCCCAAATTATCCCTGTTTGATTATAAATGATATGGTCACACTTGTATGTAACACCTTCTTTGGGGTTTCATAAGTGAATAGAATCTCTCAGCCTGGGAGGAATTAGATACAAATATTTACAGTCTTCTGGAAGTGGCAAGACAGGAGATGTAGCATATATGACACAGTTTCAGCTAAGGGAACAATGGGTCAAGGATAGAGGATGGGTTGATGTAAGAACAAACAAATATATACAGGCAGAAAGGGGAAATGAGAGATCATCACTTGGGAAAGAATATAAAAGTATCATAGTACCAGAAAGCCTCGAAAAGTTCAAAAATGAAAAGTCAGCAAAATTTGGGAGTAACAATTGTATAAGCTATTTTTTATGGGGTATCTACTATGTACCAGAACCTGGGCTTAATAATTTATGTACAAAAATGTATTAGATACCTCTATCAATCTAGGAAATATAGTTTTGTGTCCATGTTTTATAGATAAAAATGGAGACTCAGAGTTTAAATAATCCGTTGAATGAGTTATACGGTAGGACCTTTGTGAAACTGGATCCACCTGGTTTGCAAAACCCTGTACTCTTAAATGCAGCACCTTTTGACCTTTCTCCAGGCTCTATGATTGATGACTTCTGATTCCAAGGCCTTATACTTTGTGTTGCATAAAGCTTGGAAAAATCTCATAGGATTTCATGAAAAAGCAGAGAGAAAAAAACTGAAAAATGGCAGGAAAATAATTTTCCCAAGATATCAGTGGGACAACATTAGGACAAAATACAAGAGATTTCAATCTAGTGATGATACTTCTACCTATTGACAGCTCAGCCATAGAAAAATAAAGAAAATGAAGAATTAGAAACATGTATTTTTTAATCATAGTTTCAGAATTAAGCTGAAATTTACATGTAGCAGCGGAGTCCTTGTCAACAATTTATTCCTTAAGGTTCTACTGGGGAAATTCTATGTATTTGTCAGCTTGATATTTACTTCTAAATACTACTTGAAAGAACTTTAAAAATTATGTTTGAGATTAATACTTTTCAATATGCAGGATAAAAATGTAAATATTTTCATGGTCATTTATTCCTTGACCAATCTCAATGGTCTTCAAATCTCAGTGCAAGCTATCTTTGAGGTTATCCCCAGTTTTCCCAGGACTCGTTTGGGATCTATCTTTACTTAGTTTCTAGTTCATTCTCATTCATTCTGTTAAATCCATAGGTGACTTCTCAGCAGCCCAGAAATCCCCTGACACCAGTATCTCTACTTTAATATTCCCTGTAAATAAAACACAGAATTTTGTCATGAGAGGAAAGACTCTGGCTTCCACAAGGCACAGCTCTAGAACATTTTTGAGGATGAAATTGGTTCCCAGTGGGGATAATGACACCTTCAGTTACCAAGAAAACACATTGATTGAAATCTGTACCATTTGCAGAGCATGCACAAGTGACCACAGAATTTACTAGGATGAAACTCTCTTTCCTCTAGAGATTTAGACCATGTATTATCCAAAATTCAGCCACGCGGAGGTACCACTGACTACTACCATAACACCTCTTGTATCCTTCCATATGGGAGAACTGTTCCTTATTATTCCCTTCTTCACATCATTCCAATTGTTCATTCAAAAAATCTTGTCAAGTCTATCTCACTCAGTGAACACCATCATCCCTGCTTGCCAGGAGCATTGCAACTGTCTCTTCATTGGTCTGCCTGCTTCTATTTTCTCTTAGGTCAACAAACTTCTATAAAAGGTCAAATAATAAATCTTTTCAGTTTTGCAGCCCATCCATTCCCCATCACATCTGCTCAAATCAGCTATTGTAGCAGGAAAGAATCATAGTCAACATGGAAATAAATAGCTATGGCTGTGTTCCAATAAAACTTTATTTACAAAACCAGGAAGCAGCCAGGGAGTCACAGTTTTCATAGTTTGATGACCTACAGGTTGTATTAAGTTATGTCTCTTAGGAAAAAAAAATAGGAAGCAAATAGACAGTATTCATGAATTAGAACAAAGTCTCATATTTGGCATATATGGCTCTGTGCAGCCCTTTGAGGCTTATTCCTAACCTATCTTTTGTGCCTCATCTCCTGATACTTCCATCCATTCACAGTATTAGCATGATATCTGGCATGTAATAGATAATTTATAATATAATTAATTCAAAAGTCAATCAGGCATTCTGAGTGCCTACCATGTACAGGCATTGTTAAAGGCTTTGGAAATACAGCAGTAAGTAAAACTTCTGGTCTCAGGCAACTTATATTCTAATAAGAAGGAAACATGAAAGAAGCAAGGAAAGGAATACATAGTATATCAGGTAGCACTAAAAATAACACAGAACGAAATAATAAAGAGTGAAGAAGAATCCTCTTTCTATCAGAACATCAAGAAACTTTTTATGTACAAGTTGACCTATAAGCATACTTGAATGAAGTGGGAAATTAACTCAATGCCTCTATAATAAGTGTTGAATAAATGAATGAATTGTAAGCACAGGTGCATTTAAGTGTCTCATAGTTTTCTGCATGCATTTGACTCTTTTGTTGCCCAGGTTTCTGCTTCCCCCATATTGAGATAATAAGCCAGTCATCATTAATGATTTGGAGGAGGGTCTTCAATGTATCTGAGTGACATAACTTACTCTCATAACTTGTAGCAAATCAATGTGTCCATGGGGAGTTATTTTCACTAGTAGGAGAAGTAGAGCCTCCCTCCTCTGTGCCAAAAGAGAAGTATCAGAATATTTGGAGAGAGAATAAAGTTTAACCCTTCCCTCCTCAAGTGATCACAATATGCTCTACTGATTAGACCTTGATCTCCCTAAAATGAGGCTAATTAATTCTTCAGTTCCATTGTGAGAGCATTTTTATGAGCTGCTATTATAACACATTGTTTTAAAGTCAATTGCTTATACATATATCTCATCCATAGCACGGGATCTCTTCCAAAGCACAGACTCCATCTTAATCCCTCAGAAAATTTATCAGGATGCTTGGTATAGAGTTCCCATTAAATAAGTGTTTGTCAAATTAAATTGATGATTTGCCAGTTGCAAATTTTCTCTACACCTGCCAAAACATTGAACACACAAATAAGTACAGTGGAGAAAGCTTTTCAGTTTTCATTCACAGGTCTCTTGAAATACAAAATTTAGTTGAGGATCATTATCCCATTTGTGATTTTGCTAAACTAAGAGTCTTAACAATAAAATAAATCTTACATTGAATTGGCACACAATAATTGACTGGTTTATTTTGAGACTGGGAAGTCTGAAACATAATATTGTCAGGATTTGGCCCCTGAAGAAGCATCTCAATATTCTGAAATTGTTTAAAAGAGGATGCACTGCCCTGTCGTTTCTTCCTATTCTACTAACAGGGTCTTAATCAAAGAGATCAACTGAGAATACTCTTTAATTCTACATGTAATATATCTGGCAGATTGCTGATGGGATTAAAGGGAGACTGTATGAAAAAGAAACAACTTGGCTGAATTTTCTTTTTCTTCTTTTCCATCATATGACTCCTGGAAATATTTTTTAGATGTCTAAGGCTCAGATTCAGCTAGCATATAGAAAGTTCTCTTACCCAGTAGGATACACACATAGAATTTTTAATAGATAAATATTCTCTTCTCACATTTTACTAAAAGCCACTCATTCCGAGTGTGACTTTCTGCAAATACATCCTGCCTGATTCCATACTATCCAAGTCAGTGGAGAGTAAAATAAATTTGAAGAATATATTCATATTTATATGAAACAGTAAACTCATGAGCAATTGCATTGTTTTCCTGTTGTTCATGATGAGATGTAATTGACTCCTACCTAGACTTGAAATGACAAAGAAAAAAGCATTAAATTCCTATATTATAAACAAATATATCTTTTCTCTTGGTTTCAAGAGAGACACAAATTTTTTTTTTTTTTTTTTTTCGGTACGCGGGCCTCTCACTGCTGTGGCCTCTCCCACTGCGGAGCACAGGCTCCGGACGCGCAGGCTCAGCGGCCATGGCCCACGGGCTCAGCCGCTCCGCGGCATGTGGGATCCTCCCGGACCGGGGCAAGAACCCATGTCCCCTGCATCGGCAGGTGGACTCCCAACCACTGCACCACCAGGGAAGCCCGAGACACAAATATTGAAGGTTCAAACCACAGCCATTCACCCAGGAAAGTTTTGGTTATCTGTTCCTAAAGAAAATTTACCATGCAACAGATTTAAATTTAAAAGGATGGACTTGTGGCCAAGATGTTAGATTGAACAGAAATGGAAAACACTTTCCTGGTCTAAATCATAGAAAATGATGAATGATATATACATTCAAAATATTTAAAATGTATGTCTGAGACTACAGGCATGGAAGGGAAATGCCTAAGTGCCCTAAAAACAAAACCAAACAACTACCACAACAAAAAGCACCTCATAATCATTTTGTTAACCAAGCATCAAAACTGAGCAACTGATAATGTACTATAACCAGGTGTGTAACTTGTAAGTCAAAGTTGAAACATCTACAAAAGGAGAGTAAGTACAGTGTACTTTAAGTAGCAAGAATAGGGATCCTAGTCTGAAGCTGGATTTCAGGAAATGATGACTTCATATATAAATTCTGGTCTGGAGTTTTATTCTGGAAGTAAGGTGAAATGAAGTCATAAATAATTGATACCCTGAGACTAAAATATAGTTTTGAGGATCAACTTTGTGCAAACCATACAGTACAGAAAACCTAAGTCTAAAAATCTCACATACAATCTATTTCAGGATTGGTGAACCCAGTAGAAAAGAGGCAGAGGTAACCAGGAAACAGTGTTCTTGAAGACATACACACACACACCACCCACATGAGACTCCTGAGAGGTAACTCCATGTAATTTGAACTCTTTGACAACAAAGATGTGTAACCAGTAGATATATGAGAAAGTTCAATGCTAAGAAAGACAGCTATAAATTGAATAACTGGGAGGATTTATGATTGGGAATTAGAGCCATCTGAGAGGGACTCTAAAATAAACATGTGATATGTGTAAAGAACTAGAGGGGTTAGTAACATCTTTAAAATAAAAAGGGGCAAGTTATGGAGAAAGATCAGACAATTCTGTAAATCAACAAAGTAGAACTCTTAAGAGGATTATTCACTATCTCTGTGACCTTAGGTGTGTTACTTAACCCTCTCCCCCTCAGTTTCCCATGGAGTTGATGTGGGATTTAATACAGTTAAAGCACTTAGTACCTGGTGCAACATAAGCAATCATTACATATTAGCACTTATTACTATTAGAGATGATGGCATAACTGTAAAATATAAAGAGGATAAAATTAGCAATTAAAAAAGTTCTTGTTTAGATTAGAACATTTTCATAGAAAAGTTGAAAATGAGAGAACCAATAAGGGTGAAGGCCAATATAATAATATTGTATATAAATTAAATTGAGAAAATTTCAGAGAATTTAAAACAAATTGACATAGAATTGGAAAAACAGAGAAAGTTTAAGATACACAGGATTAGTTTCAGAAATGCCAGTATATTCCTAATACAAATACAGAGACAAAAAATGAGAAGAATTAACAGAGAAATAATATTTTGGGGGGTTTAAAAAATTACACTCAGTCCTAATTAATAAAATAAATCCACAACTGAAATGCAGATCATCAAGAATATCCAAAATTGCATGAAACAAAAAAGAGAGCACTTACAAAGGAACAGAAATTAAACTTTTCATCAGCAACAATACATATTAAAGACAATGGGATAATGTCTCCAAACTGCTGAAATAAAAACATTAATAATTATATTTTAAAAAACAGATCTAAATGATATCAAATCTAGTTTTGAATTAATCTAAGCAATGCCTCAACAGCATGGAAATTTGCCTAGTCACTTCTGTGGAATTTCTTTGGTCCTGTATTGCATACCTGAGTAGGCATTGAGAGTTAAAATGTTTTAATATGATCGTCAGAGGTAAGGGGATCAGAACATGCCCTGAAATGAACCATTTTTGGACAACAGTGTTTGATGATCTCCATTTTCTGAGAGTTTAGTTTAATGGTCAGAGACAGACAGTAAACAAATGTTCCCATCACTGAATATACAATAACAAGTATGTTAAATACTATGAAGGGAAAAGATGAATTGCTACTAACATATAGGACAGGGAAACCTGTAGCCTGGGCATCAAAGAAGGTCAGAGACTAAGAGAATGTGCAGCTGTTAACTATGTGGGATTAAAATATGAAAGAGATTTAGAGCTCCATATAATAAGAGAATCCCAAATAGAGAAAGGGATACTTCCATTTATATAGCATATAAAATATGTTATGGTTCAAGATGGCAGAGTAGAAAGACGTGCTCTCACTCTCTCTTGCAAGAGCACCAGAATCACAACTAACTGCTGAACAATCATTGACAGCAAGACACTGGAACTCACCAAAAAATATACCCCACATCCAAAGACAAGGGAGAAGCCATAATGAGATGGTAGGAGGGGCGCAATCACAATAAATTCAAATCCCATAACTGCTGGGTGGGTGACTCACAAACTGGAGAACAATTATACCACAGAAGTCCACGCACTGGAGTGAAGGTTATGAGCCCCACATCAGGCTTCCCAACCTGGGGGTCTGGCAACGGGAGAAGGAATTCCTAGAGAATCAGACTTTGAAGGCTAGCGGGATTTGATTGCAGGACTTCGACAGGACAGGGGGAAACAGCTACTTCACTACTGGAGGGAACACACAAAGTAGTGTGTGCATCAGGACACAGGGGAGGAGCAGTGACCCCATAGGAGACTGAACCAGACCTATCTGCTAGTGTTGGAGGGACTCCTGCTGAGGCAGGGGGTGTCTGTGTCTCACGGTGAGGAGAACAATTATACCACAGAAGTCCACGCACTGGAGTGAAGGTTATGAGCCCCACATCAGGCTTCCCAACCTGGGGGTCTGGCAACGGGAGAAGGAATTCCTAGAGAATCAGACTTTGAAGGCTAGCGGGATTTGATTGCAGGACTTCGACAGGACAGGGGGAAACAGCTACTTCACTACTGGAGGGAACACACAAAGTAGTGTGTGCATCAGGACACAGGGGAGGAGCAGTGACCCCATAGGAGACTGAACCAGACCTATCTGCTAGTGTTGGAGGGACTCCTGCTGAGGCAGGGGGTGTCTGTGTCTCACGGTGAGGACAAGGACACTAGCAGCAGAAGTTCTGGGAAGTACTCCTTGGTGTGAGCCCTCCCAGAGTCTGCCAGTAGCCCCACCAAAGAGCCCAGGTAGGCTCCAGTGTTGGGTCGCCTCAGGCCAAACAACCAACAGGGATGGAACCCAGCCCCAACCATCAGCAGAAAAGCAGATTAAACTTTTACTGAGCTCTTCCCACCAGAGCAATACCCAACTCTACCCACCACCAGTCCCTCCCATCAGGAAGCTTGCACAAGCCTCTTAAATAGCCTCATCCATCAGAGGGCAGACAGCAGAAGCAAGAAGAACTACAATCCTGCAGCCTGTGGAATGAAAACCACACTCACAGAAAGAGAGAAAAAATGAAAAAGCAGAGGACTATGTACCAGATGAAGGAACAAGATAAAACCCCAGAAAAACAACTAAATGAAGTGGAGATAGATAGGCAACCTTCCAGAAAAAGAATTCAGAATAATGATAGTGAAGATGATCCAGGACCTCAGGAAAATAATGGAGGCAAAGATCGAGAAGATACAAGAAATGTTTAACGAAAACCTAGAAGAATTAAAGAACGAACAAACAAATATGAACAATACAATAACTGAAATGAAAAATAAACTAGAAGGAATCAATAGCAGAATAACTGAAGCAGAACAGATAAGTGACCTGGAAGACAGAATGGTGGAATTCTCTGCTGTGGAACAGAATAAAGAAAAAAGAATGAAAAGAAATGAAGACAGCCTAAGAGACCACTGGGATAACATTAAACTCAACAACATTCACATTATAGGGGTCCCAGAAGGAGAAGAGAGAGAGAAAGGACC
>NC_041225.1:52693179-52695816 GCF_002837175.3 Physeter macrocephalus
CCATACAGGATAAACCCAAGGAGAAACACACCGAGACACAAAGTAATCAAACTGGCAAAAGTTAAAGACAAAGAAAAATTATTGAAAGCAGCAAGGGAAAAACGAAAAATAAAATACAAGGAAACTTCCATAAGGTTAAAAGCTGATTATTCAGCAGAAACTTGACAAGCCAGAAGGGAGTGACATGACATGTTTAAAGTGATGAAAGGGAAGAACCTACAACCAAGATTACTCTACCCGGCAAGGATCTCATTCCACCAAACCAGCTCTACAACAAACGCTAAAGGAACTTCTCTAAGTGGGAAACACAAGAGAAGAAAAGGACCTACAAAAACAAACCCCAAACAATTAAGAAAATGGTAATAGGAACATACATATCGATAATTACCTTAAATGTGAATGGATTAGATGCTCCAACCAAAAGACACAGGCTTGATGAATGGATACAAAAACCAGACTCATGCAAATGAAAATAAAAAGAAAGCTGGAGTAGCAATACTCATATCAGATAAAATAGACTTTAAAATAAAGAATGTTACAAGAGACAAGGAAGGACATTACATAATGATCAAGGGATCAATCCAAGAAGAAGATATAACAATTATAAATATATATGCACCCATCATAGGAGCACCTCAATACATAAGGCAACTGCTAATGGCTATAAAAGAGGAAATCAACAGTAATACAATAATAGTTGGGAGCTTTAACACCTCACTTACACCAATGGACAGATCATCCAAACAGAAAATTAATAAGGAAACAGAAGCTTTAAATGACACAATAGACCAGATACATTTAATCAATATTTATAGGACATTCCATCCAAAACCAGCAGATTAAAGTGTGTTCTCAAGTGTGCATGGAACATTCTCCAGGATAGATCACATCTTGGGTCACAAATCAAGCTTCAGTAAATTTAAGAAAATTGAAATCATATCAAGCATCTTTTCTGACCACAATAGAAGATATAACAATCATAAATATATATGTACCCAACATAGGAGCACCTCAATACATAAGGCAACTGCTAACAGCTATAAAAGAGGAAATTGACAGTAACACAATAATAGCAGGGGACTTTAACAATTTACTTACACCAATGGAGATCATCCAGACAGAAAATTAATAAGGAAACACAAGCTTTAAATGACACAGTAGACCAAATAGATTTTATTGATATTTATAGGACATTCCATCCCAAGACAGCAGATTACACGTTCTTCTCAACTGCACACAGCACATTCTCCAGGATAGATCACATCTTGGATCACAAATAAAGCCTCAGTAAATATAAGACAAATGAAATCATATCAAGCATCTGTTCCAACCACAAGGTTATAAGATTAGAAATTAATTACAGGGAAAAAACGTAAAAAACACAACCACATGGAGGCTAAACAATACGTTACTATATAACCAAGATATCACTGAAGAAATACAAGAGGAAATCAAAAACTAACTAGAGACAAATGACAACAAAAACATGATGATCCAAAACCTATGGGAAGCAGCAAAAGGAGTTCTAAGAGGGAAGATTATAGCAATACAAGCCTACCTCAAGAAACAAGAAAAATCTCAAATAAACAATCTAACCTTACACCTAAAGGAACTAGAGAAAGAAGACAAAACCCAAAGTTAGTAGAAGGAAAGAAATCATAAAGATCAGAGCAGAGATAAATGAAATAGAAACAAAGAAAACAACAGCAAAGATCAATAAAACTAAAAGCTGGTTCTTTGAGAAGATAAAAAAAATGATAAACCTTTAGCCAGAATCAAGAAAAAGAGGGAGAGGACTCAAATCAATAAAATTAGAAATGAGAAAGGAGAAGTTGCAACAGACACCACAGAAATACAAAGCATCCTAAGAGACTACTACAAGCAACTCTGCCAATAAAATGGACAACCTGGAAGAAATGGACAAATTCTTAGAAAGGTATAACCTTCCAAGACTGAACCAGGAAGAAATAGAAAATATGAACAGACCAATCACAAGTAATGAAATTGAAACTGTGATTAAAAATCTTCCAACAAACAAAAGTCCAGGACCAGATGTCTTCACAGGTGAATTCTATCAAACATTTAGAGAAGAGCTAACACCCATCCTTCTCAAACAATTCCAAAAATTTGCAGAGGAAGGAGCACTCACAAACTCATTCTATGAGGCCACCATCACCCTGCTACCAAAACCAGACAAAGATAGTACAAAAAAAGAAAAAGACCAATATCACTGATGAATATAGATGTAATAACCCTCAACAAAATACTAGCAAAGAGAATCCAACAGCACATTAAAAGGATCATACACCATGATCAAGTGGGACTTTTCCCATGGATGCAAGGATTCTTCAATATACACAAATCAATGTGATACACCATATTAACAGACTGAAGAATAAAAACCATATGATCATCTCAATAGGTGCAGAAAAAGTTTTGACAAATTTCAACATCCATTTATGATAAAAACTCTCCAGAAAGTAGGCATAGAGGGAACCTACCTCGACATAATAAAGGGCATATACGATAGACCCACAGCAAACATCATTCTCAATGGTGAAAAGCTGAAAGCATTTCCTCTAAGATCAGGAACAAGACAAGGATGTCCACTCTCACCACTATTATTCAACATAGTTC
>NC_041225.1:52697042-52721912 GCF_002837175.3 Physeter macrocephalus
AAAGGATTAATCTCCAAAATATATAAACAGCTCATGCAGCTCAATATTAAAAAAACAAACAACCCAATCCAAAAATGGGCAGAAGACCTAAATAGACCTCAGTTTCTTCAAAGAAGACATACAGATGGCCAAGAAACACGTGAAAAGTTGCTCAACATCATTAAGTATCTACAATGAGGTGTCACCTCACACCAGGTAGAACGGGCATCATCAGAAAATCTACAAACAACAAATGCTGAAGAGGATGTGGAGAAAAGGGAACCCTCTTGCACTGTTGGTGGGAATGTAAATTGATATAGACACTATGGAGAACAGTATGGAGGTTCCTTAAAAAAACAAAAATAGAATTACCATATGACCCAGCAATCCCACTACTGGCCATATACCCAGATAAAACCATAATTCAAAGAGACATATGCACCCCAATGTTCATTGCAGCACTATATACAATAGCCAGGTCATGGAAGCAACCTAAATGCCCATCAACAGATGAATGGATAAAGAAGAGGTGGTACATACATACAATGGAATATTACTCAGCCGTAAAAAGGAATGAAACTGGCTCATTTGTAGAGACGTGGATGAATCTAGAGACTGTCATACAGAGTGAAATAAGTCAGAAAGAGAAAAAGAATTTTTGTATATGAATGCGTATATGTGGAACCTAGAAAAATGGTACAGATGAACAGGTTTGCAGGGCAGACGTTGAGACACAGATGTAGAGATCAAACGTATGGACACCAAGTGGGGAAAGCAGCAGGGAGGGGGGGTGGTTGTGGTGTGATGAATTGGGAGATTGGGATTGACATATATACATTAATATGTATAAAATGAATAACAAATAAGAACCTGCTGTATAAAAAAATAAATAAAATAAAATTACTGGCATTGTAAAGAAATGTTATAATAAAAATGCATAATAAATTAATGCCAAAATTAACTTACTCCACCTGTAGTATAGGTTAATTTAGTACTATGTATTTCCATTTTGGCACTTTTGTCTCTATATATTAATTTTTTAAAGTGGCTTTATATACTAAAATAGTCACTTTCTATTATTATTATTACTATTATTTAGACAAGAATGAAGATTCTTGCCTTCCTAAAATAAGGCTGGTAGAAAAGATTTTGTGAAAATTTTCTTTGAACATGATAAGGTATCTTATTCTTGGCCCCTAACATCTCATCTCATATTGGCTATCAAAAACATCTAAGCAGGGCTTCCCCGGTGGCGCAGTGGTTGAGAGTCCGCCTGCCGATGCAGGGGACACGGGTTCGTGCCCCGGTCCGGGAGGATCCCACATGCCACGGAGCGGCTGGGTCCGTGAGCCATGGTCACTGAGCCTGTGCATCTGGAGCTTGTGCTCCGCAACAGGAGAGGCCACAACAGTGAGAGGCCCGCGTACCGCAAAAAAAAAAAAAAAAAAAAAACTAAGCAAATATGATATCAATTTCTTCTCTCCAATGATTTCAGCATCTTAAAGTTGATTTTATATTAATAGTTATCCCCAGGTTTTCATCATTCAATTAATGTGAAAAGATAGGTGATTTCCCTTTCCTTTTAAACCAGAAAGTCTCTTCCACAGGGTAGTAATTAAAGATTCCTTGACAAAAGTTAGTGGAGAAGAAAAACACCGTAATTGCTTCATCACTATTCTATTCTGATGTGAGACTTATATCTTACAATTCAAGTAATCTAATAAGCACAAAAATAAGCATTTGAACAATTTTTTTCTGGGATTAGGCATAAGGCTTAGAGCATGGTAAAATCATTTTTCTTTAGGGGTCCTTTAGGGGGTTAGTTTTGTCAAGGGTTCCTTAGGGGTTTTAATGTATTGAGAAGTTATTTTTGTTTGTTTGTTTTATTTTGGATGCTAGAGATTTTTTTCATCCCCCCCCCAAAAAGACAATAATACACACAAAAAATGGAATTTGGTTGGGGAAGGCTCCTTACTAAGTGTACTGCTAGTGTTACAGCATAGACTTCACACTCTACAGGTTGCATTATAACTATACAGTAATTGCAGTCTGTGAGCATTCAGAATCAATTATCTTCTATGTTCCAAGGTCAAAGCAGGGTGAACATGATTGACGTGGTCAGGATCTATAACATTTTACTTTGGAAAGGCTCTTACTTTCACACACCCAACCCAATCTCACAATATATTTCAGTAGACAATGAATTAATTATGAGCCAGTTCTGAGTGTGTGCAAAAGCAGATAGTCACATTTCTTTTCTTCTTTTAGAAATTAATTTCAACAAAATATCATAGATGATCCAAAGAATCCCTGAGGACAGGAGAATGTCAGGGAGTAAATAATCTCATGTTTTGAGGATATATCATCTTTGGAACTTCTGAGACAAGTCCCTTTTCTACCATTTTCTTTTCTACCATTTTCTTTTCTTTATGTGTGTACATAGTGTGTAGAGTCGATATAACTTGCCAGCACAGATTAGAAGGGATACTTTTCTGCTTTGATGGAAAATTCTGTGGGTTCCTGTGATGGCTCACCAAGTTTCTTTCTCATCTGAGAGGACAGTCTAGCCCAATATTTTTAATACTAGTTAGGGCAATCCCAAGAAATATCCAGTTATTTTTCCCAGTCTCCCACTCACACATTCTGTAAGTAAATATGGAGGAATGAGTTTAAATGTTGGAAGCTGGAAACCGACCTCAGGTAAGACGATGCTCAATCAAGTCCATGCAATTTTGGTTACATAAGGTGGGCGGGATATAATGGAGGAAATCAGAGAATTGCCACCTGGTCAGCCTCTCATGAGTGTGAGCAGATAAAGTCACAAGAAGGTGAATCTGAGAATTTTATGGAGCAATTTTAAGGAGAATTTCTAAAGGCGATTAAAAAAAAATTGTGTACACATTTTCGGAGCTACCAGTTTTACCCACCAATTTCAGACCACAATATCTTAACCAGTACCACTAAGTAATATTAAATTTCCTGCCAGAAAGCTGAGAATCAATTATATCTCCTACCTCCGGTGAATTTACAGGAATTTACAACATATATTTAGTGCTTTAACCTCATGTCCGTCTCCATTATATATTGCTACAACTATTTAATTACATTAATGTGCAATTTGTATTTATGTAAGATGCCTTAAGTTCTTTTTTAAAAAGTTATTTGAAGTCATAATATGACATAATGTCTTTAAAAATTCTCATGAAATTTATTTGAAGGTGCCTGCATTACATATGAGATATTTAAGCTGATTTAAGGCAGGGGCTGTGTTTTCTTCACCATAATATACCGAATACCTAACAAAATGCCTGACATGTAGTACATGTTTAATTAATTATTCTTTTTGCTCAGTTGGGTATTGAATTGCCACTAAGTACAATATAATATGCTAAGAATACTTCGATTTTAAAAATACACTATATATATAATAACACTCTCAGTACGGTGGGAATGATTGAGAAAGGAACAAGGAATATCTGAGCAAAAAAATCCATTTCTTTCTTTCTTTTGTCCTGCTCAATTTTTTCATTTTTAAGTATGGTTGAAATCCTAACATTTTTTATAGAAAACCTTGCCTCAAAAACATTTTCTAATTTAAATACAATCTATTTGAACTTATATATTTCTTCCCTTTTAGGTCTAGTTCTTTTGAATTATTTAGAAGAATTTTCTTAAGGCAATTAAAGGGACACATTCAGCAGGATCTAAGCCAACAAATCAGTCAGCAGTTTTTGGTCACCTCATAAAGCAGTTTACATCCAGTCCATGAATTTGATATTTCACATGCCATCATAACAGAACTATCAGTTTTCTGATTTGCAAGCCATTGACAGAATTAATACCCCAAAAGGCTACTGCAGTGTTAAGCTCCTGAAATTGTTTTAGACTCATCCATAAATTAGACTATAGCCCAATCGTGTACGATTTTATCCTTGCGCTCCTTGAAAAAGCATGAGTTCAGTGTTCCAGAAACAACACTCTAGAAGAATAGCCTATTGGATCTATTTATTTTTTATTAACTTTTGATGCTGACTAAATATTCAGGTTCACCATAACATGCTGTAAGTTACACAAGCAACAATAAGATACTGCTTGACCTATTATTTTTGAAGTTGGTGTTTTAAGTATTAGCAGAGCTTAACACAGTTCAGGACAAATATGAAGCATTCAAAATATGTGAGTAGAAGGCTAAATAACTGATCTATGTTCATTTGCACTGCTTAGCTAGAATAAGGTTTGTCCTTGCAAAGAGATAGCCCTAAAGTTTCATGTACTGTGAGTAAATCACATAAAGATTTTGACCAAAAATTACCCCTCCTAAGGAGAGGAAACACATACATTTTATAACACTGTTTGCTATATTTAAAAAAATCCTGTCCCAGAATAATTTTAATAGGACTTTTAAGGAGACTCTTCTTTGATTTAAAAAATGTGAGATGAAGAAGAATATAAAAATGTGCATGCATCTATCTGTCTAAACACAAGTGCACACACACAATTATAGTAGCAAGAATGACACAGCCTGGTCCAACTCACTTCTCCTCCTCTCCCCTGCCTCCATTTCCAATAGGAATAGCTGGCTCTAAGCTATTCATCAGCTGCATCCTAAATAACAAATCTTAAAGATAGCTTTTAGCCCTTAATCGACTTGACAAATCTTCAGTACTTGGTTTTATTGACTGGTCCCCACCTCCACCCATACAGCTTCTTTTGGAAGAGCTCCCTCTTGATGTGTTCCCGTGACACTCTGGTTTTCCAACTCATCTCTGTCTATCCTACCAGATTTTCTTCCCATAATAGTGTAGTCCTGGCTCTGTATTGATTTCCCTTAAAAGTAGACCTTCCTCTTCTCTCTCTTCAACTTAGCTTACTTCTCATTGCTCCTATTTTCCATCTCCTCTTCTCTTCTAAAGTACTTCCTCTGGAAGCTTTCCCTTCACTGATACCAATAGTTTTGACTGCTACCTACATGTGGATGATAGTCTGTCTTAAAGGGGGTCCAATAAACAGTCACCTTCTTCTCTAGCTGAATTCTGATCATATACAGAGAGAAGACAGAGACTTAGGTGGGTAGAAATAAAAACATCATATTTATATTTTTGAAAAGGCCAGTGTCTTTGAATGTGGCCTATATGTTTGGAAATGTGGAATGTCAAACAATGAAATGCATGCAATAAAGCAGGGAGCTACCCACCCATTCACTGGCAACAGTGGACCACTGTGGTCTGCTCTGTGGAAATATTATTTTTCTCCAAAGCACATCACATGACAAAGAACATTCAAGAACACATGCTTTCTGTAGAAAGGATGGCCCCCAAGATAAAGAAGGAAAGATGCTGAGTTTCTCATACCCGGTTTGTCTTTTCAAATAATCAGATGTAAGTGAGAAGATGAATTGAGGGAAGAGTATTCTAGAAGTAATCTCCCTTCAGCAAGAAAAAAAACCCTTTCCCCCACTAAATTTAATGATAACTCTCAAAACTATACGCCCAATGTCATTTTCCATTCGGAGATATAGTCCCATGTATTCCGTAGACTGAAGAATTTTTTTTTACTCAGCCCTCTAACAGAACCTTTAAATGCAACATGTTCACAATTGAACTTACCATATTCTACCATCAACCTGCTCTTCTTGTACCCCCCCATCTCAATGAATAAAATATTCAGTTTCCAAATACAGAAAAATAAGTCCTTTCCTTCATTTCCCATATCTACCTGGTCAATAAAATCTATCAGATCTATCTAGCATCACATGATCTGAACCAGTTTCTTCAACGATTTTATCATTGACTTACTTTAAATTATCTTAATTTCTTATCTGTATACACCAAAGACATCTAAAAATTGTTTCTATCTCTGTCTATTCTAAAAAGCTTTCTCTGAAAGGTACTCAAAGTGATATTTCCAAAACAAAAAATATATATAATACATATATTGGTATTGATAATGATAACTTCCATTCACTCTGTACTTACTGTGTGTCAGGCACAATCTAATCTATACAAACACACACACACACACACACACACACACACACACACACACAAAGCGGTATAAGTAACAGTGTTATTCCTGCTTTAAAGGTGAAAAAGTAGTCATTTGCCCAAGGTTATACTCTAAGTAGCAGAAATAGAAATCTGACTCCAGGAACTGGGCACTTAACCATTATGCTATGCTGCCTTATTTCAAAGAACAACTAAGTAATCCCTTTCTTGAATAAAGTTTTAAAGTGCTTCCCCTTTGCCTTTTAAATAACATCAAAACACTCCTTGACCCAAAAGACTCTGTGATCTTACTAATACTATCCATCTGTCTTACCCTCTTTTCCATCGAAACATTTCACAGTTCACTTTCATTACGGCACCATGTTAAATATTGCTGCCATGGTTTTGCTCACGTTGTTCTCTCTACTTTGAAATCCTTATATGGCTTCTCTGCTTGAATAATAAAGGGGGTTCTTGAAATTCTTTGTAGTTAACCCTACCTTCCTTCCCCTCTAACTAGTGAGAAATGATTTATCTTACTTCCAATTCTATGATATGAATGCATGACATTTAGTGATGGATTGGGTTACTATTGACTTTGAAATATGTTGGGACGTAATACTCAAGCGCTACTCCCCCACCCCCATCTCAAGCATGCTCATACACTCACTCACGCTTTGGTGTTCTCCTCTTTTGTATTCTCCCTATACCTTGTGGCTGGCATAGTAAGGTCTTAGCAGCAGCCTAACGCACCTACCTAAGATCCCCCTTCTTATCCTCCTCTCTTCTCTCTTTGCTTAATTTTGGGTGTTTCCATCACTGGTCTCTAAAAGTGATAAGACGATTATCTTGAATTCAGAGGACCAGAATTTAAATCATGGATTTGCAATTTATTAATCAAAAATAGGCATACTTTGCCTATTGCAGGCTTGGTTGCAGACCGCCCCAATAAAGCAAATATTGCAATAAGGCAAGTCACCCAATGTTTTTGGTTTCCCAGTACATGTAAAAGTTACGTTTGTACTATACTGTAGTCTATTAAATGTACAATAGCATTATGTCTAAAAAAAATACATACCTAATTTAAAAATACTTCATTGTTAAAAAAATGCTAACCATCATCTGAGCCTTCAGCGAGTCATAGTAGTAACATAAAAGATCACTGAAGACAGATCACCATAACAATTACAATAAAAATGAAAAAGTTTGAAATATTGCAAGAATTACCAAAATATGAATCAGAGACAGGAAGTGAGCACATACCATTGGACAAATAATGCTGATAGACTTTGTTGACTCAGGGTTGCCACAATGTTCAATTTGTAAGAAATGAAATATCTGCGAAGTGCAAAGTGAAGTGCAATAAAATGAGGTACGCCTGTAGATGCACAAGTCCTCTAGTTTCCATACTTTGTTTTCTCACTGTAGAATGTTCACAGAAATAATTCTGCCCTACATAGTTATTTTGAAAATTAACTAGACAGTACATTAAAAAGCAAACAACATATTGCCTGGCTTACAAAATGATCACAATATATGCAAATTGCAAGCAAATATGTAAAATACACACAAGTGTACAGTATCATGCACAAAATGATTCAAAATGATTTAGAGGATTACTGAAATAATTAAGAAATTCTCAGTCAAGTTCAATTTGAGTATATATTCCATCATTTTTGTTCTCAAAATATTGGAAACCTAATTGTGATATGCCCTTTATGTGATGGAGTAATACTCTAAATGACTTTGACTAGAATAGTGATACTTCATAAATGGTAGCATAATTCTTAATAATCTTTCTCCTACTACCTGGTGCCTGTCAGCACACACAGCTGTGCTGGGGAATGCTTAAAGAGTAATAATACTAGTGAATCTCAGAGTTATAATGACCTCTTCTCTTAGTGCAAAATTTGCTCTTTAGAATGTCTGTCTTTCTGTTATTCAGGATTAGCAATATTTCAGCTCCTTTTCTTATTGCTTTAAGTAACGTTGTCTCTAACTTTCATTATTATCTACTAGATTGAGCCATTCTGTAATAAACTTCATTCCATTATTTTCTCAGAATTTTAAATATTTTAATTATTATAGAGGATTTGTATAATTTTGCTAATTTTAATCTAAATATCCTGAAAATTTGGGAGAACTCAAGACAAACCCACAGTTTTTATACTTGTAGTAAAGAAAAGAATAATTATTTAGTCCTTAAGGTGGGGATTCACTACTACTTCCTGTCCTGTCAATACAACTTACAGAATAATTTAAGAAGAACTGTAAGAATCTCATCCCTTTATCTGTGGCAATGCTCAACAGTCAAATCTTCTTTTGAAAATGATATCCTCATCCTCATCCCTACCCAATTCTTACCCATCAAATTTCTTGAAGTGTTAAAAAGTGAAGAAGAGAATAAACTTGGGAGTGAGTTGTAAAATTCTGCCCAGTAGAATGGTTGCCACAATACCATACACAGCTTTTTTATTCATTTCTGCATGGTCTATAAGAAATTGATCTTTTTTATTTGATGAGGCTTTCTTTTTGGAAATGTCAATTTTTTGAAAATGTTTCATACATTTTAGTACAGTTAAAGTAAGTGTTTAAGTATAGTTTCTGAAATAATTGTTGAGTACTGGATTGTCTAAACATTCATTAGATAAAGTTTGGTTATTTTACTGTTTTAATTTTCTCTTTCTTTCCTAATTTTTGTCCATCAACTTCAGATAGGTATGCTAAAAGTCTTCAAAAGTGATAATGGATTTATCAAACTCTACTTGTAGTGTTGTTGTTTTTTGCTTTATTTCTTTTGGGTGTTGTGTTACTACCTGTTATCTGATAGTAACATGGCTACACTAACACTCTTTCGACTATTATGCATTTGTTTGGTATGTATTTTCCCATTCCATAATTTTCAACTGTGCTCAATCATTATGCTTTAGGTTAAAAATATAAATTTGGACTTACAATCTCCAGTCTAATATATAAAGAGCTTAGAGGTTATCATTTCTATCCTCATAAGAATTAAAAAGCTTAACAGACTGAAGATAAACAACTCATATCCATCAGATATTTGAAGTAGAATGGGAAAGTATAGCTTTTATTATATCAGAAGACATTATTAAATTAGAAAAGACTGCCCTCTTTTTGGCCACATTGAGAGGCTTGCAGGATCTTAGTTCCCTGATCAGGGATTGAACCTGGGCCCTGGCAGTGAAAGCACCGAGTCCTAACCAGTGGATCGCCAGGGAATTCCCAGAAAAGACTGCTCTAAAAGGGTACAATTATAAAAAGTTCATGGCAATTAAAAATATGTTTCCCTAAAGGTAAAATAATTGTACTGATAAACAGGATAAGAAAAACAGAGATAGCTAAGTTCAAAGTAGGAATGTCAAACATAAAGATAAAAAAGAATTTCCAGAGTAGAGCAAAAATTCAAGATGATCAAAAATGTTAGGATAACATTAATCATGTACAAATTCTAATAATAAAAATGAAGAATGGAGGCAACGAGCTCTCCTCAAGATAAAAAAAACAACAGAAATAAAACAAGTTATTTTAAAATAATGAATTCTTTCCATTTCAATATGTGAAGACTATTAAGATTGCTGAAAGTGATGAATGAAAATGCACACACACACACACACGCACACACACACACACTTTCTCTTTCCAAGCTTCCTGCTGTTCAACATTAAGTGTCTTTTTGATCCTCAACATGAAGATGACTGTTCAAGCTCAAGCCATAAAACCCAACTTTCAACCAATAGGAGAAGAAAAAAAAAATCCATTTTTAAGGAGAAATCCCTGAAATCTAATTTCAATGGCCAATCCTTAGTCTCTTGACTAAGAAGAATAACTGAGGGGAGCAGATTTACAAAAAAAATACAGGATTAAAATGTTAGACATGTCCTAACTGTAACCATAGAAACAACAAAACTCAATCCTAGTTCAACTCCTAATTAGACTTTCAACTAATGACCTGACAGAAAAAGAGACATTTTAATTTATAAACATGTGTACTACTTAACCTTAGTCTATGCTGTTGTACATATGATGTCCCACATTCAATAAAAAATTAAAGGCACGAGGAAAACAATCCATTGTCAAGAGACAAAAAAATAGCAGAACCATACTCACAGATGACCAAGATATTTGAAATATAAGTCAAATACTCTGAAGTAACTTTGTTATGATATGTTAAAGGATGCAATGAAAAAGATAGATTTACTTGAATTAGCAGATAGGGATTTTTAATGAAAAGATAAAAAATAGAAAAAGGAATCAAATAGAAATAGAAAACCATGATATCAGAAATGAAAACTTTTTGATGGACTCATCAGTAGACTTAAGAAATCGGTGAACTTGAAAATAAGAAATCAACAAAATTGAATCCAAAGGAAACAACAACAAAAACATGGGACAGAATCTAAGAGCTATGGATTGTGGGACAATATCAAATGACTGAAAACAGGATTATCTGAAGCTCCAGAGGAAAAACAGAGACAGAATAAGGCAGACAAAACATAATGGGAAGGAATTTTCTAAAATAATGAAAGCTCTCAAACCATAAAATCAATAAGTTCCAAGAGCACCAAACAGGAAAAAAGTAAAACGAAATGCATCTAGACATGCCATATTTAAATATTTAACTAAAGGAGAGATCTTGAAAGCTGATAAAGGAAAAAATATTACACAGGGAATAACTAAGCTAAGAATTACAGCAGATGTCTTGTCAGAAAATATGCTAATTACAAGAAGATATATGGCGCCTTTCAAAATCTGAAGAAAAATAAACCTGTTAACCCAGATTCTAAGCCCAGTGAAAATATGCTTTAAAATTAAGGTGAAATAAACACTTTTTTAGAAAACACAAAAGACAAGAGAATTCATGGCTAGGAGACTTGTTAAAATAACTGTCAAAGGAACTTCTTTAAAAAACAGAAACTAACACACCATTGTAAAGCAATTATACTCCAATAAAGATGTTAAAAAAAAAACTTGAATCTCCACAAAGAAATGAGGAAGCCCATAAAGAATAAAAATTAATACAGATATAAATATATTTTTCATTATTTTTCTCTGGCTTACTTCACTTGGTATGAGGTAAGGTCCATCCATGTTGCTGCAAGTTATATTTTATTCTTTTTTATGGCTAAGTAATATTTCAATTTTTATGGCTAAGTAAGATTTCACATCTTCTTTATCCATTCATCTGTGGATGGATATTTAGGTTGCTTCCATGTCTTGGCTATTGTAAATAGTGCTGCTGTGAAGATTGGTGTGCATGTGTGTATCTTTTCGAATTATAGTTTTCTCCAGTTATATGCCCAGGAGTGGGATTGCAGGAATTAGTTATTTTCAATCTTGTCATAGATTTCTTCGACAAATATATATAATTATATTAATTATATAATTGTATATAATTACATATTATATATCTATTATAAAATACCATATATATATATGCCATATATATATATAAATAATTCCCATGTAAAAGAACCAAAATACTAAGATCTACTTTCCCAAAAATATCTCTTGTTATTACAACTTTACTTATTTTATGTTATAGAATCAAGTGCACAAGTGTTTGATGATTCAATATGGCCTTTTAACTCCAATAATTTGTCTTCTTTCACAGCAACTAAGTTGTAAAGTTACTGCATAGCAAGATCCTAAATCAGTGATTTAAAACTCAATTAATCTCTCTTTCTCTATCAGAGGAGATTCTAAATAATCAGTGTTAGTAAATTAGCAAAGTAACAGTGATTATGTGATCATTTTATTAAAATTCGAGGTAAAGCTCTTACTGTCTTATCTTAGAAATTCTTATTTTTTATATAAAATTATCACCTATTTTATGTCCCATTAATATAACATTCATTAAATTTTGTCCAGTCATGGAAAGTTCTTATGGAAATATTGTCTGAAAAACTTGGCAACCTGGAGAGTTGTTCTTACCTTGATGGGTTGTGATTATAATGTTAGTAAATCTGATAAGGTACAACTTGTTACTGAAGTATTTTGATTAAATTGAGTGTTTAGTTTTAAGTGTATTGTTTCCACTAAGATCTAACTACCAAAAAAAAATCAAATTATAAATTTGATTGAGGTTGGGGAAAAGCTCACAATAAAAAGACAAATAAAAATAAACTTGCAGTTTTGTGAAAAGAAACCATAATGTTCGGAAGGAAGAAAACGTATTTTAGCAGTTTTCAAATATCAATGAATGGATATGCCACTAGAATTTTTATTAATAATTTATAAAACTTCCACAGATGACAAAAAATTAGAATTCCACAGAGAACTTTAATCTTTTATTTAATGTGAATATTTATTTATATTTGAAATGTAGCCAAATCAAGTTTAGTGGATGGTGACACTCAGTGCTCTAATGATGGGCATGGCCCAAGCTCACTCAGTATGGCCTCATCAGCTGCACTATAGAATTTTTCAAGACATTTTAATTCACAAAGTTTTGTACGTCTTATTATTGTAATTGTCAATATTAGGTGTTAAAGGGTTGTGAATTCTATATCTTACTTTGAATTTTATTGAATGCTATATGTGTATTCTAGCATTAGAATACAGTTAATTGTATTTCTGAATGAAGCATATTGTGACTTAAAATTATAATTAATTAATATATAAAGCATTGAATTTGAGGTGTAGTTCTAAATATTATTTATAATAAATATACTAGTCAAAGCATTTGAAAATATATTAAATATATAAAATATTTGTTTCAATGTTATTTTATAGTAGGAATTTTGACACATATAAGGAAGGATCTGTTTTCATACAAATGCACATATTAAAATATATCTTTTTTTCCCATTTGTAGGGTATTTGGTTCATAGATATTTTAAAGTTAATGAAAGATCCTGCTCCCTCTAGTAATCTATTACATATTATTTCATATAGATCTCTTGGGCGATTTACTATGTCTCAAAGCAGATAGTTCTTTCATTGGATGAACGTGACTATGACCAATAACTTCCTTATAATGGGCTGAGAGCCATGTCTTTCTAAGTCACACATTAACCCTAATTCTGCCCTCAACAGTGACAAAGAATTATTCTATGCTTTTTCTCTGTCCTTTGACAGTGCTTCAGATATTTGAAGACAACTGTCATGTCTCTCCACTAAGACCTCTTTTCTCTGGGGAGAAAATCTTTAGGCTTTTTTTTTTTTCCTCTTTCCCTCTTTCACTTTTCTTTTTTCCTACTGTGCTTCATACAACATTTCCATCAGCTCACCATTCTGGTTGGCCTTCACTATACTCTCTCCTTTCTGTCAATTCGTCTTTGAAAATGTGGCACTCAGATTTTAACACAATACTATTACACTTGGAACACAAGTGTAATAAGTTTATGTTCTGTTCTCTGTACTTCTATTTACACAAACTGAGAGTACACAAGTGATTTTAATACTAGGTTACACCACTGCTTTATTTTAAGGTTGCATTTAAAATATCAGAAAGGCAATGATAAAAAAATGCTGATAATATTGGACAAGATGAAGCAAGGATGGAGTTATTATAGTTTAGGCCAGTATCGATGTGCAAATTGGACTACATGGCCTATCACAAAAATCACAGGAGCAGAGAAAATTGTCAGTGGCAGAAGCTAGACAAGGGATAGCAATAAAAATGACAAATACTGAACAGAGCTAGACCATTGGAAAGCCAACATTTTGGCAAACAAAGAGTAATCAAGAAATCTTCAGGTACCAGAGAATCAGAGTACTTTTAAAACATTTGGGAAAAAGGCCCCTCTTGGAGTAATCTGATGAACGAAGTATTAATCATTAGTGTTCAAGCCCTAATTTGTAGTGTGAATTTCAATACCTTACTTGGATCCATTTTATTAACAAAGAAAATTGGAGATAAGTTAATATAATAACTGATGATGGGTTTTTAATTTGTATAACCATTTTTGGCAGCAGCCTAGTGATTGCTACCAAAGTTAAAGATACACAAATTTGAGCCCGGCAGTTGTCAGCGTCTACCCAAGATTTCTCTCACATATGTAAACAAAGAGGTGTGTTCAAGCATGTTCAATACTATCCTATAATGGCAAAAAAAAAAAGTGAAAACAATTTCTTTCTCATAGGGGAATAAACAAGGGATTATTAATTGGAGTTAAAAGGACTGTATTGGATCTTTATGTGTCATCATAGTAGTGTGGGAAAAAATGTTGGCCAAAACATGACAAAAATAGTACCAAATATATCCGTAGCCTGTATAGAGTACATAAACTCATCTGTTAAAGAGAGAGGGACTCTCAGATTACAAAACAACAAAACACCTAAATGTAGTTTAAGAGAGACATACCTAAAATATAACAATACAGAGTTTAAAAGTAAATGGGAAGAAAACATGTACTAGTAAATGATAAAACAAAAAAAGGAGAATAGTTATTTTAACAATATCAGAAAAAATACACTGAAAATTAAAGACAAGGATAAAAAGAGCTACCACATATTGATGAGAAGCAATCTGCCAAAAATATATAATAATTCTGAATGAATGGGTAACAGATAACAAAAGAGCTGCAAAATATTTAAAGCAAAAATGATGAAATTGTAAAGAGAAATTAAGACAACCATATAATATTAGACGAGTTTTAAGACATCTATCTCAGTAATTGAATCATTAAGCAAAAAAAATGATAACGAATGACTAAAATAGTAACAGAACAATGAAACAGCACATTCTTTTAAGTGTGCATACATAGAATCCTTCAACCAATGACATTTTCCTAGATACTTATGTACTAGCCCATAAAGAAAGTAATAAATACCAAAGAATCAGAAACATACATTTCCTTTAAATACAAATCAATAAAATTAGAAATCAATAAAACAAATTATAAAATATAATTTTGGAAACTTAAAGGAAATGCTGCCAAATAATTAATGATTTAATTAAGAAATCATAATGCTAATTAGAAAATATTTAGAACTGAACAATCTGCAGTATATATTAGGGCTAGTGGATAGGAAGACTCAATATCTTAAATTCGTCATTCGTTACCTAACATTTAACTTCAATGTAAATGTTAAACACCTTTTCCTGAAACTTTACAAATTTGCATAGAAAATAAAAGCCAAAATTGCCTATGCAATTTTGAAGATATGTAAAGGGGTACTTGCCCTCCAGATATCAAAACCCGATGTAAAGCTAAACTAATTAAGATGGTGGAGTGTTGGCAAAGAAATAATAAAGGTAATAGAAAAAATGCTCAAAAACAGCTCATTGTAAAAATTGGAAATTTGCCTGTGATGGAGGAGGCATTGCTTTTCATCATTTACAGATGAAAAAAAACCAAGCATTGAATGTTTAGAAACTTGTTCAAGATTCTGTAGCAAGCAAATAGCTCAGTCTACTTTGTCCCAGACTTTCCAATGTGAGGATATGAGATGTCAACCTCTATGTTGCTAGGAGAGAAAAGGAAATGTGTGATATAAGAAACATGTGATAGTCATTGGTGCTGATCATAAAACATTTCTGGTGCTCTGCCTTTCAGTCAACATGGTAAGCTGCACTTCTCAATTGATTTTGGAGTTAGGCACGGTAATGAGAATTGCTTTGGACCACAAAATGGGAGATTAAATCGGGTATGTCACTGCCATGTAGAGAGATAAGAGTCAGTGCATGATTTGGATTCTGTTTCTTTCCCACTGCTGTGTTGATTTGGGTCTCTGACTGAATTTGCTGAACCATGTTGTTTATGTAATTTGAGTAAAAAATACACTTTTGTTATGTGAATCCACTGATACTTGGCAGCATAATCCAGCCCTACCTGACAAAACACAATAATTATAAGAAAAAAAGAAAAGGACTGTGAGACTGAGAGATATATCACCCAATCTTTTTACCTAAGTTAAATCATGAAATTTATTTGTGTTTCTTTCAAGGCCATACTTTAAGTCACACAGACCGCAGCTAATCCAGCAGAAGAATTTGTTGAATTTAAAATACTAGGAAGTAATAAATTAGTCCCCCAGATTCAAAATGTCACAGAGAGAGACTAGCCTAATGGTTAAAGTTCTCTATGGTTCAACTTGTGTTTCAATTCACTATAAGAAAGACCTTGAACATTTAAGAGCCAAATCAGAAGGGAATCAAATGGTGTTAGTATATTCTTTCCAACTTGTCTGAAAAACCATACCATAGAGTAATGCTGACTTACCTCATTTTGACGATCTCCTGGGAAGAGGATAAATGAAGTGTTTAATTCCTGCATATGATTCAGAACCAGGAAGCCAAATCCCAACCTGTGTTTTCAGAGTCAACGGTCAGGATAATTTCTGGCAAGAGCCTTTCTTTTTCTGTTAATACAAAAAGTGTATGAAAGATTCAGATTAGCTGCCTGGCTTGATGCAAATCACAGGAAATTGCTTAAATTTCTACTATTCCTCTTCTACAAAGAAACTGCCTGTGAGCAATTTGCATTTTTTATTCAAATTTTCTTATTATCAAAAGCCATAGCTTTGTCAGATATGTAAAGTGTTAACTACCATTTGTAAGTATCTAAGTGAAACGAAGGAAATATTTTAGGGCAGTACATGGAAAGACATAAAAATATAAACTACTGCATGTCCTAAGAGAAAAATTATATCAATAAAAGTTTTATTTTTTTCAAGTTAAGAAATAGGAGTCTTCCTATTTGATGATTTGAAAAATATTTATTCATTCATCCGTTTAAAAAATAGTTATTGAGTCTTAGAAGTTAGCCATGGAATTTGATATGGAGGTAGAGAAATGCACAGCACCAGTGCCTGTCCTCAGAGAGCATAGTTCTTTTGGAAAATATAAGACTTTAGATAGAAAGGAAGAAAATAAAGGAGCTATAAACCTAGGGGCAGACTCTCAAGTAAGTTTTAAGCCTTGAATGGCCCCACCACAAACAAACAAAAAAACCCATCAACAACACTCTTCTACACTTTCTGAAATCTTTATTTTCATTTTGCTACATTTACCATAATTTTAGCTATTAACACAATTTCCTTTTTCAGCTTCTTTTAACAGAAATAGTATAGGATTTGAAGTCAGACAGAACTAGGTTGGAATGCCAAATCTAATAGTGACCCTCTTGGCTTAATTCCTTAAACTCACAAAGCCTTATTTCCTAATCTAAAAACTAGAATTATATTTACTCCATCGATTTTACTCTAATTTGGGAAAATTTATATAAAACATCTAATGTGCCTAGGGCACATGAGGTGCTCAATATATGTTAGTCCCCTTAACTTAAATAAGCCAACTTCTTTAAAAATGAGAAACCAGTTTAAGGCAGGAATCTATAAAAACATCATTGTTATTAGATAATAGATATTATTTGAGATTAATGCATTTTATTAGATATAGTATAAATATTATTATATATTAAAAATTGAATATATGCTAAGTACTATTTAAGTACTATCCTAAGTAGAAGACAATAAAAGAATGAGAGAGTATAGTATCTTCTTTAAAGTAGTTTATATCTATGCATCCTTCACAGCCTAACTGAAGTGAATTTGACTTCTTTCATCCCTTTGCTGAATTATTCTTCTTAAAAAGACAAAATGTCCTGATTGAGGAGGCTAGAGATTTCAAATTGGAGAGGGAAGCATAATGCAAAAGAATGGGGTTAATATAGGGCAGGCTCTGGCAGTATAGTTGTATGTACGGATCTGGGAAAATGGGTTTCAAGAGGTGAGGGTCAAGTCCTTAAAGAAACAGAATGAATTACCATAATCACAGTTCTCTGTTTGCAAAATTCTATTTTGTGTTTATCCGAGGCAGAGTGGATCTCTCCCCTTTTTCATTCTCTTGTACATTTTGATGTCACTGATCACAGGATATAGAATTTACATTAGTAAACTCCGACTGGAGAACCAAAATTTGTTACACTGATTATATGGGAAAATTAACTTCTAGACAACCAACTTATAAATGAATTTTCGAGACTGCCTTTACTGACTGTCCATATACTATGTAGATAGAAACTAAACGTGTGGAAAGAGTTATAAATCCCTGCCATATTATCTAACTAACACAGACATTTCTTCAACAGTAACAAAAAATGAATAAAAGAAATGATAACTTGTACTGTGAAAGTCTGAAGAAGTCAGATCGTCTCAAATATTTAACTTAGAAAGTATCACAAAATATATGACTGAGGTCTCTAGTGATGATAGAATATGCTTATTTTTGAGGACCATTAGTGGCTGTGGAATATTTATATACTTTATGACATCCACAGTATTGAATTTGATTTAGAGCAAAAGCATTTGGTTAAATAAGCTGTAGAAGTTAAGGATAAATTACCACATGCCTTCATATAGGAACATGTAATTTCTAATTCATCTTCTAGGAACTGTGATGTGTTTGTCAGATAGGTATTACATGTCAGCAGTGTGGAAGTATGGCAGAAGTTAGGAAAAGGGAAGAGTGGATCTCAATTTTTCTCATCTACAAATCTCCTGTTCAAAAAGGAATGCCTATTAAGGCAGAGAACCACAAAAATAGATCAAATTTACCTGCCTTTATTTTTTTTCCTTTCTACTTCCTCTCATTTTATCCTATTGCCTTGGCCAGGATCCAAGACAGAAATCATATCCCTAGATAATTTTATACCCAAGAAGAAATATTACGTAAGAAAATATTTTGGAGATGATCCTTCTGAAGATGAACTTACTTTCTCGATTTGATTACTCCTATCACCAAAAAGGAGACTTTTTTTTTCCTACTCTGAGGTTCACCATGAGTTAGATAACTTGGCACAGTCCAATGTGGACTGTCTGTCCCAGGCCCTCCTTTCAAACAGAACATAGAAAAGCGTAAGCTGTGAGCCCCATTTTATGTGTTTTAACACAAATACTACCCAGGATGTTTAAAACCTGTTAGAAACAATTGAATTGACTACAACATTTGCCCTGGTGGGGCAGAGAACAACAGCTTGCTATCTGGACCATAGGTTTAATAAGATGAGGGAAAATGACTAGGGGCCTTCAAAGCTGGCCTGTGCAAATGCCTTTTCAAAGACTAATGGTAATAATCATGGTAGAAGCTCACACTTAATAAACTACAACAATAGCCTTTATGATAAAGAAAAAGAGAAACCTATATAGAATTATTATCTTCCTGCTCAGTGTGACACTGCCAACCTGCAAGTATTTCCATCATTACTTGAGGGTTGCTATACACTGGAAACATATCCATTGTTTTCAATCCCCTTGAGTTAGATTAATATGTGTGATATCTTATGCCAAAAGGCCTTTTTGATTGTCATGGGGAGAGTCATTAGAGCCTGACCTTAACTCAGTAGTGAATAATGACATTATTTTAGTCGTCTATACCAACTTTTATTGGCAAAATGACAACCTATTCTTATTCACGATCTGTCAGCTTCTTCTGAAGTCATTTAACTCAAGCTCTGTATGATAGAACTTAATATTAGAGGCGTTGACCTTCAGCAATTTTGTATGAACATGGTTGACAAGTATAACGGTCATGGGAAGTGCAGATAATTGGTTCAAAAAAATGAGTTTCACTGTACAGCAATATACTCTATCCCCGGTTTTACTGATGATGGGTTAGATATACATCGTGTCAATTCTTAAAGGCATTTTGCCATTTGAAATATTATAGAAGTACTTATCCAAAAATCCCTCAATGACTGGAGAAAAGACTTTTTATGTTTATTATTTTCTTTTAAAAGGAGGTTAACAGCAGAGGGCTCAGGAAAGAAAAAAACATTTTCAAGTGACAATTAAATAAGTCATACAAACAGCCTTTTACTTCTCAGAGGAAAATTTTCTTTTTTTTTTTTTTTTTTTTTTTTTTTTTTTGTGGTATGCGGGCCTCCCTCTGCTGCGGCCTCTCCCGTCGCGGAGCACAGGCTCCGGACGCGCAGGCCCAGCGGCCATGGCTCACGGGCCCAGCCGCTCCGCGGCACGTGGGATCCTCCCAGACCGGGGCGCGAACCCGGTTCCCCTGCATCGGCAGGCGGACGCGCAACCACTGCGCCACCAGGGAAGCCCGAGGAAAATTTTCTTGAAGCACACAATGGTGAAACTTTTGCAAAATCTTTGTTGTAGTTATGGAAATATTCAACCAGATTTTGCACTAGTTTACAATTTATGAGTATTAGTCACTGAGTAGTGGAGGAACAATTATCATCATTATATCATCTAAGAGTCCTCATTCCACTTTACACACTTGGATTATTCTCTCTCTATATATATATCACTAAAATATTTCCGGTTGTTTATTTCATATATCCTATGATATTTAATAAACTAATTATATGTAATCATGTATTGAACTTTTGTTAACTAGATTAACACAATCATTACTTAACAGTTGAGTGTGAACATTGTAGTTCGACAATATACATTCAGATGCCAGCTCTAGCACTTTCTAGCTGTGTGATCTTGGAAATGTTAATTAGCAAGTTTCAGCTTGTTTCCTCACCTACACAATGGGAATAATTTGTAAATATATTGCATCACATATTAAATAAACTCATGCTTATAAGCAGTAAGAAAGCGCCTGTCCCAGAGCAACTATTCAATACGTTACTTTGCCGCTGCTGCTGCAGATAATGATGATGATACTACTGTATGTAGTATGTTTACCCTTCGGTATTTCAACTTCAAGGCTAAGAAATAGTGTAAATTAAGTAGGTTGATCTAAGCACATTGAGAAATTCAGATTTGGTTTTCAGAGTTTTGAGGAATGTAAGTTCTCTTCAGTTAGAATTAATCGTTCACAAATATGTGAAACCAGAGTTATCTTTGAAGGTGCAGAATGTGTTTATTTGGATCCTTACAGCCTTATCAGTCCCTCTCCTTTCAGAGGCTTCTGTATTTACACTTTGTTTCCTATACACTAAGATGTTGAGTATTTTGTCTGTTACAATTTCAAAGAGCGGAATGGCATAGTATGGAGAAAAATCTAGATTTCAACTTTAATTCTTCCAATAAATAGCTGGATTTTCATTCTATAAGTTATTGAGTCTTGTTAATCCTCCCTTCCCTTACAAATGCAAAATTATTTGAAGAATTCTTTTTATATGTTTAAATCGTTATGCCCTGAACTCAGACAGATTCTGTTTGAATATATACTCCACCATTTCTTGGAAGTATGACAATGGGTAAACTAATTGAACTCTGTAATCATCAGTGTCCTCCCACTGTAAATTGCAGTGGTATATGTAACTACTTCATTCCTTCATAAAGGTTTTTTGATGATTAAATAAAATAACAACCAAAACAATTTAGAAAATGGTCTCATAGAAATATATGTTCAATAAACATGTATTATAAATATCAGAAAACTCAGCTGGAAGTACTAATTGATTTTCTTCCTTTCTTTTCCCACTTAAAAAAAAAGCATATGCTATGAGAATGCTTAACTCTAGATTAATGAAATCAAATCCTCCAATAGTCAAGATATTCCTAGGAAACGCTTCAAATTAGGGCCATAGACAGTTGACGACTCTACTTGTATATGAAGATAGGCCTGGATAGAAACACTGGTTATTACACATATTAGAATTGATTTTCTTTGTATGTTGTGCCCCTTCCCTATGAAAAGACACTTTTTATAACTATAGGTATCATTTCTTCCAAATGAAATCCAATAGAGTCGCTTCTCATTTTTAATCATTATACACATATTTCTGACAAATGGAGGATTTTTTTCCTTTCTTTTTTTGGGGGGGGTGTGTTAATGAGGCATTTCACATGTTACAGAGTTGATTTTCTATCACTGTTGTTGGTAAACGTTAAAGAAAAAAAAAGGTTTATATTAAGCGTTTTTCTCTTTCTATACATATGGTCAAAAGAGTGTTTTAATTGTACATATCAATTTATCAATTAAAGGGATGAAGGCTACATTCAAACTAGTGTAAGACTTAAAAAACAGCCTCAGTGTCACTCAGCATGTCAGAGTGACCCATTACAGGAGTCACTGACCTCCCTCTGTGACAAGCATCTCGAGGTCCCATGCTATTGATGCTGGCTCAGGAGAAGTAAACTTATCTTTTCCAGTTGCCCCTGTGGCATCTCTAAAACTATAAGTAAGGCTTCTGGGAGACCATAATAGGTTGCAAGCCTGACTTCTCAAAACAATTTCAATTGAGTTTTAAATTGCTCAAATAATATGTTCATTTGGGGGTAGGAAATCAAACTTCTAATGCCAATTAATTTATCGCATAATTTCAGGTGCCTGATTTCAAATTGATATTGCTTGACATTTCTCGCTACTGAGAGAAGAAACAAATTATACAAGTACTTTAGACAATTCTCTTATTACATTAAATAAAATGAATACACAATTAGTGGTTTAGCATCGTTAAATAAAATGAATGCACAATTAGTGGTTTAGCATCATAAACTCATATATAATTAAAGGTATGATACAGTTTTATGGAATCTCAAACAGGTAATACTTAATTTGAAGTAAAAGTTAGAACTCTGCACTGACAGATGAATTTTTGAACCCTTTTGATTGTGACACAGTTATTCTTCTGTAGCTGTTCATAAATTTCCCCTCCCATCAAATAAAAGATGGTAGCATTTATCCACAGGGTTCTGGTCATCTTATTATTTGCTCTCAGATCCATTCTCAGCCCTTTCCTGTCCTGCTCTATATTGCAGAAAAGTATATTTCCCATAATCTCTTGCCTACTGGCTTTTAAGAAGTTTCAGTCAATGAGAGTCTCTAGCAGAATACAAAGTTAGGAGGTGGGGAAAGATGGTATATTTTTCTTCTTTTCTTTCTCTTAGAGCAGCAGAATCTCCACTAGACAGCTTTTATCTTCTGTGATCTCAGCTCCAACCAAGAGGAGCTAATACATTTCCAGCTTCCACCTGTTGACAGCAGCTCCTGGGATCTCGTTACATAATTTACTCTTTCCCCTCTAGCCTTAGGGATGAAAATTTCTTGCTATTTCTAATCTTTTGGTGGGCTCATTGTCCTTAAATCTAGAGCCTGTGTATTTTCTGACTGAATCCTAACTAATACACTTAAGTTAATAGAGAATATATCTGACCTCCACCCACAAGAAGCTAGATTCCTTCTTTCTTAAATCTTCTGGAATTTAGCCATAATGGGTCAATTCCATTATGGAACTTGTCAGAACATTTTCCAGGAGAAGAAAAGCTTAGGAGCATATTTTATTGGTTATCTCATGTAGACCTAATCAATATGCAAATAGTGCATATCACTGTGTTAATTGATATACAAAGGAAAAAAATCATACGATTATCATGATTCCAAAGAACATTAAAAAAATTCAAATTCAATACCCATTCATAATTGAAAACACACACACACACACACACACACACACACCTGGAAATCTTAAGGCACAGTATAAACTTTAAAGCATTAGAAAGATTAAGGGGGGGAGAGAAGATGGCGGAAAAGTAAGACGCGGAGATCACCTTCCTCCTCACAGATACATCAGAAATACATCTACACGTGGAACTGCTCCTATAGAACACCCACTGAACGCTGGCAGAAGACCTCAGACCCCCCAAAAGGCAAGAAACACCCCACGTACCTGGCTACGACAGAAGTAAAAAGAATAAACAGAGACAAAAGAATAGGGACGGGACCTGCACCAGTGGGAGGGAGCCGTGAAGGAGGAAAGGTTTCCACACACTAGAAGCCCCTTCGCGGGCGGAGACTGCGGGTGGCGGAGCGGGGGAAGCTTCGGAGCCGCAGAGGAGAGCGCAGCAACAGGGTGCAGAGGACAAAGTGGAGAGATTCCCGCAGAGGATCGGTGCTGACCGGCACTCACCAGCCCGAGAGGCTTGTCTGCTCACCCGCTGGGACGGGTGGGGGCTGGAAGCTGAGGCTCGGGCTTCGGTCGGATCGCAGGGAGAGGACTGGCGGCGTGAACACAGCCTCAAGGGGTTAGTGCGCCACGGCTGGCCGGGAGTGAGTTCGGGAGAAGTCTGGAGCTGCCGAAGAGGCAAGAGACTTTTTCTTCCCTCTTTGCTTCCTGGTGTGCGAGGAGAGGGGTTTAAGCGCGCTGTTTAAAGGAGCTCCAGAGAGGGGCGCGGAGCTGCCGAAGAGACAGGAGACTTTTTCTTGCCTCTTTGTTTCCTGGTGCGCGAGGAGAAGGGTTTAAGCGCGCCGCTTAAGGGAGCTCCAGAAACGGGCGCGGAGCTGCCGAAGAGACAAGAGACTTTTTCTTGCCTCTTTTGTTTCCTGGTGCGAGAGGAGAGGGGATTAAGCGCACCGCGTAAAGGAGCTCCAGGAACGGGTGCGAGCCGCAGCTGTCGGCGCGGACACCTGAGACGGGTGTGGGACGCTGAGCCGCAGCTGACGGCGCCGACACCTGAGACGGGTGTGGGACGCTAGGGTTGCTGCTGCCGCCACCAAGAGGCCTGTGTGCGAGCACAGGTCACTCTCCACACCTCCCTTCCCGGGAGCCTGTGCAGCCCTCCACTGCTGGGGTCCCGGGATCCAGGGACAGCTCCCCGGGAGAAAGCGCGGTCTCAGAAGCAGCGGATTAAAGCTCCACAATCAACTGGAAGTGCCCTGCAGCTGTGGAAAACCTGAATAGACAGCGAAATATCCCAAGTTGAGGAGCTAGACTTTGGGAGCAAGATATATTATTATTTTCCCCTTTTTTTTCTTTTTGTGAGTGTGTATGTGTGTGCTGCTGTGTGATATTTTGTCTGTATAGCTTTGCTTTCACCGTTTGTCCTAGGGTACTGACCAACCTGTTTTTTTTGTTTTATAAAATTTTTCTTCTTAATAATTATCTTTTAATTAATAACTATATTTTTTCCTACTTTATTTTGTCTTCTTCCTTTCTTTCTTCCTTTCTTCCTTCCTTTCTTCCTCCCTTCCTTCCTCCCTTTCTTCCTCCCTTCCTTCCTCTCTTCCTTCCTCTCTTCCTTC
>NC_041225.1:52721975-52722334 GCF_002837175.3 Physeter macrocephalus
CTTCCTCCCTTCCTTCCTCCCTTCCTTTCTTCCTTCCTTCCTTCCCTCCCTCCCTCCCTCCCTCCTTCCTTCCTTTCTTTCCTTTCTATTTTTTCTCCCTTTTATTTTGAGCCGTGTGGATTAAAGGCTCTTGGTGCTCCAGCCAGGTGTCAGGGCTGTGTCTCTGAGGTGGGAGAACCAACCTCAGGACACTGGTCCACAAGAGACCTCCCAGCTCCACGCAATATTAAATGGCGAAAATCTCCCAGAGATCTCCATCTTAACACCAACACCCAGCTTCACTCAAGAATCAGCAACGTACAGTGCTGGACACCCTATGCCCAACAAATAGCAAGACAGGACTACAGCCCCATCCATTA
>NC_041225.1:52722717-52725895 GCF_002837175.3 Physeter macrocephalus
GAAGGAGCAAGATAAAAACCCACCAGACCTAACAAATAAAGAGGAAATAGGCAGTCTTCCTGAAGAAGAATTCAGAATAATGATAGTAAAGATGATCCAAAATCTTGAAAGAGAAAGGAGAAAATATAAGAAAGGATTAACAAGGACCTAGAAGAACTAAAGAGCAAACAGACTGTGATGAACAACACAATACATGAAATTAAAAATTCTCTAGAAGGGATCAATAGCAGAATAACTGAGGTAAAATAACTGATAAGTGACCTGAAAGATAATAGAGTGGAAAAAACTACTGCAGATCAGAATAAAGAAAAAAGAATGAAAAGAAAATAGGACAGTCAGAGACCTCTGGACAACATTAAATGCAAAAACATTCGAATTACAGGGGTCCCAGAAGAAGAAGAGAAACAGAAAGCAAATGAGAAAATATTTGAAGTGATTAAAGTTGAAAAGGAAATATGGGAAAGGAAAGAGTTAATCAAATCCAGGAAACACAGAGAGTCCCATACAGGATAAATAGAAGGAAAAACACGCCAAGACACATATTATTCAAACTATGAATAATTAAATACAAAGAAAATATGTTAAAAGCAGCAAGGGAAAATGGTAATAGGAACATACATATTGATAATTACCTTAAATGTAAATGGATTAAATGCTCCCACCAAAAGACACAGACTGGCTGAATGGATACAAAAACGAGACCCATATATATGCTGTCTACAAGAGACCCACTTCAGACCTAGGGACACATACAGACTGAAAGTGAGGGGATGGAAAAAGATATTCCATGCAAATGGAAATCAGAAGAAAGCTGGAGTAGCAATTCTCATATCAGACAAAATAGACTTTAAAGTAAAAACTATTACAAGAGACAAAGAAGGACACTATATAATGATCAAGGGTTCGATCCATGAAGAAGATATAACAATTGTAAATATTTATGCACCCAACATAGGAGCACCTCAATACATAAGGCAAATACTAACAGCCATAAAAGGGGAAATCGACAGTAACACAATCATAGTAGGGGACTTTAACACCCCACTTTCACCAATGGACAGATCATCCAAAATGAAAATAAATAAGGAAACACAAGCTTTAAATGATACATTACACAAGATGGACTTAATTGATATTTATAGGACATTCCATCCAAAAACAACAGAATACACATTTTTCTCAAGTGCTCATGCAACATTCTCCAGGATAGATCATATATTGGGTCACAAATCTAGCCTTGGTAAATTTAAGAAAATTGAAATCGTATCAAGTATGTTTTCCGACCACAACGCTATGAGACTAGATATCAATTACAGTAAAAGATCTGTAAAAAATACAAACCCATGGAGGCTAAACAATACACTACTTCCTAACGAAGTGATCACTGAAGAAATCAAAGAGGAAATCAAAAAATACTTAGAAATAAATAACAATGGAGACACGATGACCCAAAACCTATGGGATGCAGCAAAAGCAGTTCTAAGAGGGAAGTTTATAGCAATACAATCCTACCTTAAAAAACAGGAAACATCTCGAATAAACAACCTAACTTTGCACCTAAAGCAATTAGAGAAAGAAGAACAAAAGAACCCCAAATTTAGCAGAAGGAAAGAAATCATAAAGATCAGATCAGAAATAAATGAAAAAGAAATGAAGGAAACAATAGCAAAGATCAATAAAACTAAAAGCTGGTTCTTTGAGAAGATAAATAAAATTGATAAACCATTAGCCAGACTCATCAAGAATAAAAGGGAGAAGACTCAAATCAATAGAATTAGAAATGAAAAAGGAGATGTAACAACTGACACTGCAGAAATACAAAAGATTATTAGAGATTACTACAAGCAACTGTATGCCAATAAAATGGACAACCTGGAAGAAATGGACAAATTCTTAGAAATGCACAAGCTGCCGAGACTGAACCAGGAAGAAATAGAAAATATGAACAGACCAATCACAAGCACTGAAATTGAAACTGTGATTAAAAATCTTCCAACACACAAAAGCCCAGGACCAGATGGCTTCACAGGCGAATTCTATCAAACATTTAGAGAAGAGTTAACATCTATCCTTCTCAAACTCTTCCAAAAGATAGCAGAGGGAGGAACACTCCCAAACTCATTCTATGAGGCCACCATCACCCTGATACCAAAACCAGACAAAGACGTCACAAAGAAAGAAAACTACAGGCCAATATCACTGATGAACATAGATGCAAAAATCCTCAACAAAATACTAGCAAACAGAATCCAACAGCACATTAAAAGGATCATACACCATGATCAAGTGGGGTTTATCCCAGGAATGCAAGGATTCTTCAATATACGCAAATCAATCAACGTGATACACCATATCAACACACTGAAGGAGAAAAACCATATGATCATCTCAATAGATGCAGAGAAAGCTTTTGACAAAATTCAACACCCATTTATGATAGAACTCCTGCAGAAAGTAGGCATAGAGGGAACTTTCCTCAACATAATAAAGGCCATATATGACAAACCCACAGCCAGCATCATTCTCAATGGTGAAAAACTGAAACCATTTTCACTAAGATCAGGAACAAAACAAGGTTGCCCACTGTCACCACTCTTATTTTACATAGTTTTGGAAGTTCTAGCCACAGCGATCAGAGAAGAAAAAGAAATAAAAGGAATACAAATTGGAAAAGAATAAGTAAAGCTGTCACTGTTTGCAGATGACATGATACTATACATAGAGAATCCTAAGGATGCTACCAGAAAACTACTAGAGCTAATCAATGAATTTGGTAAAGTAGCAGGATACAAAATTAATGCACAGAAATCTCTGGCATTCTTATACACTAATGATGAAAAATCTGAGAGTGAAATTAAGAAAACACTCCCATTTACCACGGCAACAAAAAGAATAAAATATCTAGGAATAAACCTACCTAAGGAGACAAAAAACTTGTATGCAGAAAACTATAAGACACTGATGAAAGAAATTAAAGATGATACAAATAGGTGGAGAAATATACCATGTTCTTGGATTGGAAGAATCAACATTGTGAAAATGACTCTACTACCCAAAGCAATCTACAGATTCAATGCAATCCCTATCAAACTACCACTAGCATTTTTTACAGAACTAGAAAAAAAAATTTCACAATTTGTATGGAAACACAAAAGACCCCAAATAGCAAAAGCAATCT
>NC_041225.1:52727076-52747967 GCF_002837175.3 Physeter macrocephalus
AGATAGCTAGTGGGAAGCAGCCGCATAGCACAGGGAGATCAGCTCTGTGCTTTGTGACCACCTAGAGGGGTGGGATAGGGAGGGTGGGAGGGAGGGAGATGCAAGAGGGAAGAGATATGGGAACATATGTATATGTATAACTGATTCACCTTTTTGTAAAGCAGAAACTAACACACCATTGTAAAACAGTTATACTCCAATAAAGATGTTAAAAAAATTAAAAAATAATTTTAAAAAAGGAAAGATTAAGGCTCAAGTCATAAAACAAAATACTTTTAATGGTAAAACAATGAAAGTATTTCTACTGAAATCATAAGAACCATAAAAATGCCTGCTGCTATATGATTGTGTAATTTTGTTTTTAATCAATCCAGTAGGACTTGAAAAGAAATGAGTTTTAATAATGAATACAATGAAGATAAAATTTTGACCATCTGTAGATGACATAATTACATGTTTTGAAAACCCTAAAAAAAAACAACCAAAAATAATAGGAATAGTCAACTAAAGTCAAGGTAAATATATGTAAAAACAATTAGTAGAACATTTTCCTGTAACAAGCAGTCAGAAATATAAATGGAAGTAGAAGTAATTCACAAAGGCACAAAATATAAATTTTAAAACCATTCTAACAAAACATATGCAAGACGTGTGTGTGTGTGTGTGTGTGTGTGTGATTAAATGGCAATATAATACATTCTGAGTGTATAATTTAATATTGTATGCTAATTATTCCTAACTGTGCCCTAATAGTGACTAAGATATATTTCAGAGCCATAATAAGTAAAATGATATAATACACAAGTAACATACAGATTGAATAGAGTCTCAATTAAAAGAACTTAGAGTCTGTGATTTCAATATTTGTTCAACAGATCTTCCAGAATAACTTGAAGGAGTGAAATATTTAACAAATAGTGTCATTATTATTTAATATAAAATATCTTAAGCTTCTACCTCCAGATTTTTCTCTTTAAATGCTGCATTTCCTTTGGGGTTATCTCTTTAGTTTTAAAAGTTTCATCTATCACCTCTAAGAATAAGGCCACCAAATCTCTTTCTTTATTCCTGCTTTCTCTCTCCTGATAATGAGATGCATATCTCCAAATGTCCCAGCTGATCTAAAACAAAGCAATTCCCAAACTATGCTCAACCTTTTTCCCACTTCTTCAAATTGTAGACCCATTGGAGACCAACTACCTGTTCCATTCCTGCCTCCTCTGTAGTAGTGAAAACAGTTGAGAAATCTTAGATGATCAGTTAACACTCATAGTGTTACATTGAAGTACTACATCAACATAAATTTTTCGATGTAAAATTAATTTCTATAGAAATATGGCTTACTATCAGTGTTGACAAAATAGATAATGTGATTTCTTATAAAGTTTTAGAAACTACATTTAAAACCTACATTCTTTAGACACGGTATTTTTAGAATTCTTGCAAACTTTTAAATAATGAAGAATGTTGCCTCATTTGATAATCAAGCAAATTAGAACTTCTACTTAGAGGTAGGATGAGGTAACGAGCAAAAGACTCAAACATAACAAGAAAAATAAGTACATTTGTAAGAAAGAGCAGTTGTCTCAGGGACAAAATATTCAGCAGAGCTTTTGGTGGAGACAAGGAGCTTTTAGCATATGGTCACTTTGGCACTCAGGGCATTTCCCTTATTTTGGAATTACATAGAGTCAGAGTGAAAACGTATGCATACAATGTTGGGAAAATAGAGTGAAGATTTCAGAAGCATGGGGAAATAAAGAAAAGAGATCTAAACCTGTCAGAGGAAGGGATCACAAAGAATATATCAAGATTTCAGTTGAAAACCCTGGAAGGCAAGTGGTAACCTAGAGGTAAAGTAAGCCTCATCAAAGATGAAACCCAGTCTCAGCACATCACACACCTAATTAAATTAGGTGATCAGTCATCACTGAATCAGTTTAGTAGTGGAAGAAGTAGCAAACTCATTTTTCCCAAAAGATAGCATCAACTCGAGTACAAGTAACATACAAGCAATCAAAAATTATTAGGTATGCTTGGAAGGAGATGGCAGCATTCTGAAATCTACTCTATGTCTTTAGTGGGCACATCTCAGCTAAAAGAGAACAAATGCAAACATACTATCAACAGACCTCCTGGCTATTTATTAGCAAGAGAATTCTTATATGTTGAACACTATTAATAGATAGTACTTGATCTGTGTAGGTTCTATATGGTAAATAATACTGGAATTTGTGAATGTGGGTCTAGGATCATTTCAGAATGTCAGGTAAGCTATGTAATTTTAAAATGTAAAGATATTTTATAAATTAATTGGCTCACTCTTTTCAAGCAATATGCCATATGAGTTGCTCATCTTTAAATTTCTGGTTAAATCTAAAGCAGAATGAATCCTTTAGTGGGAAAAGAAGGACATTTTCACTGCTCTATTTTATCCCAGAGATATCTGATATGTATAAACATATAGAGACATACAAACATACATATATGTGCATTTATTTTGACAGTTCCTTTCTCTTTTCATTATCACATAAGTTCCATGAATATTTTTTGTTCTCTTCTGTCCTACAGTGTCTAGAATCTTTCCTGGTACACAGCAAGCACTCAATGAATGTGTATAGAATGAATAAGTAGATAAGTAAATAAATGAGTGAGTGAATTTGAATTTGAAAATAAAAATATATCTGAAAATTAAGATACCTCTCAAATTTATGATGCAATATAAATTACTGCATGGAATAAATTTATTACAGTGTCTCTTATTTAATATTCACACTATGTAACTAGCTTGATTACACATGTTAAGTACACACAAGTTTATGAAACCTCTGGCTGAAGACATAGCAGGGTTGGTGGCAAATTCTAGAATACGGACCAACTGCCATTAGCTTTGGAAAACTAGAATAGACAAATCTATAAGCCAGAATGTGTTTATGTGCATGTTAGTGAAGGAGTCCCAGAGCCACTTCCAGCTATTACTTCTGTCCAAAGGGATTAATTGCACTCATCGCCCAAAAGACCAGCTGCTGTTATCATGCCACCATATTGAAAATTATCCTAAATCATATGATCAGAAGTTACAGTCTTTTATAATCATAGGATTGGGAATTCAGGACATGTGTCAGAATTAATTTAGTCTAATTATCTACTTTTATAAGTGCAGAAAAAAGACCAAGAATTGTGAGATTTGACCAACATCTTGTAACTATTTTCAGACAAAGCAGTATCCAAAGCCAAGATTTCTAAATTTTTTTCCAAAATATTGTATTACACTATTTTTCTCAGCAACACTGTTTTTACAAGTCCATCTAATTAAAAGCAATAATACATACTTTTGTGATCTATCTTACAATGGACTGTAAGAAATCAATGAGTTATAGTTGTTCCCTATACACATTTTTTTGAGCCCTTGAACGAAAACTACTGCAGATATCAAAATCAATTCTTGAAACCAAAGATACTTACTTTGTCTTTTTTTGCTTTTGCAATTTGATGAAACTTTTTATAGTTGAGGTTTTCCTGAACCACTTCAAGGGTACAACTTTTTGAAGTGAAGTGTTCCAACAATTTATTTGATATGCTCTGTACACAGGTAGAGACATGAAGATTCTCTCAACAAAATAATTTTTTTTTAAATATTGGTTCATTTAATGTATAGCATATAGAGATAGTGACCATAAAATCTGGAGACATATGAATATATTTTTGTTTTGTAAATAATATCAATAACATTAAACTTGTAAACAGATCTATATTTTGAAATGTTACAGCCAATCTTACCTTTCGACCCAATATCACAAGCCAAAAATCTAGGAGTGATTCTTGACTTGATCCTTTCCTTTTACTCCTATAATCAAATGGAGGATTTTCTCTTTATTTTACCTAATAAATATCTTTAATTTGTCTATTTTTTAATCTCCTCTACCACCATATTAGTCCAAATTAACAAACTATCTCACTTGAGTAATTGGCATAGCCTTAAAATGCAAAATCTATTATGTTCCTTATGCTGCTTCTATCATTTCAATGGCTTCCTAGTGCTCTCAAAGAAAAGTCAGAACCCCACCCTCCCAACCCTCCAGCATTGGCTGGAGGGGAGGCTGCAGCCAGTCCTGGTGCCATGATCTGGGCTCCCTATGCCCCTGGCCTAGGAGCTTTTTCTCTGCCCTTTTAGGTTTCCATTTTTTGGCGGGGGTGGGGGGTATTGTTACTAAACTTATGGGACTTTTGTGTTTTTATGTTGACTCTGAAGCCAGGTCCTGTAATGAAGCTAGGATACACCTTTGCCTTTGGTGCAGCTAAAAATAATAATAATAATGCTGCTTCTTTTCCTTGAATACAACCAGAAACAAAAAGGTATGCCATCTTCATTCTATTACAAAAAATTTTATTCAGATTGATTTCATGTTTGCATGGATAAAAAGTAAAAACTTGTCACCCTTGAGTTCCATCAATTTATGGCTGCATCTCTCAGTCTCATACATAACTAATCTAGTTCCTCCTTCATGTGACTATTTTTCAATTGTTTGGAAACATTTACTAGGCCCTTACCAAGGTATATTCTATTTTCCATGCTAAGCATTTTCACTTATTTCTTCTTTTCTTCCATAAAGATAGTTTAAGAACCATCTTCCTCCTCTATAATCCTCTATAAATTCACATGTTGGTATACATTATAAATTTGGTGTCTAAAATTAAATACAGCAATCAAGATGTGGGATGGCCAGATTGGAGTATGCCTAGAGCTGACTTTATGCCAAAAGAGCCATTAAACTCTCTTCAGCAGTATTATTGTAGTTACTCTAAATCTCCTCATATGTTTTCCCTCTGAGGTAAAATTTATATATACTGAAATGCTCATAGATTAAACTGTACAATTCAGTGAGTTTTGATACATGCATACCTCCAGACATCCACTACCCTGTTCAAGGCTGAATATTTCCCTCACCTCAGAATGACCCCCCTCAGTTCCCCTCTAGCAAATTCCCACTCCACATAGGGCCAAAAAAATTCAGATTTCTGTTCCCATTTATTAGTCTGTTTTCTCTGTTCAAAAAATTCATGTAAACCGAAAAATATAATATGTACTCTTTTGTGTCTGGCTTCTTTATTCAACATAATCTTTTCGTGGTAATACATATCACTGTGTGTGTTCGTTTTTGTTAAATTTTTATTGATGTAGTAGTAGTCCATGGCTAAAGCATACCACAAATTATTATTGTTTTTTCATTCACCTGGATGGTTGATGGATATTTGGGTTATTTCGGTGTTTGGTTTATGAGTAAATCTGCTTTGAACATTTCTATACAAGTCATTTTTGTTTGTTTGGTTGGTTTTTTGTACATAACTAAAATAGACAGTTAGGAGTTGAAAGCCTGTCTCAGAGGTTAATATTTACTTAGCTTTGGGGGAAACTGAAATAGTTGTAAAAAGTAATCATATCATTTTACATGCCCACTAGCAATGTGTAGGTGTTTTAATTGCTTTACCTTTCACCAATGCTTGATGTCAATCTTTTTCATTTTAACCATTCTATTGTGTGTGACTTGGTAACACATTGTAGTTGCAAAATGAATTTTCTGATGACAAATAAATTGAGTATGTTTTGCCTATGTTTATAATATTTTTTAGCTTCTTACTATGCATTGATTGTCCCTGAAATAATTTGGATATGAACCGGTTTGTATTCTGAATTGTGTGAGTTGCGTATTCATCTGTTATGAATATTTTTCTACTCTATAACTTTTTTACTCATTTTTTCTTTTCTTTGAAGTCAAAATGTATATATTTCTATGTTTAAAGTTATTGGTTCTAAGAAATCTTTCCTTATTGCAAAGTCACTAAGATAGCCTCCTTATATATTTTTGTAGACTTTGTTTCTTGCTATATTATATTTAGGACTATGATTCATCCACTTTATATGTGAAGTGATATAGGTAAAGTTATATTTATTCATTTTTTACATATAAATATTGAATTTTTCCAACACCAATTGTTAAAAAATAAAAACTTTCTATTGAATTAACTTGACTCATACTTCAAAATCAATTGACAGTGTAAGGATAAGTGTATATCTGACTTTATCAATACAGATAACTAAAACATCTATATCAATTCTGGGTTTGCTTCCACTAACTTTCTTCTTTCTTGATCATGGGTCCTATTTTCATGCTTCATTAAATGTCTTACAAATTTTTTTATTACATGCTAGACATTGTGGAAAAAAACTGCAGAGACTAGAATTCCATTTATCTACTTGTCACATTTAAAAAAAATACTACACTGTTATGATCATTGTAGCTTTATATCTTAAAAAAGTTATACTCTCTATTTCTTTTTATGCATCTTTGAAGTTATTGGTCTTCATCATATGCCTTTAGCTTGAAAAATTTCTTTTGGAATTTCTTGTAGTGGAAGTCTGCTGCACATAAATTCTCTAAAGAATTGACTGTCTGAAAATGTTTTTACTTTGCCTTCATTTTTGAAGGATATTTTTTCTGTATATAGAATTCTAGGTTGACTATTTTTTCTTGCAGCACATTAAATCTATCCTTCAATAATATTTGGCTTCCATTGTTTCAGATGAGAAATCAGCCATCATTCTCACCTTATGTTTTCTATAATATATCGTCTCTAAATCAGTCTCTCTCTCTTCTCCTCTCCCTTTTTTTGTCTTTCCCTCCTCCTTCCCTCTCTTTCTCTGCTTTTAATAAGTGTTCTTTCTCTTTGGTTTCAGCAGATTGACTATAATGTGCCAAGGTGTGCACCCCCTGCCCAGCCTTAATCTCTTTAAATATTTCTTCTGCCCTGTTCGTTCTTTTTCTCCTCTTTTTGAAAATCCAGCTGTGAATGTATTAGGGTATTTGATGTTGTCCCGTAGGCATTGAAGTCTCTGCTCATTTTTCACTTTTTTCTTCTCTTCTTATATCAGTTTGCCTTCTGGTTTATTCATCTTTTCTCATGTTGGATCCAGTCTTTTATTGAGCACTTCAAGTGAGATCTTCATTTTTATATCATATTTTTTTAGCATTTCAATTTTGTTCTATTTTAAACTTCTATCTCTCTGCTGAATATAAGTTTTATAAGTTCATTAAGATTTTCCATTTTTATAACATATCCTTTAATATTTTTATCAGTTACTTTAAAGCCCCTCTCTAATAATTAGGATATCTGGATCAATTCTGGGTTGGCCTCCACTAACTTTCTTCTTTCTTGACCATGGATCCTATTTTCATGCTTCATTAAATGTAAATGTTTTATTGTATGCTAGACATTATGGAAAAACTGTAGAGACTGCAGTAAATAATATATATCCCCACTAAAAGCATGTCTTCTCTTCAAGGCTGCAAGTTTGGAGTGCTAAGTCAATCTAGTCTCTAGTTGAGATGAGTCAGCTTTTTGGCATATTTAGTTTGGATTAATTTCATTATTAAGTTCAAATATTCTGAAGGCAGAATTGTGACATTTTATTAGATCTTGAGATGTAAACATGAACAATATTCTGGAGACTTTTTCTTTTTCAATTAACAACTCAGCCCTCAGCTTTCTAAACTGTGGAGGATTTCTCTCTGCCTTTTAGCTTGGCTACCAGTTTTCTGAACTTCTGCTAATTTCTTTCTACTCTCCTGTCCCACCCATTACTTTCTGCACCTAAAGAAATTACTTCCTTACTTTAGTTTCAAAAAGTTGTAGCAATTCAGTGAGTAGGCTCAGAGTGTCTCAGTGATATTTCTCTGAGTATTTCTGTCCTGAATCCCAACTTGAGAAGAACTTTGATTCTCATGGAGGAAAATTCATTTTGCCTGAGAGCAAATTCTGTCAGCTGTCTTACTATGCATCCAGTCTTCATCACTTCATCATACTATGTCATGCATGTGGAAGGCCTGTGATAGAAATGTGTCAGGTAGATAAAAACTTTTTTCTATGGTACTGCTCAGGATACTAATCCATCATGCTAACCAACATACAACTATAACAAATTCATTAGATGTTTGTCTTTATTTCTGTTTATGACAGGTTTTTCTTCTTAACAGCTCTCTGACAAAGATGGAAGAAGCCATGGTTCTCTTTTCTCCAAGATAGGGCTTGTCACTTTCTGTAATATAGTTAATTTAGATTTCTTTGTAACCTAAGCTCTTTGATTTTCTTATCTCAGATTTTGTAGCTTATCTGGCAAGTTTCTGTGATTCAAGTGATGACGATGTACTCTTGTGACTTCCTTCTTCTAAGAAGTAGTGAAAGTTTAACCTCCATGCTTTTGCTTCCCCTTTGTTTTTTGGGGTTTTTTTGTTTGTTTGTTTTTTTAAACTTGTTTTCAAATAACAAACATTTTTTCTTGATTTTTCCTCTTCTTGAACTGTGGATTTGGTTTATCTGTATCAACGACCCTTAGGGAATTTGCTTTCTAGTCATCTTTGCATCTTTGTATTTTTGCCACACTAAGACTGACCCCTTGAGTTCCTTCCTGTCCTATTGGCTTTCAATTTTTCTTGCTGGGAAAATTTTGAATAGTTTCTGAGATCATATTAGATTTTCATCTGGACACAACATAGTTTTTATTCATATTGTGCTTAGTATTGTAAGTCACCCCGAAGGTGAGCCCTAATACTACTTGAGAAGCAAAATTAGTATTGGTACATTAAATGTTCTTGAATGTTATTGCTTTTGGTTGCTTGGTCATATATATTATATTTTCTTATCCAATCTGATAACAGCTTTCATACTACAACTTCTAGGTGAGTGATTTTAGTTAAATTGAGCATCTCTTTTTACATTTCAAACTTAGACCTCAAAATGATATTTGTGCTTTTACTATTGTACTAGTAAATAATCTATTTTTCTGCATGAGACAGAAAACAAAATTATAGTATTGTTTTTAAAACACTAAAAATGTTGTGACTACGTTACATTGAAAATTAAATCATGCAGAGAAATCACTAGCAAAATCGTGTTTAAAGACAGTGTATTAAGAATGAAAGTCATATATGCCATATTTTTCTATTTTACCTAAGCCTAAACTTATCATTATATTTCTTGAGATAAAAGTTTAGATTCATGTTTTTAAAATAATCAGTACTTTCATGACATAGGAGAATTGCAAAGTTACTAAACACACAATTTTATTAAATTATTAAACATTCAACTTTGTGTATTTTGTAATTCTATATTGTATACTTTGCTCTAAATTTTAAAAGAAGTCTAAGATTTCCCTTTATCTAATCCCTCTTCCTTAGGGAATTCACCAACTTCACTGGATATTCATGGGCTGCAATGATGACCTTTTAAAATCTGTATCCTATGAATTATAATGATATAAGCATGATTAATTGTGTATATATTTTTTTCTACTGTTCAGGTATACTGAGGAAAAAGGCAGATATAACAGTCATCAAGAGGTCAGGTTTTGATGAATAATGTACCTGTGTATGGCTTTCCATGCATCTGTCTGGTTTGGAGTTCGCTGAACTTCTTGGGTCTGCTGATTTTTTAATCACATCTACCAAATTTTCAGTCAATATTTCTTTGATTATGTTTTCTATGCCATTCTCTTTCTCTCTTCTGAGATTCCAATTACATTTTTGTTTGTCTCCCTGACACTGTGTCATCAGTTGTTAAAGTTCTGTTCATTTATTTTGGAGGTGACCATGCTAGCTTTATCACAGCTATTAGGTGGCATTGAGAGGAGTAGTATTGCAAGACTGAGATTATTCTTATATCTGCGTTTGTACAAATAGTACTACATACATTCAACTAAGGTTTAGTTGTGTGTGTATTATTCACTTTTATTGAGGTAGAATCTTAATAAAGTAGGAGACAAGTCCTTTGACAGATAAATGCATGGCAATTATTTTCTCCCAGTCTGTGGTTTATTTATTTCCTTAACAGTATATTTTCAAAAACAGTATATTTAAACTTTTATTAAGTTCTATATGTTGACTTTTTCTTTTATATTTAGTGCTCATTCTGTCCTAAAAATGAAATTTTCATATTTCAATTTTGTCACTTTGCTTTTAAAACATCATTGCCAGGGCAGATGTTTCCGTACTAAACTGTTCATTGCTGATGTCTGTTTCTTTAAATCAGCATTGCAGATAGCAACAAACTACATAAAATATTATGTAAGCCTTCCCAGTTTTACCAGGATCTCAGAAACGCTGTGTCTGACAGTATGGAGCATTGTGGCCTAAGGGAAGTGCTGAAATTGTTTGGCAAGTCTTATTTTCCATTTTGATGGTACTTTTAACTTGCTAAAAGAAGCTGTACAAAGAGCGATTAGGCAGCAAGACTGCGGATTTCTAATTGATGCCCTGGCCTTTAAATCTGCCTTCACATGAGCTGTGATGTCCTAAAGAAACACTTTACTCAAGGGGCCATTAGGCAGAAATGCTCTTTCCTGATAAATGATGCCTTGTCCTTTCAATTTGTCTTTCTCAAGATAGTTCTTTATTTAAGGGGTACCTTGAAGAAGGAGAAATGAGGAGTGGGAAAGACTAAAATGTATTCCTCACCATTATCTCATGCCTAATACCCGTGTTTTACATTTTTCTTCATCAAAAGTAGGTGCTTAAAAAGGAATCTATTTTATCATGAGAAATTTCAGACTATTGATGTCTGTACTCAATGCATTTTCCTATGTATTTTTCTTTTCTGAAGGAGAAGGATGGGTTGTATTTTGCTTATCTCAAGTTTAGTGAGGCTAGCTTCATGGAGGCTGCTCAGTGAACTTGATAGACAACCCCTGGAGGTGGTGTGTTAGTGTTTGACATGGACCTGAGGAATCTAAAGGTGTGAATGTATAAATGTATGGCAAAGAATCTGAGCTGGCAGGAAGGAGCGACAGAGACAGAGACAGAGAGAGAAGAAGGCTGATTCTAGTGCACTGGGAAATAGCTACACTTCTCATGGCAGGGGACATAGGTGTGTTTCACAAAATAGAAGTGGCACATGCAATAGAAAGAGCCTGAAAGGAATCATTTATTATGCTGCCCAAAGGACCAACTGTAATGGTGTTAGTAATCCATTTGAAAATTTAAGAAAAGAAGAAAATGAAACCAAGGAACAACCAAGGGAGGAGTGATAGAGCAGTAAACACATTACTCATTATCACAAGGAAAGAAGTTGAATGCTGCAGATAAAGTCCTCTGAAGCACCCATAGAAGCTTCCCTCAAGAGAAAGACTCAATTTTAAACACCTGCCTCGTCCAGAGAGCACAAATCCAGCTATAAATTTTCCCAGTCAGGTGTGACCCTCACACTCTCATTACCTTCTCTCTTCTCCCATTTAGACACTGGTGGGATCACAAACTTTGGTTAACTAATTGAAAGAAGAGAAGAAATAATAAGAGCACAAAAGAGATAAAGATCAACTATATCCTTATCCCTGAATGGATTACAAGAGTACCAGCCCTAGCTGTCCTAAGTGTTATCTGTGGATAGAGATTAAAATTGATGTGTATTTTGGACTGGACTCTTGAAATTACTGACTTGTGACTTAGAAGGATGGTAGCATTTCCAAAAAGTGACAGAAAATCATAGATCCATCTGAGTTTTTACACACTGGCAAAATGAGAACAGACACAACAGAATAAATGTACAGGCGGAGGGAAGCAAAATTGAAATTGCATTCTGCATATATCCCATGAGTCCTGCTGCTTCACCATAGCAAATTAGTATCTTATTTCCAAAATCTCTATCTCTAGTACAATGTTGAAGAGTGGAGGTGGTAGTAGGCATTCATCATTTCTTTATGATAATTTCCAAAGGTCTTCTAAAGTTTTCTCATTAGGCATATTTGCTATTGAATTTCCATATATCCTCTTCATGAGGTTTCTTAATAAAGTTCCTATCTATTTCTAGTCTGATGGAGGATTCCTTTTTCATTGCAAATAAGAATTGAACTTAATTAAATGCTTTTTTCTGCATATATCAAGATGTTTTTATTTCCCTTTTTTAATATGTTAATAAGATGGATTCTTTTATTGCTGAGATAAACCCAATATGGTTCTAATATATGACTAGAATTTTTAATCACTGATATTAATCTTTATATTTTTTGGATGATTAAGTGTTTTCTTTTGGTATGTTTGGTATTAACGTTACGCTATTCTTATAGAATACAGTTTAGTAAGATGTATATATATTATTATATAATATTTATGTGTATAATTGTGTACATATGTATATGCAAAACTTGTATATAATTGCTTTACATAAACATAATTTGTATATGATTTTTATATGTATATATGTGCACACACATATATAAATACTTTTTTGTTTTCAGTTTTATGTACACCATTTCTTTTTCATCATACTTTCCCTCTCAGTGTGCTTTTTTCTGTTTAAATAAATTCTTTAGTAATTCATTCTGTGATGGTTTATGTGATACATTCTCATAGCTTATATGTGTGTGCAAATGTCTCTTTTTTTTTAGTTTCTTCAGAGATAGTTTAGCTGACTATAGAATTTTAGGCTGACAGATGAGTTACCTTAGCACTTGAGGATATTTCTCTATTTTTATCCAACAGAAGTCTGTTTTCAATTTAAATTTTATTATAGGCTCTTATTCCTGAGAGTTTTCATATTTTTTTTATTCTTAATGTTACATATTTTATTATTATGAGTCCAGATATGGAGCTATTTCCTTTATCCTGATAGATATTTGATAGACTTTTCAATTTCAAAATTCTGATCTTCTCTTCTATAAAATTCTCTTCACATAATGGTTCTCCGCTTTTCATTGTCTTCTATTCTTCTGAACTTTTGACAAGTGGTGGGCCTTTCAATCTGCCTATTCTTCAGATCTCTAAACCTTTCTTTCATATTTCCCATTTAATTTTATCCTTCTATGCTAGCTTCTGGATGATTTCCTCAGTAAATTTATCAGTTCACTAAATGTCTTTTCAACGTGTTCAAGCTGGAATCAATCATATCTACTGAGAATATTTTTTAATTAAATGACAACTTTTTTTCACTTTGAGATGTTATACTTGGTTATTTATTATAGCAATTTGTTCTTATGTTATCAACGTCTGAAAGACATATTTTTTTTGTTTTTGTTGAGTATTATTCTAAATTTAATCCCTTTGAAAATTATTTTTAAACTTACTTAAACGTATTTTATCTTCTATATTATTATTTTAACCTTATGTATAGTGACTTGAAATTATGATTGTTAATATGCAGCTATATTTCTTGTTAATGCATTTATATTTGTATTAGATTTTTTCATGTGTTTCTTCAATTTTAATTGTAAGCTTAGGTTAGACAGGAGGTACTTTTGTTTATTTGTTGGATTTCTCTCTTCCTGAATTCATTCCATATATTCTAACAAACTTGTGTTGCTCTCCACTAGTGTCTTGGCCAACATCCCAGAAATATGAATCTTATATTGATTATTTGGATTTCTGTCCATTATTATTATTATTATTTTTTGTGGTACGCAGGCCTCTCACTGTTGTGGCCTCTCCCGTTGTGGAGCACAGGCTCCGGATGCACAAGCTCAGTGGCCATGGCTCACGGGCCCAGCTGCTCCGCGTCATGTGGGATCTTCCCGGACACAAGCTCAGTGGCCATGGCACACGGGCCCAGCTGCTCCGCGTCATGTGGGATCTTCCCGGACTGGGGCACGAACCCGTGTCCCCTGCATCGGCAGGTGGACTCTCAACCACTGCGCCACCAGGGAAGCCCTTTGCCCATTATTGAATCACTGATAATGCAATATTTACTCAAAGGCTGGAGAAAAGTGTGTTTCAATTTCTGGTCACTGGCTGTGTATGTGTTATCCCACTTCCCTACAACTAAGAATTATTTTTAAGCCATTGATCCCAATAATGGTTAGTTGTAGCCTTTAAAATATTTTTTTAGGAGCAAGGAATGTCACTCCAGTCCTTCACTTATATCAAGGAGTCAGCTCTAGCCACCAAGCAAGGATGGAGTACTTTGGGGATGTTGAATATCTGGTCAACACTTTGTTTCTGTTGTTCTCACCCTTGCTTTAAAATAGAAATATCTGGAGAGCTTTTTTAAAAACTGATGCTCAGACCACACACACCCCTTTTCCAACTTGTTATTTATATTGGTCTAGAATGGGGAACTATCAAGTGTATTTGAATGTTGCTGGCAATTCTTAATGTGCAGCAAGGATGGAAAACATTGGCTAATCTGGGACCTGGAGCCCAAGTCTTAACTCTAGCACCACCCATTGCTTTGTATTTCACTTTCTTTTCTGCTCCATAGAGGTGTTTACAGTAATGAATTGTCTAATAAATTGTCCTTTAGTGAATGCTGAAGCCACAGTAGGTGTCCATTAAATACTTGATTGTCAGGGACTAGAGAAAGCTGGCCCATTCTCACATTCCCTTCCAAAAATGTTTTTAAGATTCCCATTAATATGACACCATTTACTGACTGTCTAATGTGTGCTAAGAACTATATTAGGACTAACAGACAGAACTGAATAAGCTTTAAAATTAGAAAGAGGGAAAGTAAGGCTAATAGGTAAACAAAATAAAGTTGAATAAATACTTAAACACTAGGAGCTGTAATAAGAAAAGTGTAAGTGCTTTGTTAATCATGATTTAAGAAAAACTGGAGGAGGAATGTTATTCGGGCATAAAATGAAGGAAATCCTGTCATATACTACAATATGAATAAACCCTGGGGACATGGTGATAAGTGATATAAGCCAGCTACAGGAAGGCAACTACTGCATGATTCCATTTCTCTGAGATATCTAAAGTAGCTGAACTCATACAGGTTAGAAGCTGAGAGTAGAATGGTGGTTGCCAGGGTCTCAGGAGACGAGGACATGGAGAGTTGCTGTTCAATAGATAAAGAGTTTCAATCATGCAAGATGCAAAAGTCCTAGAGCTCTGCAATACAACATTGTGTTTATAGTTACCAACACTCTACTGTACACTAAACATTTGTGAAGAGGCTATGTCTCATGTGATGTGTTTATTTTTAAATTTTTATTTTACTTTAATTTTTTTTGTTTTTGTTTTTGTTTTGCGGTACGTGGGCCTCTCACTGTTGTGGCCTCTCCCGTTGAGGAGCACAGGCTCCGGACGCGCAGGCCCAGCGGCCATGGCTCACAGGCCCAGCAACTCTGCAGCCTGTGGGTTCCTCCCAGACCGGGGCACGAACTCGTGTCCCCTGCATTGGCAGGCAGACTCTCAACAACTGCACCAGCAAGGAAGCCCTATTTTTTTTAATTTTTAAATTTTATTTTATTTTATTTTTTATAGAGCAGGTCCTTATTAGTCATCAATTTTATACACATCAGTGTAAACATGTCAATCCCAATCACCCAATTCATCCCACCACCACTCCCACCACCACACCGCTTGCACCCCTTGGTGTCCATACCTTTGTTCTCCACATCTGTGTCTCAATTTCTGCCCTACAAACGGGTTCATCTGTACCATTTTTCTAGGTTCCACATGTATGCGTTAATATACGATATTTGTTTTTCTCTTTCTGACTTACTTCACTCTGTATGACATTCTCTAGACCCATCCACTTCTCTACAAATGACTCAATTTAGTTCCTTTTTATGGCTGAGTAATATTCCATTGTATATATGTACCACATCTTTATCCATTCATCTGTCGATGGGCATTTAGGTTGCTTCAATGACCTGGCTATTCTAAATAGTGCTGCAATGAAAAATGGGGTGCATGTGTCTTTTTGAATTATGGTTTTCTCTGGGTATATGCCCAGTAGTGGGATTGCTGGATCATATGGTAATTCTATTTTTAATTTTTTAAGGAAGCTCCATACTGTTCTCCATAGTGGCTGTATCAATTTACATTCCCACAAACAGTGTAAGAGGGTTCCCTTTTCTGCACACCCTCTCCAGCATTTGTTGTTTGTAGATTTTCTGATGATGCCCATTCTAACTGGTGTGAGGTAATACCGCATTGTAGTTTTGATTTGCATTTCTCTAATAACAAGTGATGTTGAGCAGCTTTTCATATGCTTCTTGGCCATCTGTATGTCTTCTTTGGAGTAATGTCTATTTAGGTCTTCAGCCCACTTTTGCATTGCATTGTTTATTTTTTTAATACTTTGCTTCATGAGCTGTTTATATATTTTAGAGATTAGTCCTTTGTCAGACGATTCATTTACAAATATTTTCTCCCATTCTGAGGGTTGTCTTTTGGTCTTGTTTATCTAATCCATTTTGAGTTTATTTTTGTGTATGGTGTTAGGGAGTGTTCTAATTTCATTCTTGTACATGTAGCTGTCCAGTTTTCCCAGCACCACTTATTGAAGAGACTGTCTTTTCTCCATTGTATATCCTTGCCTCCTTTGTAATAGATTAGTTAACCATAGGTGCATGGGTTTATCTTCTGTTTTTGGATGGAATTGTCTATAAATATCAATTAAATCTATCTGGTCTATTGTGTCATTTAAAGCTTCTGTTTCCTTATTTATTCTCACTTTGGATGATCTGTCCATTTGTGTAAGTGAGGAGTTAAAGCCCCCAACTATTATTGTGTTACTGTTGATTTCCTCTTTTATAGCTGTTAGCAGTTGCCTTATATATTGAGGTGCTCCTATGTTGGGTGCATATATATTTATAGTTGTTATATCTTCTTCTTGGATTGATCACTTGATCATTATGTCGTGTCCTTCCTTGTCTCTTATAACATTCTTTATTTTAAAGTCTATTTTATATGATATGAGTATTGCTACTCCAGCTTTCTTTTGATTTCCATTTGCATGGAATATCTTTTTCCATCCCCTCACTTTCAGTCTGTAAGTCCCTAGGTCTAAAGTGGGTCTCTTGTAGACAGCATATAGAGGGGTCTTGTTTTTGTATCCATTCAGCAAGCCTGTGTCTTTTGGTTGGAAAGACAAATTAAGGTAATTAAGATAATTTAAGGTAACTATTGATACGTATGTTCCTATTACCATTTTCTTTATTGTTTTGGGTTTGTTTTTGTAGGTTCTTTTCTTCTCTTGTGTTTCCCACTTAGAGAATTTCCTTTAGCATTTGTTGTAGAGCTGGTTTGGTGGTGCTGAATTCTCTTAGCTTTTACCCTTCTGGCTTGTAGAGTTTCTGCTGAGAAATCAGCTGTTAACCTTATGGGGGTTCCCTTGTATGTTATTTGTCATTTTTCCCTTGCTGCTTTCAATAATTTTTCTTTGTCTTTAATTTTTGTCAGATTGATTACTATGTGTCTTGGCATGTTTCTCCTTGGGTTTATCCTGTATGGGACTCTCTTTGCTTCCTGGACTTGGGTGGCTATTTCCTTTCCTGTGTTAGGGTAGTTTTCGAGTATATTCTCTTCAAATATTTTCTTGGGTCCCTTCTCTCTCTCATCTCCTTCTGGGACCCCTATAATGCAAATGTTGTTGTGTTTAATGTTGTCCCAGAGGTCTCTTAGGCTGTCTTCATTTATTTTCATTCTTTTATCTTCATTCTGTTCCACAGCACTGAATTCCACCATTCTGTCTTCCAGGTCACTTATCCGTTCTTCTGCCTCAGTTATTCTGCTATTGTTTCCTTCTAGTGTATTTTTCATTTCAGTTATTGTATTGTTCATCTCTGTGTGTTCTTTAATTCTTCTAGGTCTTTGTTAAACATTTTTGCATCTTCTCAATTGTTGCCTCCATTCTTTTTCCAAGGTTCTGGATCATCTTCACTATCATTATTTTGAATTCTTTTTCTGGAAGGTTGCCTATCTCCACTTCATTTAGTTGTTTTTTTGGTGTTTTATCTTGTTCCTTCATCTGGTACATAGCCCTCTGCCTTTTCATCTTGCCTATCTTTCTGTGAATGTGGTTTTTGCTCCGCAGGCTGCAGGATTGTATTTCTTCTTGCTTCTTGATGTGTTTATTATAAAAGAGGAAAACTTGGACGCAAAGGAGGTAGCCAGGGCAAAAGTCACAGATAAGACCAGTCCAAGTAAAGAAAGTAATGATGAAAAAGAATTTCATCTCAATAGAGCACTAGGGAAATATAGGTACTTTAGTTCAATTTGCTGGGAGCTTAGAATGCAGGCACTGGAGGACACAAGTGGGCTCCTTTAACCTTGATAAAGTATTCAGATTGTACTCATAAATACAAAGCATTTAGAGATTTTTAAGAAAAAGTCAATATAGTTAATATTTGGATCACTGGTTTTCAACACCATTTTGGTAGTAGAGACATTTATTTCCAATAAAATCTTACATGAAATTACAATGTATAAAACAGGTCAAATTCAAGGTGCTCTACTTTAAACTGAAAAGAGCTGCCACTTATTCCTTCTGGCCCAAAGCCTCCTCTGAGCCTACACCAAGGAAATTCCATGCTCACAGGGAGACCAGACTGAAAACCTCTGATAAAGAGAAGTCTTGAGCTGATTCTTGTATCCAGCTTTTTAAAAGTAAATATTGCTCAATTATGTGTAAATCCCCAAATTATCAGCCAATACTATCTTACATATGTCTACTGTCTTCTGACCCAAGGTTGGTTGTAGCTCATGCATGATAAAGAAATTACTAGAAAAAGTTTTCTAATATTTAGCATAACATTGAACTTGATAGTGATTATGTACATTATTTAAAGCATCTTGTCAGAATTATGGGGATAATTTGTCCCTAGTCTATTTATAAATGTTTGTATTTTTACAAAAAAATAAATAGATTGCATGTTAGTTTGTTCCCCCCAAATAACTCCCATAGTATTATTTATGATATTATCATAATTATTTTTCCTAGACATTTTATGTTTAGGAACATTTGATCAATTATATTTATATGTAATATACACAATATATATGTAATAAGTATATATAAATATATTTGAAAATTTATGATACATATTTTAAAAATAAATATATGTAGATATGACATTTAATAATAGTAATACATGTAGATGTATATTATACCTAGATGTATCTATATATATAGTAGATATGGCATATAATTATATGTAATTAATATATTTAGCTTAATTGCACTTTTGAAATTAATTGTATACTTGTTTTAAATGTAAATAATGTTTTATGTCTTTTTGATACAGTTGGAGGCACTTCAAAGGGCTGCATATAAAGCTGATAAGAAATTATTCTCTACATCAAAAGAAAAGGATAAACACCATAAATATACTTTTAGGGGAATATTTTCATTGCATATGTGTTCACTGTGAGTGTGAATTTTAAAATTTTAGTTATTTTCTGAAAATTGGGTTAATAACACATACACTTTAAATTATTATAAGGTTATTGGGTTGAGTTGGCAAAAGTTTTCTCTTAAATAAAGTAAAATAAATTCTCTCTAATGGATTTCAGATATTTGATTCTGGGTAATTAGAACAGCTACCACCTAAACTCATTGCCACAGAACATTCTGAAGTTTCTGAAAGAGGGAGAGAGAGATTGGGAGACAGAGAGAGAGAGAAGAAGAAGGAGGAAGAGAAGGAGGAGGAAGAGAGGGAGGGAGAAAGGGAAGGAGGGAGGAAGAGAGGGACGAAGGATAGGTTAAATGTTTAGATTCTTAAACCAAAACAAAAAAAATTTTCAATGGCGTTGCCCCCACTGTGTAAGGCAATTTTAATACATAAACTAAACAGTTAAAACACTTGTATGAATTTCCCCAGAGAAACAAAATCTCAAACCTAATCTGTCAAAAATAATAAAAATATAACTTTGTCAGTCAGGCAGCAAAGGCCCCAAAGGAAGTTATTGGGCTGGCCAAAAAGTGCCTTTATTTTTTAAGTAAAAATAAAAGACACACTTTTCATTTTCACCAAGAACTTTATTGAACAGTGTATTCACCCTCTTGTTCCACTACCTTCTGCCATTTTTCAGGCAACTTCATAATTCCATCTTCCCAAAACTTTTTATCTTTTTGAGCAAAGAACTGTTCCAGGTACCTTTTACAGTCTTCCAGAGCACTGAAATTTTTTCCATTAAGAGAATTTTGTAATGACCTAAATAAATGGAAATCCAAAGGTGCAACGTCTGGTGAATAAAGTGGATGGATCAGAACGTCCCAGCCAAGCTGTAACAGGTTTTGCTGGTCATCAAAGAAACATGTGGTCTTTCATTATCCTGATGGAAGATTATGTGTTTTCTGTTGACTAATTCTGGATGCTTTTCGTCGAGTGCTGCTTTCAGTTGGCCTAATTGGGAGCAGTACTTGTTGGAATTAATCATTTCATTTTCCAGAAGGAGGTCATAATAGAGGACTCTCTTCCAATCCAGTGTATTCACCCTTTTGTTCCACTACCTTCTGCCATTTTTCAGGCAACTTCATAATTCCATCTTCCCAAAACTTTTTATCTTTTTGAGCAAAGAACTGTTCCAGGTACCTTTTACAGTCTTCCAGAGCACTGAAATTTTTTCCATTAAGAGAATTTTGTAATGACCTAAATAAATGGAAATCCAAAGGTGCAACGTCTGGTGAATAAAGTGGATGGATCAGAACGTCCCAGCCAAGCTGTAACAGGTTTTGCTGGTCATCAAAGAAACATGTGGTCTTTCATTATCCTGATGGAAGATTATGTGTTTTCTGTTGACTAATTCTGGATGCTTTTCGTCGAGTGCTGCTTTCAGTTGGCCTAATTGGGAGCAGTACTTGTTGGAATTAATCATTTCATTTTCCAGAAGGAGGTCATAATAGAGGACTCTCTTCCAATCCCACTATATACACAACATCACATTCTCTGGATGAAGACTGGCCTTTGGTATGGTTGGCGGTGGTTTATTTTGCTGGCCCCATGATCTCTTCCTTTCCATGTTATTGTACAGTATCGACTTTTCATCAACCATCACAATTTGTTTTAAAAACGGAATGCTGGGCTTCCCTGGTGGCGCAGTGGTTGAGAGTCCGCCTGACGATGCAGGGGACACGGGTCCGTGGCCCGGTCCGGGAAGATCCCACATGCCGCGGAG